>NC_052048.2:50789958-51139504 GCF_903992535.2 Arvicola amphibius | reverse complement strand
ACTGACTGAAAAGACTAAGAGACACAATCCAACTGGTTCACTCTATTTTCAGCATAGACAATAACAACTACAAATAGCACAGTAAAAATCAAAGAAATCATACATGTCCCTGATAGAAGAATGTAAACTCAGTTAACTCCCCAGTCCGCAGAATGAAGGGTGGTGTCACACCCCTGCTGACATCCTGAGCTTTAAAATCCTCACTTACTGATGCAGCAGGAGTTATGACAGCAAAGCCAAATGACAGGAATTGGGGAAGGCAGGGGGACACTAACATGAATGAACAGGAAGGAAGCAATTTGATTAGACTCACACAAAAGCAACACTCTATAAAAGCCAGTAGCGTCTGACTACAAAAAAGATTGAAGTCAGACATTCCCAGCCAAACGGTCCAAGTCTAAGACAAACTGGTTCATATTCCATACTGAAACTGTTACTTTCATAAGCACAACTGTTTAGACATTATCTAGGGGGGTACTCTAAAAAATAACCGTAAAGCATAGCATTCGGGTCAGTTTCTCAACCAGAGACATCAAAAGAGGAGGCCAGAGTGTGAAGATCTTTGAAAGAAGAGGGGCACCTGACAGTGAATGAGCTAAAAAGCATTTTCACGTGCAAATAAACAAAGCAATTAGAATGGGAAAGTTAAGGAGACATGTTTTAAAAGCGCTAACACAGAAGACTTAAGACTGACATTTATCTAAATTATAGGACAGGTACATATTTTAATTACACTTTTTGCATATACTGCCTGTGTTTTTGTGTGGGGTCATGCATGTGGAGGTCAGAGGGCAACTTGAGGGAGTCGGTTCTCTCCTTCTACTATATGAGTCCAAGGAACTGAATTCCATTAGCCTGGCTTGGTGGCAAGTGCCTTTACACACTGAAACATCTCTCCAGATCATTCATGTATATTTTCAAAAATAGGGTGTTAATGCGCAATACAAAGATTTAAAGAAAATAGTTGGAACTGGAGAATGCACGATAAAGAAAGTTCAGGCAATGACTTTCCAACTCTATGATCTCAAGAAATTTCAGTGTATATTTTAATATCTTGAACACACAAGTGTTTCCAAACTCACAAAACTTCACAACCATCACAGCTGCACATGTAAACATGCACATATGTATCCACAAACAACACATAAAAGCATATATCACAATTTCTCTTGTCTTCTTTGCATAGGCAGTGGCTTGCATCATGCTGCTACTGACCAATACTAAAATCCACCAGCCCAGGAAAAGATCAAAATTAAGGTATAGTCTTTACTGAATGAGTGTTACCTTTGCACCATTGCCCACGATTTCAAAAATCATAAATGACAATCATTATCTCATCTCTGAATAGATATACATAAGAATTGTGCATTGATAACTATGTGAAAGTTTCTACATATTTCTGACTTTTCCCCTATAATACTAATGTTATTTTCAAGTTAATGGAAGTATCTAGAAATTCCCTTTATCAGATCTACTTAAGAACCCACACACCGCACAGAGACTCAACTCCTGCCAAGAACAAACAACTGAAAATCTCCAAAACAAAATGGAAATTGCATAGAACTGCCATCTTGGTATCTGATTGCTATTAGGAATCCTACCTGTGCACTGTCTACAGCAGTATACACCGGTATAGGGAACATAACCCCATGCATAGATGTATCCCTATAGAAAACAGTCTCTAAGTTTTTGGATGAGGAACTAAACTCTTCTGCTCCTATTTTTCATACATGGCTTACACTAAGGCAAGAAAGCAACTGTTAGCTAAAAACTGCACTGGAGGCTGACCAATCTGTCAAATAAACCTTTCTCTCATGAAAACCCAGGGAAGATAGCCCGCAAAGGTTCCTATCCTATAGGATAGAGGCAGAACCACACCTTTTCAAAGCTGGGGGTAGCCAGATGGCTCAGCAGGCAAAGGTTCTTGCTGCCAACTCTGGGGTCCAGAATTTGATTCCCAGGACCTACATTTTAATACATGACAGCTTTAGCAATGATTTCCAACAGCAGTTACAATTAGGACTTGACAGCCACCTGAGACCATGTTGGTATCCAAGGGCTATGGTGATCTGGATACCCTGTGCTGGCACTGGGGCCATGATGACATCCAGCCTAAACTGCTGCCTAGGGCCATATCTGGGTCTGCAGCAGCCAGGGTCTGAATTGATGTCTGTGGCTCTTGTTACAACTGAGGGCTGTGCAGATGCCTGGTGTCTGATCATTAACCTGAGAACATGTTGGTATCCAAGAGTCATGCTGCCGCGAGGACCACACTGCTCTAGGGGACCTGCACTATCAACAGGGTCACAGTGATGTCCATGCCCGAGCTACTGCCAACAGCCATGTCTGGGTCCATGGTCCTGCTGCAGCTGGGGTCTTGTTGATGCCCGGGGCCTGTGTTACCACAAGGCACCATAGAAACCATGCATGTTGAAATCTGAGGGCTGTGCTGAGCCAATCCTGCCCTTCACCAGCCCTGAGATAGTTAGCCCTACCCCACACTAGTTACTACAGCAGGAGAGCTAGCCCAACCCTCCATGGGAGAGCTGGCCTACATATTAGGGGGAAGTAGCTCCATCCCCACCTGAGTGGTGTGGTCCCTGTGTCTCAGCCAACCAGATCAGCCACTACCCAGGCCCACATCCTAAACTTTGGGTTTCCCACTCTAACATCTACCCCATCTTTGACCTGCTAGAGAGTGTAAAGGGATTGGTCCTGACGACTCAAAGCCACAGGATCTCCATGACTCAGGGCAACAGCAGGATATCTGAGAGGAGTTTTGATGAGGGTCCAGTGGTGATGGTGTGCCAGAGGCCTTGAACCAGACCAATGACTCATTGCAATGAGCATTTGCAGGTGGGGTTGGTTGGGCAAAAGGGTAGACTGCATGGCATGCCATAGTTCCCAGAGCCACTGGGATAAACGAAGAGAGGTGCGGGAGAGGTGAGAACGATCCAGGAGCAAGGTGGGTTTTTGTTTGTTTTGTTCTGTTTTCAATTAATTTGAGGAGGAAGATGCTGCAAGGATGAGAGGTGGATGTATAGGGACTGGGAGGTGAGCGGGATTGGGGTGCATGGTGTGACGTTCCCAACGAATCAATAAAGAACTGCGTTATAAAAAGTTAAGACTAGAAGGATCCTGTATTTTTAATGTGGCAAAAGTGGGGGGGGGGGGAGATTGGTAGCATGTTCTAAGATGGCCAGAGTCAAGTAGACTGTAGAGGGGGTGACACTGCTGGCAAAAGTTACTTTGAGGAACAGGACAAAAGAAGACAATGCTTCATCAAGAGCTGTATAAGCAAAGGGAGCTGAGTGAGGGCTTGGTGGTCCTCATGATCCCTGAATGATTCAACCCAGGAGGACTCTGCCTTGGTTAGCTAGTGATAAAGAAATCATATGGCGCAAGGGTTGAGTCTTTCTCAAGACTCTCTCTTGGATGTGGTGTTCAACATTCTCCTTTAGCACCTATGGAACTCGGGTAACTTCAATACCCACCACTTTGTTGAAATCTACTGAAACATGGGTCACTGGTGGAGAGGTGGAATTCTCTCTCTGGCTCTCCCCAGCCTACCTGAGTGTGGGAATTCCAACCCTCTCACCCTCTGTTTATTCATCGCTACCTAGCTCCAGACTGAGGTCAGAAAGTGACCCAACTTGAGCCAATGTAGTTGCATTAACGGGGGAGGGGGACTGCATTCTAGAACTTTCAAGGTTTATTATTTGGGTTTTTTTAAATTGTTTTGTTTTGTTTAGCTCTGGACAAGGAAGCAGAGACAAAGACCAGATACATTCTTAGTTAAATCACACCAAGTAAACTAAAATGGCAGTATGGGGGCAATTTAACTTTAATCCAAAGCTTGGTGAACTGTTAAGAGATTCCTAGGAGCCGGGTGGTGGTGGTGCACGCCTTTAATCCCAGCACTCGGGAGGCAGAGGCAGGCGGATCTCTGAGTTCGAGGCCAGCCTGGTCTACAAGAACTAGTTCCAGGACAGGCTCTAGAAACTACAGGGAAACTCTGTCTCAAAAAACCAAAATTCAAAAAAAAAAAAGAGAGATTCTTAGGAGAGGAACTTGCCAAGTGGAAGGAGGAATCTGGGACAGAAGAACGTGAGCAAGTAAGAAGCTGACAAAAGATGGGCCTGAGAGCACAACTAGGTTGTCACCAGAAAGCCTCTAACTAAGGAAAGACTTACCTGGCTCATTCCATAACATGAATTGTAACAGTTATCCTAGGCCTGCGACAGGGATATAAGAGGCCTGAAATAAACACTGGAGCCCACACCCTGTCTTCAATCATAGAGCAGGTGAAGATGCTGAAAGTCCCTGATTATAATGGTTCAACTTTTTACAACTTCGGGATAGCACAAACTGTGAAGGTGCTTATCCATCAGTGGAAACTCTGCTTGGAATTTTCCGTGATGATATTTCCCTGAACTAAAAAGATATATAGTACAATTCTCCTCCCTGATGCTGGGTATCATTAACTCCTAGTCATCCACAGGAGCATGAGAGGAAATAACCAAACAACCAGGACTGAGTTAGATATGGTGCTCAGCTAGGAAGTTTAGCAGCTGTGCTATCTGATTTATGAGCTGTATCTTCTAGGGGTTGTTTTGGAGGGATACTGAGGAATAAACCCTGGACCTCAGGCTTCCACAAGAATCTTCACCCTGCCAAGTATGTGTCCAACTGACAACATTATCTGACAATGATTAGATCAAGACATAACCCTAGCATGGGCAGAGCAATGGCCGAGCAAGTGTGAAATCTTAGGTTTGAACCCTAGTAACAGACAGAAAAGACAATGCCAGATGTAACTTAAAGAACATTTGTACTGAAAAGGAAGCCTCTTAGAAGACATACAGAACACTGGAAGGCACAGACTGAGGGAAACCATTTCCACGTGTTGACCACTTGAGCAGGAAATAACTGGAAAAGGCACACTCCCACAGGTGAAGGCCGTGCACTGGACTTGCTCTGCCTCCCACTTGGGACTGCCCACATTTGAGAAGTCATACAGCAAAGCTGACTTATCCAACAAACGGGTCGTCTAGATAGCTTCCTGGAGGGAAATCCATGTGAATTAACATATCGTGTTGCACGGGTGGATTCAATGTTTGAATTGTAAAATAACAAAATGTAAACTTGATGTGAAGAAACATGGTTCTTTTCTGTTTGTTTATAGTAGGAAGCCCTAATCAAAACATCAAATCAAAGCATAAAGAGAGAAAATGATATATGCGTGTGTAAAAATTACATGGCTATAACTAGCAAAAAAGAAAAATCAAAATGCAGACAGGAACTCCACACTGGTGCTTAAGATGTAGAAAGCTGCAAAGAGAACAGCTCCCACCAAAGCAACTACAAACAAAGCTAGATAAACTGGCAAAACTGTAATGCCTGTGAGCCCATCAGAAAATCACAAGGAAGTTGAGGGAAGTCTATTCCAAAGGATGCTGAAGGCCCCTGAAGGCATGCGTTGCTTTTTGTGGAAGTGAGACTTCCATAAAAGCCCCTCATAAGAAAGCAGCCAAAATTTTAACTACTTCCTAAAGACAAAAGGTAAACTGAGAAAGTCTTTCCCTCCACTACCCCACTCACATGGGACTGGGGAGGCAGGATGTGCACTTATTCTTTAACAAGGTCCTAGATGTGGTACTGGTGGCCAGGGAACAGGCATAAAGCATGGTCTTCTGGAATCTTCTTACACACTCTGCAAGAGTCACAGCAAAGACAGGAGCCAGAAAGTGCCTATGGGAGGGGCAGCTGACCCTCCTTCCCAAGGCACCACACACCTTGGGAAGAAAGACCCCTCATTTACAGGACCCCACAGTGATGAAAACAGAAGTCAGCTACCATGGCGGGGAGCAACTGGTTCCCACTCCAAACTTAACTCTTTCTGGACACAAGGAAAAGTCCAGCTAGCAATGAAGCAAGAGCAGAAGCATTTAAAAAATGCCATATTGGGCCTGCCTGAGATGAGGCTGGAAAAAGGAGCCAAGAAATATCACTGTTTCTAATGCAGGGGTTGTGCATAGTAGCAAGTAGCTCCCATTGACGAAGGACAGGCACAAGAAGGAAGGGCATCTTTGTGATACAGATGAGAGATGGGCCTTTCAAGCTGGGAATATCATAGAAGCTCTAAAGAGATGTGCTCACAGGTAGAGCACTGAGCAAGGCAGCAACCCAGGAACTCTTGGCCAAAGACATGGGAGGTGTGGGAGACTGAGGTGATGAGGGCCACAGCAAACTACAAATACAGCTCACCTTCAGGTGAGACTGGCAGAAGTCGACAGCTGAAAGGAAGATGTAGCCTGTTTCTGAGCATCAGTGCTCAGCTCAGTCTCCTATTCTTCATACACACCCAGATATCCGTGCAAAGTGACAAGAGTCACATGAGAAAATGCTCTGGGCATGGCAACACATGTGTTTAGTCCCGGCACTTAGCACTTGGAAGACAGAGACAGGAAGATGACTGTGAGTTCAAGGCCAGTCCGGTCTCCTTTGCAGGTTCTAGTCTAAGACGGGAAGAGGGGAGGGGAGAAGGGAGAGGAGAGTGGAGGAAGAATGGACTGACCTAGAGATGCTGGAGCAACTGTAAAAGCAAACCTAGAATCGTGTGTGTGTGTGTGTGTGTGTGTGTGTGTGTGTGTACATGTGGGTGGGTGGGTGGGTGCACATGTTTGACCATGATACAAATGTGGAAGTCAGAGGACAATTTCTGGCATCACTCCTTGCCTTCCAAATTTGTCTAAGATGTGGTCTCTTACTATTCTCTAAGGCTGTATGTGGACAAAGGTTTCTGTCCTGCCTGGTCCAGCAGCCATTCAGGCCCAAAGAAACACACAGAGGTCTACATTATTTATGAACTTGTTGGCATATTTAATCAGGCTTCTTATTTACTCTTATATCTTAAATTAACCTATAATTCTTGTCTGTGTTAGCCACGTGGCTTGGTACCTTTTTATCAGTGAAGCATTCTCAACTTGCTTCCTGTGCGTCTGGGTGATGACTACAGACTCAGCCTTTTCTCTTCCCAGAATTCTCTTGTTCTGGTTGCCCCGACTATACTTTCTGCCTGGCTGCTGGCCAGCCAGCATTTTATTAAACCAAGAAAAGTGACAAATCTTTATAGGGTACAAGACCATGGTCCCACAGCACCACCACCCCCCCCCCTTTTTTTCAAAACAAGAACTCTGTATCTAATCTCCTTTGTTTAGCTTTCTTCCTGATCATTATACATAACAACTTGTAACCAAAACTCTAAACAAAGGTAAATATCCATAATCCATTTTTTTAAGGAATGTGGGCTTAGTTTTCTAGGATACTTCCTGCTGATTGGGGGCACTGATAATCTTATGGGAACCTAAGGAAAATTTAGGATTATGGTCACATCCTGACTAGAATATTCTGTGAGGATTGATCATCTCAGCCAGCAGTCTTGAAACTGTTCTGGATGTTGAACTCAGAGAAAACTCCAAAAGAGGGCCTCTGAAATGTTGGATCATCTGGGCCATCTCTTTCTATCAGAGATCTTTCTTGATCAAACCTGATTTTTCTCAACCCAGAATGAATCCACAACCTCTCATTTCCTATGGAAACAAAAGCAAAACCTCTTCTCCAAAGTAGCATATCTTTTCAAAAAAATTTATAAGCCAAGACATTTTCAAAATATATGTGCTGGATTAATCCAGCAACATCAATAATCAAATTTCTTTTAGCAACTGTTTCTCCTCCCTCAGCCATCAAACAATTCAAAAACAATACAATTACATACAGTATCCAGATTCTGTGCATTTTTCATCTTTATGTGGCTTTATTTTAAACTCTATTTCTTTTATTTTAATTTTTGGTTTTGTAAGATAGGATTTCTCTGTGTATCTTTGGCTGTCCTGGAACTCACTCTGTAGACCAGACTGTCCTTGAACCCACAGAGATATGCCTGCTTCTGCCTCACGCATGTTGTGATTAAAGGTGTGTGCCACCACATCCAACCACTCTCTTTCTTTTTTAAGAACTTTATCATTTTTCTTTTCTCTCTCAAGCCTACATATATTTTTAATCACAATTTAAACCATTTAGAGGTTTTTTTTTTCATCTGAATCTGTATACCAATCTGAATCTGTCTTTACTGTATATCTATCTTTTTCTGCTCACATGAGTCTTTAGTTTGCTAAGTGATATGACTGTGATTAAAGCTGTGGCTTTGACAGCTGGATCCACCCCATTCCTTAGCTTTCTGAGAGTCTAGCTTCATAGTAGAGGAACTGGCAGGAGCAATGTTTATTACAAGGTCCCTGTCTCCACCAAGAAGCATGCTGTTGGCTATTCATAAGCACCATCTAAATGTTTGGTGATGGGGCCTCTTAAAAGAGCTGCAAGGTTTTTTCAGCTAAAGCTAAGTCAAGAAGCCTTTCTTAAATGACATGTGCTTGCCTTAAGCAAACAGAGCCCACTCCAGAAACTGCTGCTACCAAGAAGCCATGCTTAACTTTGTTCTTTTGTGTCTAGCATTACTTCCCAAGCTCTCTCCAGTTTTATGTGGATGTAGTTGTCCATGTTGGCACCATTTTGTAGCTGAAGACTGTTTTAAGAACCTAGACTTTAGCTGGGCAGTGGTGGTGCACACCTTTAATCCCAGCACTCAGGATGTAGAGGCAGGTGGATTTCTGTGAGTTTGAGCTTAGCCTGGTCTACAAAAGCTAGTTCCAGGAAAGGCTCCAAAGGTACAGAGAAACCCTGTCTCAAAAAAAGAAAAAAAAGAACCTTGACTTTTCATGACAATGTGACACATCTGCTCCTGGAAGCACAAATTACTTCAACAGGAAGATGGGCATCGAAGAGGCTCCTTATTAGTTTGTTAGCCATTTGGGCAAGAAACTGCTCTTGCCTGGACTGCTTAATGTTATGCTATATGGACTAGACTTACAGGACCCACAAAAAAAATGACTGCTGAAGCTTCCTAAAGACGGTAAAACAGTCCTTTGAGGTTCCTGCTTCATGGAAGAGTCTGCCAGAAACTCTGCAGGACACAGAAGAAAGTGACTGACAAACTGCCAATATAGGTGGAACTGTCTTTGAAATTTCCTGCTTCATGGAAAAGTCCAGTGGATACTATGGGCCTGTAGGCTGAAGATGGGTGCTGAAATGTTACAGAAGAACTTTGGGTGACTGTCCAGGCAGCAAGATACCTTTGTCAATTCTAGAATTTTGGAATTTGTCTACAATGCACTTGCTGTTTACTTAGGTATTGTTATGTCTTTCTGGAGTCTTTGATGGAGTTGAAGAATAGATAGTTATAATTATAGTTTTTCTTAGATATGATAAAAGATAAAATAGATATAAATATTGTAACTGTAATTCTTACTTGATACCTATTTTGTTATAGATAATTTTACTATGTTAAAGTTAAAATGTTCCTTTTTATTTTATTTAAACAGAAAAGGGGAAACGGTGTGGGAAGTCCTTCTGTATATGTGTTGTTTTTATTGATTAATGAATAAAGCTGTTTCAGCTAGTGACTTAACAAAACATAGCCAGGCTGGAAAAGACATATATAGAGAGTAGGTAGAGTCAAAGGGAAGCCATGTAGCTGCCTACAGGAGATAGATGCCTCTGCTGGAGCCCACCCAAACCTTGCCCCGGTAAGCCACAGCCACATAGCGATACACAGATTAATAAAAATGGGTTAGTTTAAGATATAAGAGTTAGCCAGTAATATGCTTAAGCTATTGTCCAAACAGTATTGCAATTAATACAGATTTCTGTGTGATTATTTCAGGAGTCTGGGTGGCTGGGAAGTGAACAAGCAGCCTCCCCCAACAGCTGTGTTTGCCACGCTGGCTAGCCCAAAGCTCCCAGGATTCTCCTTTCTCTGCCCCCCAGTCTTGTCATAGGAATACTGGGTTTGCAGATGTGCACTACTCCATCAGGATTTACACAGGTTGTGGGGATGCAAATTCACATCCTCATGCCTGTACAGCAAGCATTTTACCCACATATCCATCTCCCCAACCCACAATTCAGAATCTTATCCTCAAAAGTGCAGATGAAATACAGAAGCAAAATAAAGCAGAACTCCAAAAATTTTACCAAAAAATAATGGACAAGAACCAGGTAATAAAAGAACAGAAAAGGAAAAGCAGCAAACAGTAAAACAAACCTAGACTCAAAGCAAAGCATATTAGAAGTTACAGTCTGCAGTAAAGGACTACAGGGTGAATTAAAAGTAGCCATGTCATAACAGATATGTTATGTACTGTACTTGTACTTCTCGTTGGAATCATCAGCCCACAAACAATGGCACAGAGACTTATTATTAATTATAAAAGCTTAGCCTTATCTTAGGCTTGTTTTCAACTAGCTCTTATAACTTAAATTAACCCATTTATATTAATCTACATTCTGCCACATGGCATTACCTTTCTTCCATACCATACCTGTTGCTTCCTTTCCATCTCTCTCTGGCTAATCCTGCTTTTTTCTCTCTCCAGAAATACCGCCTATTCTCTTCCTGCCTAGCTATTGGCCATTTAGCTCTTTATTAAGGCAATCAGAAGGCTTCTTGGCAAAGACACAGCTTCATAGTGTAAACAAATATTCTGCAATAATCTACAAGTTAATACAAGAAAGTTAAGAGTAAATTGATTTTAAAAAAAGATCTGTCATGCATACAAGATTGTAGAATGTTTAAAAGTAAATGAAGCAAGCCAGACAATTGTGGAACATGATTTTAATCCCAACACTCAGGAGGCAAAGTCAGGAAGATTTCTGCAAATTTAAGGTCAGCCTGGTCTACAGAGCAAAGGCTACACAGAGAAACCCTGACCCAAAAAAATCAAAACAAAACAAAATAAAACAAAAGGTAAATGAAGAGAAAGAGAAAATCCTACAACTACCGCTGGAAATTCTAACTCTGCTATCGAGGCAACTAGTAGAGCCATGATACAAAATCAACAAAGATCATGTATAAGGCAACAGTGTTGACCAGTTGAACTGCAGATGGATGGAGCATGGCCCAGGAATGTCCAAGCACACAGCACTGTAAGCTATCTGAATATACCATATTGTAGCCATAAAATGTTTTAATAATTTCAAAGGCATTAAGATTATGAAGACTATGATACCAAAATAACAATTTAATTAATTTAGAAACCAATAACACTGGGAAACTATAAATTAAACAACATACTGCTAAATAAAACATTGAATCCAAGAAGTGACCACAAAGGAAGTTACAACATACATGACCTGTGTGATAATCTTTTGAAAGGAAAATGAAAAGTTTTTTGGAGAAACAGAAGTCAAGAGAAATTATTGTCAGCACGACAGGAAATAACAAAGGATCTTCAGGCAGAACAACAGAAAAATGACACTACATGGAAATTCAGGTTTATATAAGGAATAAAAAAAATATTGAGAATTTGGGCTGAAGGGATAGGTCAGCAATTAGGAATGCTCACTGCTCTTCAGAGACCCTGGGTTCAGTGACCAGTGCCAATGCCATCTCATAGTTGCCTGTCACTCCAGTTCCAGAAGTGATGGAGAGCTGATAATTTATTGCTTCTGTGGGCTTCTACACATGTGATGCATACAAACTCAGGGTGACACATGTGCATATGCACACGCACACATACACACACACACACATACACACATAAATAAATAAATAAATAAATAAATAAATAAATAAATAAATAGAACAAATCTTTATTTTTTTCCAAAGAAAAACTGCCTTTTTCTGGAGAGGTAGAAAAATGGATAAATATGAAAGAGTTTCCTATTATTTTTAACCTCTGCATAGTACACTGGTCTAAAGTCAACATGGCAATTCACTTGTGGGTTAAAGAATGACTCAAGAAGCGGAAGCCTAAAGAAAAGCACACTACAGTAAGACACTCACACTATGTAAAAGGGTATACTGTTTGAAGGGACACCAGGCATGACTGTTACATATGTTAATCTTCACCAATGACCCCATAAAATTTTTCCCTTTTGAAAATGTGGAATTTGTTTTTTATGAGACAGTGTCTACCCCATTTCCCCAAACCCAGACTTGAAACAAACTCTCTCTTTCACCAGTCTCTGTTGTGGTAGAGATGGAGGTAGTAGGTCAAGCAGGACCCAATAACAAAAAAAATTCATAGTTTAAAACCATTCCATGATGAAAAGCAGAAGCAGAGCTTACTGTTAAAATGTTCCAAAGAAATAAGAATTCATAACAATTTAGCAAGAATCATTCCGATGTAAAAATGATGGAAATATTTGCAATCTAATAGTACATGGGCATTGCTACTGTGGTACCAAAACCAGACATCAAAATACACAGAATTGCAAATCAGTAACTTAAAAATAAATGCGAACATTCACTTAGATATAAGGGCATCAATAAAAACTAAAAATACAGAATTATGGAAGAAGGACTCATGAGAGGAAAATCATTATTGAGGCAGGGCGGAAAGGAAAACTTTGGGGGACATGAGAATGAGGAGGTACCCCTCATCATAGATTCTGGTTGAAGCCTTTGTTGGCAGAGAAGAAAGAATTCCAGCCCAGTTACTGACTGCTGATGGCCTTCTCCGTCTAGCTCTGAAGCTGCAGTTTCCGAGGAATCTCACGTGACACCCCATTTACCAGGGAAACGACATGTAGCAAATATCTGTGGGCCCTGGGTGGCTCCTGGTTTTACCTCCTCTGATTATAATCCCACCCAAGTTTGTTCCCCATAAGAAATATGGACAAGGACCCATGGTGAATTATGAGCTGGTCATGTAGCGTAGGAATAAAGGATTTGATTCAAAGTAAACCACAATGAGAAGGAAAGAGGACAAAAGGTGCCCATTATGTAAGACCACCCTCTTGATTGGTTGAGCAGCACATGATGGACTCTGTTGTTGGGCCAAGAGCAATGGCTAACACATGTCCCTTTGGTGTGATGAGAACATTCCAGAACTTAGTCATGATAGTTTTACAATACTATGAATGTGCCAATGAGTTATAACCTTGAAATTACCTATTTTATAATGGTAATTTTAAAATTAACCAAAATCAGGTCCAACAGTACATGAAAATAATGTACCATGACCAAGTGTGGTTTAACCAAGAAATGCAAAGTTTGTACAACATGAAAAAGTAGATCAACAAGGGCTGGAAAAATGACTCACCAGTGAAAAGCATTTGTTGGGCAATCATGAGAACCAGAGTTCAGATCCCAGCACCCACATAACAAACTGAGTGTCCTGCAAATGCTCATAACTCCAGCTCCAAGGGATCCAGCACCCTATTGTGGCCTACACACACGGGCACCTGTATGCACATGCACATGCACCTAAATTGGAACAAATATAAATGATTAAATTTTTTAAAAAAGGTCAAAGTAACTCATAAAAAGGAACACACAGAGAGAGAAAGCCACAGAAGTACCTCACTGAATGCATAAAAAAGTGTTAACAGGAGCCAGACCTGTTAAAGTACACCTTTAGTCCCAGTACTTGGGAAGCAGAGGCAGGCTCTGTGAGTTTGAGGCCAGCCTGGTCTATAAAGTGAGTCCCATGACAATGCAGAGAGTCCTTGTCAAAAAAAAAGAGCAAGATAATAATAGTTAACAAAACTCAAGATCCATTCAGTAAATAAAAAGCCTGTTAGCGCAGGTGTAGGTAAGATATCCCTGAAGATGTGAGCATGGGAGGGTTGCCCCATTTCTCATCTGTCTTATGGCAGCATGGGAAGGGGAAAGAAGCCATCCCACCATGGGAGAGCTATCCTGATCCCCTCCAGCTACAACACTTGGCAGAGCAGGCCCTGTACCCCACCAGAGCAGCCCAACAGAGCCAACCCTGCTAGCAGAGGTGTGGGTGAGCCAGGCTTAAAACCATGAGCATAGAACAGCTGTTTATTTCCCATCTGGCAGACCAACCCTATAGCTGCCCGACCCAGAGCTGCTGCAAGACTTGCTCCAACCTGGGATGGATGGATGAAGTCAGCACAATGCAGAAACTGCCACCACCTGAGTCAAACATGTGGGCCTCACATAGCTTGGGCTGTTTTTATTTATACAATTTCCAATGGTTTGCATGAACAGTTTTACAATCAAATTTGTTTCCTTAAGTTTCTAAACGTGGTTACAATAACTGCCCGTTTGTTCCTGTTTCTTTCCTCTTCTGTCTCCCAACTTCCCCCACCAGGAGGCAACCATTACCTATTGGATCTATTGCTCTAATGTTAGAAGAATGAGCACTATTGCAAGCAACAAAGGAAGTTTTCTACTGGACATATCTACAGGTAGAACAGTGTGTCCAGCTGGCAGCATTTGTGGTTATAGTGTCATGCAGGATGAGGGACAGCTTTGTCGCTGGTGGTTAATATTTACATCTGGTATGGTTAATATTTACCTCTGGGTTCTCACAATCAACTCACCAGCTGAAGCTGGATCAATTCATTCTATATTCTGTACACATTGTGTCCTATGGGGATATGCCACGTTTTTTCTATCATCCTATAAGCACAACTTGGAAACTTACTCTTAATAGTTGGCACTGTTTATCCCTTGTTCTCATGTCCTTCTCCTCTGAACTTCCTACAATATTGGCATAACTATTAGAAATGGGGACACTAAGGGTTTCTGTGATTCTGCTTCATTCCCTCTTCCTAAACTGTCCCCATTAACTCTTGATATCATCTATTTATTAGCATTTCTCCAAGACTCTTGTGGTTAAAATCATTCTCTCCAGAATAGTTATGCTTATTAACTTCATAAACTATTGTGACTCTTTCAGTATTGGCGTGGGGTGTGACATCCTGTCTTGAGAGGACTGAACTCACAGTCAAACCTGAATTTGAGGTCCACTGTATGTTTGTAACAACTTTCCCTCTGGCCCACTCAGAGGAGAGTCATCGGGGGGACATTTTCCTTTTGTAATAGCCATTGTATCTCTGAGAAAGTGAGAGTAAAGGCAACCAGCAATGTGGTTTCTATAGCAAAAGTAAGGAGACCACATAACAAATATGCTCTTGGGTGATGCCCAGAGTTATGAAGCGAATTGTCCACAAGCTTTGCCAATGGATTGGGGTCTCTCTAGGGCCTTGCCACAAGGATAGCTTATTCATGCTATTCTCAGGCCTTGTCCCCTAAAGAATCCACATGGCTCCGGCCATAAACCCAGGGTTATGATTTGGCCTGCCCCAGCATCCATCCCATCTATGATCCGCTGGAACACATGAAGGTACCTGACCTGCAGACCCAAAGTTGCAGAATCTCTGCAACACAAGGTACCAGCACAATGTCCAGGAAGAGTACTCGTGGGGGCCCAGTATCAAACAGGTTGTGGAGACCAGTGGAGACCAGGGGGGTCAAACCAGGCCAATGACTCTTTGCAACGAATACTTGCAAGTAGAGATGTATGGACCAAAGGATATACAGTGTGACTTGTTGGATCACACTGCAGCTTCTATGATGATATTTTTACTTCCTTCCCTTTTCTTCTCATTTTGTTTTCTGCACTTTTTTCTGCTTAACTCTGTTCTTTTTTTTGTGACTATTTGTTTATTTATTTATTAAAAATTTCCACCTCCTCCCATCCTCCCATTTCCCTCCCACTCCCCCTACGGCCCCTCTCCCTCCCTCTCCAGTCCTAAGAGAAGTCAGGGTGCCATGCCCTGTGGGAAGTCCAAGACCCTCCCCCCTCCATCCAGGTCTAGGAAGGTGTGCATCCAAACAGACTAGGCTCCCAATAAGCTAGTACATGCAGTAGAATCAAAATCCGGTGTCATTATTATTAGCTTCTCAGTCAGCCCCCATTGTCAGCCATGTTCAGAGAGTCCGGTTTGATCACATGCTCATTCAGTCCCAGTCCAGCTGGCCTTGGTGAGCTCCCATTAGATCAGTCACACTGTCTCCATGGGTGGATGCAACCCTCGTGGTCCTGACTTTCTTGCTCATGTTCTCCCTCTTTCTGCTCTTCATCTGGGCCTTGGGAGCTCAGTCCTGTGCTCAAATGTGGGCCTGTGTCTCTTATCTTCATCCATTGCCAGATGAAGGGTAAGGCTCACAGTGAGCCCGTCCATGCTGAAGAGTCCAAGCCCATCACCATTGTCCTTGGTTTCTCAGTCCTCCTCCACCGTCAGCCACATTCAGAGAGCCCGGTTTGGTCCCCTGTTCCATCAGTCCCATTCCAACTGGATTTGGTGGTCTCCCGTTAGTTCTGTCCGACCATCTCAATGGGTGAACGCACCCCTCACGGTCCTGACTTCCTTGCTCATGATCTCCCTCCTTTTGCTCCTCATCAGGACCTTGGGAGCTCAGTCCGGTGCTCCAATGTGGGGCTCTGTCATTTTCTCCATCCAACGCCAGGTGAAGGTTCTATGGTGATATGCAAGATATTCATGCTCTCTCAGGTTTTAAGTGGATTTAGTTGTCCACATTGGTGCCATTTGTTGGCAGAGGTTTCTGTCCTGCCTGGTCCTGCAGCCATTCATCCCAAAGAAACACACAGAGGCTTATATTAACTATAAAATGGTTGGTCTATTAACATATATACATATATGTATGTAACAAAAACGAATGAAAACCAAAAGGTCATATAGTAGAAAGAGAGCAAGGAGGAGTATATGGAACACTTTGGAGGAAGAAAAGGAAGGGAGAAATGATATAATTATATTATAATCACAAATTTAAAAAGTTTTAAATCAATTAAGAAAAAATATTGCTGAGAACCCAAGAAAAGCATAAACAAACAAAAACTAGATATGAAATGAAAACTCCTTATAACCATTTGCAAAGCTGCTCGATCTCACTAAGAACCAAAGAAATGATAATGAAACGCCCAGATTGGCAGTCAGGAGAGCTTCAAGATGCAAGCGGTAGGAGAAGTCATGAGGGGAAGGTGCAATCCTTCATGTTACTTTTGTACTCTACAAATACTATGATAAAATGCTAAGGTAATTTTTAAAATATGCATTAGAATTTTAAATAACCCTTAACTCAGAAATTCTACTCTCAGGAATTTGTTCTGTGTACAAAATGTTACACAGAGATTATTCATGGCTATTCAGAATTATTCAGAACATTCTCCAAAACACAAAACCAACTAAATAATGAAGAGGTGACCTCATTGGTTAAATAAATTACAAAAGATCCCCCACAAGTCAAAAGGGGGACCTACATGGTTCTTGCCACATCTATTTTACCTCATCCTTACAGAAATAGCTTAAGCAAGTTGTAGGTTTCTGTGAAAAATATTCTCTATGTTTAAAAACAAAAAACATATGTCTGAATGTGTGTAAGGAAACTGCTGTTGAGAACTTGTGACTTCATCACCCTTGACACTGTCTCAGGTCTAACCATGCCTATATGCCGGCATCGATTGCCACTTAACCTCGACTAATAATGTAGTGCTCCTTGGCTGTCTACTTTGTAAAATGGCAGGAACACTTGTCCAGCTGCTCTCAGAAGGTAGCTCCGAATAGCAGATGAGAAAATACGGACACGTGAGCCACAGGCTTACATGGTGATCCACAAACTGCATTAAAGATGTTGTTGCTAATCATGGTAATTTTTCTTTTCAGCACAAGAACTTGTGTGGTGCTCAGGATTTAAAATGAATAGGTCTGAGGAAATTTAAATTCGGGCAAGGAAGATAAATGGGAACTAGAAGCTAAGACCTGGATTAGTGGGTGAAGGCCGCTGTCTTGTTTTGCCCTTAAGGTTGTAGCAGAAAACTGAAACAGGTCAAAAAATATATATGGACGCTCATGCAAGAAGCTGTTGCTGTGGCATGGAACGTTTCTGAAGTCCTTTACAAAGGAAGACATAAAACCTCCCGCAAAGTTGCATGGGAGCAACTTATAATTAAAGAGGAGTCGGCTGAGGCCAAGGTGAGCCAATGAGAAATATGTCTGCTCCATGCTGGGTGAATCTCAAGCAGGTGTTTGCAGGTATCAATAAAGCTAATGTTAAAGGGAAATAGGGAAACAACGAGACCTCGGAGTGTTCAGCGGAGACAGCAACTGCAACCAACTAGCCCCCCACACTCACTATTAAAACCTCATTAACTCCCAGCTGTTCATCCATTAGGCTGCAAAGAAGAAAAAACACATGCCCTCGTTGTCACATATTTCTACCAGGGGTTTTCATCTCCTAAACAGGAGAGTGTGGGAAGATAAGGAGAGGATAACCATCATAATTATATCACCAGGCTGTGGAGAATGCTGTGCTAAGTATAATAAACCTCTCAGGCAATAAAGCCAGATGAATGTCCAAAGGCTGCCATGTCAAGAGGAAGGAGAAGGGAGGGCCACTACCCACTGGCACCAGGGGACTCGTCCTTGAGCCACTTGCACACGGTAGCCCCATGATTCACCTTGCCGGGTCACATCTAATCACCCCAGGCAGTGACGCTTGCAGATGAAATGCTTTCACCAGACCATCCACTGAGGTGCAGCAGTCCCGGCTATGGTTTAAATGGTAGAAGGCATAAAGAACGGAATTCTGATCTGAAGCAGCTTATGCCCAGACAATTGTTCTCCCTGAGAATGGGTGGGTCTCCTGCTGTGTGATTTAAAAAAGCAGGGGAGAAGGGGTTCAAAAGCAGGCTGACTGCAGCCTAATATTAGACTGCCATTGTTTCATGGACCTCCAGGCTCCTTAAAGCAAAATTAATTTTACAGTTTAAAAATCAAGAGATGTGATGCAGTGTCGGGAAGATAGCTCAGACAGTGAAGCACCTGGCTTTTGAGTGTGAGAACCTAGGTTCAAGGCTGCAGGATCCATGTTTTAAAAATTAACATTGAAGTTAGGATTTATGGTGCATTTGTAGCAAAGTGCTGGGGAAGCAGAGACAGACATGTTGCCTGGGATTTGAAGGCCAGCCAACTTAATCAGTGTCACTGGGACCAAGGAGTGAAGGCAAAAAGTGGGTGACAGCCGGGCAGTGGTGGCGCACGCCTTTAATCCCAGCACTCGGGAGGCAGAGGCAGGCGGATCTCTGAGTTCGAGGCCAGCCTGGTCTACAAGAGCTAGTTCCAGGACAGGCTCTAGAAACTACAGGGAAACTCTGTCTCAAAAAACCAAAAAAAAAAAAAAGTGGGTGAGGATGGCTCCTGAGAATGATAGCCAAGGCCTTACATATAAGCACATACACCAACACACAAGCACACAGCCATGTACACACACACACACACACACACACACACACACACACACAATGTAATTCAATGGTCCATCCAGCCAATCTTGCAAAATTAGAAAAGTGGCAAGCACATGTTTCTGTAAGACAGGACTCATGCTGTTCAGGTTGCTTTCTTTCTTCTCTGTTATAACCTTGGAAGAGGACATGTAAACAAAGCATTCCCATGCTAGTCTCAATGACATGCAACGTAGCCACTTTTTTACAGTGCCTTTCTAGGCCTCAGGTTCCCCTGGTGGCTGCCTTCCTCACCACCACACCCTCACTAGCCACAGGAGTCTTCACACCAGCATTCCCTTCTTGGTGGGGAGAGAGGTCTTCTTTGGATACCCTATTTACAGAACAAGCCTTTGAAGCAACTTTTTAATTTGGTGTCATATTGCTTTCCATTTTGAAAAGACATATATGACCATGAAAGCAAAAATTATGACATCTTCTAGTGGAATTTCTTCAACGCATATAAAAGCAATATATATGGAAATTATTGCATAAAAGGAAGAAAAAATAAAAGGGTCTATATGATTGTATTTATATTATTGGGAGAATCAAAATATTAACTTCTTAGTAGACTTGAATAACAAGGTATGTACAGTCAAATTGTAACCACTAAAAATCCAGTTCTACCAAGGTCAATCCCTAAAAAAAAATACTCAGATATATCAAAAAATCCATTAAAATAAAATGCTATAAATGGGAACATAGGGGTGGGGTGGGATGGGGGGAGGGGGGATGGGGCGAGAAAAGTGTGAAGTGGAGGATGGGAAGAGCTTGGGGGAATAGGATGGTTGGGATATAGGAAGGGTGGATATGGGAACAAGGAATTATATATCTTACTTAAGGGAGCCATTCTAGGGTTGGCAGAGGCTTGACTCTAGAGGGGTTCCCAGGTGTCCAGGAAGACGCCCCCAGCTAGGTCCTTGGGCAGCTGAGGAGAGGGTGCCAGAAATGTCCAGATCCTATTGCCATACTCATGAATATCTTGCATATCACCATAGAATCTTCACCTGGCATTGGATGGAGAAAATGACAGAGCCCCACATAGGAGCACCGGACTGAGCTCCCAAGGTCCCGATGAGGAGCAAAAGGAGGGAGATCATGAGCAGGGAAGTCAGGACCGTGAGGAGAGCGTTTACCCATTGAGACGGTGGGACAGATCTAATGGGAGACCACCAAGTCCAGTTGGAATGGAACTGATGGAACAGGGGACCAAACCGGGCTCTCTGAATGTGGCTGATGGTGGAGGAGGACTGAGAAACCAAGGACAACGGCAATGAATGTGAACTCTACAGCATGGACGGGCTCACTGTGAGCCTTAACCTTCACCTGGCGATGGATGGAGATAGAGACAGAGCCCCACATTGGAGCACCGGACTGAGCTCCCAAAGTTCAGATGAGGAGCGGATGGAGAGAGATCATGAGAAAGAAAGTCAGAACCATGAGGGATGCGTTCACCTACTGAGACGGCAGGACAGAACTAATGGGAGACCACCAAGTCCACTTGGAATGGGACTGATGGAACATGCGACCAAATCGGACTCTCTGAGGGTGGCTGATGGTGGAGGCTGACCGAGGAGCCAAGGACAATGGTGATGGGCTTGGTCTCTACGACATGGACGGGCTCTGTGTGAGCCTTGTCAGTTTGGTTGCTCACCTTCCTGGACCTGGGGGGAGTTGGGAGGACCTTGGACTCAACATACTGTAGAGAACCCTGATGGCTGTTTGGCCTCAAGAGGGAGGGAGTGGGGGTGTGGGTGGAGGGGAGGGGAGGGAAAGGGGAGGAGGAGGGGAGGAGATGGCAATTTTTAATAAAAAATAAATAAACTGGAAAAAATGAAAAAAAAAGAACCATCTGGTATGGAACAGAAAGAAAAAAAGAATTTTTTAAAAAAAATTATTCACATAAATTACATGAAGGGTTGGAACAGAAATAAGAAGCAAAGGGCAGAGGTAGTAAGCAAAAAATTAGTACAATCAGAAACCTAAACCTAAGTTCATTGCAATAAATGTAAATGGTCAAAATATACTAAGTAAAAGGAGGAGATAAAAATAAAATACTTAAGTTTAGCAAATACGAGCCTTTTTAAAACTTTTATAACATTTATCTATTTACTGTGCATGTATATGCCTGTGTGCATACATGCCAAGGTTTACATATAAAAGTCAGAGGAAAACTTTCAGAAGTAATTTCTTTCCATCCACCATGTCAATCCTAGGGATCAAACCAAGTTGCTGCTTCAAATCTAATATGTTCAGACACAGTCAAACCATGAGATAGTTTTGTGTAACACAGTGATTATCACAAAGTGGCTAACATGTGAGAGGAGCGTGGCCCAGCATCGCTGCACAATGATGATCACAAAGGGGCTAACATGGGAAGTACACTGCCTAACATCACCGAGGAATTGAAAGGACCCCTCTCTCCTAGCAGCACAGTAGCACTAATGTGAATCAGAAAGTATGCTTTGGCAATTCTGGCAACTATGCTCATTTCCTAAACACACTGATTTTCTTTTGAAGTTTCTATGACAAGCTCCAAGGTGTGCAAAAGATTTCTGGGAGAACAAGGTAGATATATAAACAGACATTCATAGAGATATGATAAGATGGGGAATATGCATAATAAAAAGTAAAACAAGGTGACTGTGGGTGGGTATCAGTCCATCTGTCCACCACCCTACCTTTCTCCCACATAGAATTCTAGGAGACAGGTCACACCAGTCAGACTGCACATGAGTACTGAATTAGAACCAATAGATGCATGTGTACATATATATGATTATATAATTGTAACCAAATTACATATATATGCTGCTGTGCTTGTCTCCCATTTTGAAATAAGATCATGGTAGACTTAAATGAGATGTGATCTACTGTACCCAGGGCTCTCTGAATGTGGCTGACGGTGGAGGAGGACTGAGAAACCAAGGACAACGGCAATGAATGTGAACTCTACAGCATGGACGGGCTCACTGTGAGCCTTAACCTTCACCTGGCGATGGATGGAGATAGACACAGAGCCCCACATTGGAGCACTGGACTGAGCTCCCAAAGTTCTGATGAGGAGCGGATGGAGAGAGATCATGAGAAAGTCAGAACCATGAGGGACGCGTTCACCCACTGAGACGGCAGGACAGAACTAATGGGAGACCACCAAGTCCACTTGGAATGGGACTGATGGAACATGCGACCAAATCGGACTCTCTGAGGGTGGCTGATGGTGGAGGCTGACCGAGGAGCCAAGGACAATGGCGATGGGCTTGATCTCTACGACATGGACGGGCTCTGTGTGAGCCTTGTCAGTTCGGTTGCTCACCTTCCTGGACCTGGGGGGAGTTGGGAGGACCTTGGACTCAACATAGTGTAGAGAACCCTGATGGCTGTTTGGCCTCAAGAGGGAGGGAGTGGGGGTGTGGGTGGAGGGGAGGGGAGGGAAGGGGGAGGAGGAGGGGAGGAGATGGCAATTTTTAATAAAAAATAAATAAACTGGAAAAAAACAGCAGAGGTACAGAACATATGAAAAAGGAGGCAGGACAGAAGTGCTGTGCTGTGAGCCATGGAACGCATGAGGCTTCTAGAAGTTGGATGAACCAAGCAAGAATTCTCCCCTAGAAGTTTCAGAGGAACCAGGCATTGCCCTATTACTTTAAGCTTCCTATCTTTATGGAAATTCTAAGAAACTGACATAGCAAAGGATCATATGTCTTTGTTAGATATACTATAATTTGAAAAGCACAACAACAATAACTTCCTTTGCTTCTGTCAGAAGTACTAAGAGGCACATCTAACCTTGCAGCATTGTGAGGCACCAGTATCATCTACAGAGTTCACATTGCAAATCATACAGTCAAGTCACCAAAAGAAAAAAATGTACAATATCTGATGTTTAAATTTACAATTTTGTTCTGAGTTGCATTCATAGCTATTCTGGGCTGGTATGTGGTGAAAGGTGAAATACCTTGTCTTCATTTCTTGTCATGAAAAAATAAGTTCAGCTCTCAAAGACAACAAAGCAAATGACAAGGGAAGCTGCGTATCCTGGGGGATATGGAAGCCAAAGGGTCACAAAAAGGAGTCGCAGCCTTTCAGCTCTACAGATTGAAAACTGCATATTAGAATGCAGATGTGATAAACCCAGATACAGAAATATAGGTCTTGGCCAAGATTGGGCTCCTTAATTACATTCACCAGTTTATAGTCTCTGCTATGGGAGCTGTCAAGAAGACTCAATGGTTAAGAGCATGCTTTGGAACTCAGAGGACCAGGATTCCAAACAGCCACACTGGGTGACTCACAACTGTCTGTGATTTAGTTCCAGAAGATTAGACACCCTCTGGCCCCATCGAGCATCAGGTACACACACATAGTGCACATAAATTCACACAGTCACACACATACACATAGAGAGAGAGAGAGAAAGAGAGAGAGAGAGAGAGAGAGAGAGAGAAGAAAGAAGGAAGGAGGGAAGGAGGGAAGGAGAGAGGGAGCGAGGGAGGGAAGGAAAAACCTTTACAGTCTTTGTCATGAGGCACACCTCTGTCCTCAGGGCAGATATTTTATTTTTAATGAAACCTGGGAGCTGTCAGAAACATCCCCCAGATGTTGCATATTTAGTGGCTTACCAGTGGCTTACAACACTAGTCTCAAAACTTTCTGAAGGGTAATAAGCAATCTGATTATTCTCCCCTTGAGACACTCATTCACGGTTATCCTTGCCAGCTCATTCTACTCATCCACAGACTAAAATTCCAGTTAACATACTATTCAATAGGTCTTATCAGGGACAAGAAGTTGGCAGGCCAAAATAGCAGCGTGTCGTTAGTGGAGGAGAACTGTAAACAGCTGCTCTCAGCCTTATATTCTGGTTGAGAACATTGGTTAAGATTACATATGTGGGCTCACACGCTGACAATCGTTCTCTACTTCAAAAGCCAACAAAAGTTTGGGGGATAGAGAGTTGAACTGTCAAACTTGGTGGTGTATCTCCCAATCTTCTGGCCTGGAACGCAGCCAGGCATACAAGTTTGGAAAAGCTTTCTCAGTACCTTGGTACACAGCCAAGCTTGGAACCTCTACCACAGACAGTACAAAAACTAACTCTTGCCAGCACTACATTCTTTGTCTATCTCAAATTCAAAATACGGCATGCTCATCCCACACAGTTTTCAGAGTTAGGAAACAGCCCGATGTCTGCAGTCTCCTGCCCTGATTTGAGCCGGTATAAACGTTCCAGGATCCTAAACCAACCTAAAGTTACCCAGGACATTCAGTAATCACTGTTCTTCATGTGCCAATAATTTTTATCTGAGCTGTTTCAAATTAACTAGATTAAAAGAATGCTACTTATGACGAACAGAATCTGTTCCGAAAATAGGAACAATTTAGCTCCCATTCGTAATGAATCTCTAAGCTTTCATCTTCAATTGAAGCAGAATCTCAAGCACTCAAATGGGATGAGCTTGACGCTCTCGTATTTCTATTAAGCGGACAGCCATCTACACACAGGTGAAAAGCCTCCCTGTTCCCTTCATTATCTTTGTACAGCTGCACACTGCTTCCATGACATCAAGGGCTGAGATTGTCGGTAATGGCAGGATTACATTTCCCCTGTATTCCTGCTTTCATTATTCTTGTCTTTGCAAAGCATCTCAGACTTATGTCAGACAAACACAGAAAGTTAATCGTGCTCTGATTTCAGGGACAAAGGAAGATACCCAAATCCTACCCTGGAAATAGATCATCAGCTGTGACTACCTGATCAAATTCAGGGAGACGTGTGTGTGTGTGTGTGTGTGTGTGTGTGTGTGTGTGTGTGTGTGTGTGTGTGTGCATATGTGTGTGTATCTTCCTGAATTATATATATATTACACATACACACACACACACGTGTGTGTGTGTGTGTGTGTGTGTGTGTGTGTGTGTGTCTACTGGCATGCCCCAGCATTATTCACCAAGGAGAACAGGAGAACAGACTCTCGTCTGTAAGCCCCACCAAGCAGACTGTGTAATTAAGAGAATATACAGTCAGTAGGACGGCTGAAAACACCCAATTTCAATTGCTTGTTTGCAATTCGTTTCAGGGCTTGGTTTTGCAGTAAACTTTCAGATAAGCAATCCTATTTTGTGGTTCACAGTGAAACCGCCCAACGAAGAAATCCAATTGCCACTTAGGCAATAATTAGTCATAAAGCTAAATGGCAAAAATGGCATTTTAATTTCCAGCTTATATCTGAGCAAGAGAACATTGAAAACACTTAGTATGAGCCACTGCGCTCTCCTGTAACGTTAGCTGAACTTCATGGAGAGTAACAATCACAATCTTCGTGAAGGGAATGAATGAGATGCTGAGCCTTTTTTTTTTAAGGCTGCTGTTTTTATTACTGTGCTTGGGATTTAGATCTTAAGAACCATGTCACCCACAAACGTTTAATTTTCTCTGTAACAATGAATCAAACATAGGTATAGGAAGAGGGAATCCAAACCAGGTAAAGTGAAATTCTGAGAATGCTCCCCCTTTGCCGGCAAGTCTACACAATAACTCAAAGATACACCCTTACTGTGTTTGATGGTGTCATTGAAACGTGTCATCCAAGACATTGGAACTGCAAAGCTGATCCACTTACACCCAGCCTCAATGGCTCATTTAAAAGTGGGCCAGTTGTCAGAATCAATGGATATAAACACCTTCCATTCCCCAGAGAAGCTTCAAGGATCCTGACATAGATGATCCCTTATTATTTTTAAAACTCTTCTTTCCATAATAAAAGGCAGTCTTAAAAATTCTAACATCTCAGGGCAAACCTTGGTAGGCACAAGAGAATTTATTTCCTACTGATAGAAACATGGAGCTCTAGCATGGTTATGGTTCTTTGGTCTTGATGCTCCCTAAGGCTTCTCAAACTACAAGGAAAAAAATGAAAGCAAACCTCGTATGCATTCCATAATTCTCCAGGATTGGTAAATAGAGGAAGGATAATCCAGATTGTTTGGTGTCCTCTTCTCTTAGTTCGTGTTCATGCTAGCTACACACAGCCCTTTACAAAGTAACCCAACCTCTGCCTTCAAGACATTCACTTCCATGGATAAAAACTATCCCAAAACCAAACACTCAGGTTCAGAGGCTTAGTTGCCAGCTTATGGAGTTGTTGTTGGATGAAAAAGATTTTATTTACCAATTACTTGGGGACAAAGGGAAACCGTATACATGTACTTAAACACACACACATTCATGCACACAGTCTTAGTTTGCTTTCTATTTCTGTGATAAACATCATGACCAAAAGCAACTTAGAGATGAAATGATTTTTTTGGTTTAAATATCAAGGCTTATATTCCATTGAAGGAAACTAAGGCAGGCACTTGAGGCAGGAACTGGAAAAAAGACTATGGAGGAATGCTGCTTACTGGCTTGCTCTGAGTTTGCTTTCTTATTCACCCCAGTACCACCTAACCAAGACTGACACCACCCACAGAGGTCTGGACCCTCCCATATCAATCATTAATAAAGAAAATGCCCCACACACTTCCCTTGCTGGAGGAAGTTAGTTGTACACCAGGGTGGTGCCCTGGAAAGATGTTTCTTGTCCTCAGATATTTTGCTGTTTCTTTTGCCTCCTGGCTGCTGTGAGGTAAGCAGCCTCCTTTGTAACATGCTGAGCCATCATGGTGCTCCACCCAACCAGCACTCCAGAACAGAAAGAATAAGTCTAAAGCACATGTTTCAGGCAAATGTAGAGTGTATTTTAAAGTTAGGTCAATGTGATTAAACACAAAATGAAGTCTAGATGTCTGGCGTACTTCTGGATATCTTGTTGGCTTGTTTGCTGTAATTTTTCCAGACAAAGTCTCACTACATATCCTAGGCTGGCCTTGAACTTGTGACAATCTTCTTTCCTCCATCTCCCAGGTGCTAGGATTACAGGATTGCACATCCATGCCTTGTTTAGATAGCTTCTTAGAGAAAAAAGTTGAAATCCAAAGAACTACCAAAAAAATTCTAAATCCTCCCACTTTCAAAAAATGTAATTAAAGCCTGCTTCTTGTGACATCTGTGCTGAGGGCAAGTCATGGAGACTGGTCCCCAGCCTTATTTGTGGAGGATGCTATCCTCCTCTAGCTGTGTAATCGGCTTTTCTTTGGGCCACCAACTCATAGAAAACATGGAGACTTATACTAATTATGAAAGCTTGGCCTTAGGTTAGGCTTCTTTCTAGCTACCTCTTATAACTTAAATTAACCCATTTTTACTAATTTACTTTCTGCATCGTGGCTTTATTACCACATCTCTGTACTGCCCATCCCACTTGCTCTCATCTCCTGGTGTCTCTGCCTTCTCCTTGCAGGGTCCTCTCTACCAAGATATCCTGCCTAGCTATTGGCCGTTCAGCTTTTTATTAAACCAATTACAGTGGCACATATTCACAGTGTACAAAAAGATTACACATTGTTGCCTCCTGGGTGAACCTGAGATTGTCTGGATACGACAACTCCCTGTCAAACAAAACATTTTGATCTATATATGGGTAAACAAATGCTCCAAATGAAAAGCTAAGTTTCAAAATATAAATGCATCAAATGTATCCTGACAAAAAAAAGCATTGGTTTATAGATTTTCATCTTTTAGGTAGACTTCCTGGAATGGAAATGACTGGGACAAGGTTCAATTGGAAGGAGTTGAAGAACGTGAGCTAGCAAGGCCGCTCCTACTCCAAGGGCGGACAAACAGGGCCCAACTGCATCATACCCAGACAAGTAGCAAAAGCTACAAGCCATGACTTATTTACAGAGTAAAGATGTGCTTCAGAGGTACCAATCTTTCTGCTGGGTGTTGGGCAACAATTCTAGTATTTCATCATAATGCTATCTTATGTTTGTTTGTACTTGGACTGAAAACAAATACACATTGCATAACCCCAGCACAAGCTTTCTGCATTTTCATCTCTGGCATTCTGCCATACATCAAAGTCTTGACATGAGTGTCTCAAAAATTCATCGTAGTGGATTATAAGATCTGTGACTTTCCTCCCTCTCTGCTGTGTTTGTACAATGTGATATATAGCTTTTATCAAGAGGTGGTCTTTGTTCTATTTCCCTGAACCAGTGCTGGCCTGCTGACTACCTCTGGCCAGAGAGACAGAAGCAGACATATGGAAAGTTCTCACATACTGTGGTTTGCCTTTTGGCTGGATGGAGAAACTCGTGACCACATCAACAAGCTCAGGTTACATGAGAAGGGCATGTTAAGATCACCCTATCACTCAGCCAACAGCCAGCTTACCTTAGACATGTAAGTGAAACAATCCCAAATAACCAGGCCTAGGATGACTGCTACCTACGTATGAGCAAGCAGACTCAGATGAACAACTGAGCTGGTCACAGATCAGGAAACCACCTGAGTGTGCATCCACTCTCTCAGCCCCTCTGACACCGCAATGTGATGTCATGCATGCATCTGTCAAACACAGTCACACATTATGAGTTGCTTTGGGGGAACGATCAACCTGTTCTCAGTACACAGGGCTCTGAATGTTTGTTGTATAGTTATTCAGATGCATTAGAGACTAGTTTGAGCAGAGAATACAGTAGGAATAAACTCAAAAAGACAAAGATTTCAGAGCAGGAGAGATGGTTCAGATGATAAAGCTTGCCTCAGTTCAAATCTCTAGAACCAACATAAAAAATATCTGGACACAGTAGCACATATGTCCCTGCACTCATCCGGACTCCGACAGGTGGAGAGAGAGGTGGGCCAGCAAGCCTAGCATTCAAAGTAGTAGTGAAGGGCAAGACTGTATCAAAGGCAGATGGAAAGTGAGGACTGACACTTGAAGTTGTCTCAGACCTCCACACATATACTACACACACACACACACATGCGCACACACACGCACGCACGCACACACACATGCACACACACTCATGCACACACACTCATGCACACACACATGCACACGCACCCACACACATGCACACGCACACACACACTCATGCACACACACACTCATGCACACACATGCACACTCATGCACACACGCACACTCATGCACACACACATGCACACACATGCATGCACACACATACACACACGCACGCTCACACACGCACACACACTCATGCACACACATGCACACACAAGCACACACACTACATAAATAATTTAATAAATGAATAAAAGTTAAAGACTTTAGCTAGACTCTTAAAAACAAATTCTAGATTATAGTCTAAATGAGAAAAGTTTTGAAAACTGATTTGGGGGGACCAGCATCCATTACCATCAATGCCAGTAACAAACCAAATCTCCACTTTATACAGCGCCCTTTCCCCCAGTCTCGGTCTTGCAGACCTACATGGGCTGAAACTGAAATCGTCACTCCAAACAGGAATGATCTCAGGACCCAACCCTACCCCCAGAGTCCTGGCTAGAGCTAAGTTGAAGTCTGGGACCCAGCTGACTAGGTTTGGTGTTTGATCCCACTGAACAGACACTCAAAGGCCTCCAGGAAGACTGGAACTGTTGTCAACTATCTTGTCACCACATGGAATCTAAGTATAAAAATACAAAGCAGAGAAAAGAGAAGACAAAAAATAGGAAGAGAGAAATGCATCCTAGAGCTATTCTTTGATGCTCAAGCTGTAACCAGAGTGAGTTCTGCAATCACAAGACTCATTACTTCTTTCCCTTGCTTAAGACAAACTAAATGTGCCTCTGCTAATTGGAAAGAGACATAAGTAGAATAAGGGGCTATGGAAACAAGTTTATAAAAACCCAGGCTATGTCCCATGCGCCTTAAATATACCCCATGCTGCCTGAATTTGGGTGTATATGTCAGTGGCAAGGAGATGAAACTGGAGAAAGAAAATTGGTAACAAACTACAGAGAACAAATGCCTGGCTGCAGGGTTCTGAGGTAAAGGAACTATACATTGATTTACTGTGTATGTTTACGAGTAGCGTGTGCCCAAAAGAACATGGCAAGGTTTTTAAATTTATATATATTGTAACTCAAAAGGGACCTAAATATAACATCTAAAAAAAATATAGATTTCTTAGATTGAAAAAACATAGGAAACTTTCATGAAATTGGATTGTACAATGAAGGTTTGGATGATATGACACCAAAGGAGAGCCAATAAAAGAAAAACAATAAATTAAACTCCATCCGAATTTAAACGTTCCTGCTACTGTGGTTGTAATGAGAAATGTACCACATAGGCTCCTGTATTTGAATACTTGAGTCCCACATGATAATGTTGTTTAGAAAAGTAATGAAGTCTTTGGAAGTAGCACCTTGCTGGAGGAAATGCTTGCCTGGAAGTAAGCCCTGAGCTCAACTCCACTTCCTGTTCACTCTCAGCTTCCTGAGGAGGAGACAGTTGTGACAACCCAGCCTCCTGATCTTCCCATCATGCCCTCTCTGTCTGCTACCACATCTTCATCACCATGATGGACTGTAGTTCCCTGGACCTGTAAGCCAAAAAATGTCTTTTCTCCCTCATCTTGCTTTTATCAGAGAATTTTTATCACAGCAACAAGAAAACAAGCAGACACATGCATTTAAAAAAGACTCAATTTTAAAAAGACAGAGTGAAAAGACAACTTATATAGATTGAGAGAAAATATTTGCCAATCATCTCTGAAGCAAGGGTAATACCCAAATATAGGACACTCGTTACTCAACAACAAAAACACGCAAAGGACTTGAACATGTATTTTTTCTGAAAACACCCAAATGGCCAAGACACACATGCAGAGCTGGGCAACATCAATCACAAGGAAAATGAATCTAAAGGCAGAATAAGATATACCCCACATCCTTTAGGATACTTTGGTGGTTTGCTTGGAAACAGGACCCACAGGCCCATAAAGAGTGGCACTATTAGAAGGTGTGGACTTGTTACAGTAGAGGTGACCTTGTTGGAGAAAGTGTCTCACTGTGGGGTGGGCTTTGAGGTTTCAGAAGCTCAGCCTAAACCCAGTGTCTCGCTCTTCTTTCTTGCCGTCTGCTGATCCAGGTATAGAATGCCCAGGCTCCTTCTCCAGCACCATGTCTGCCTGCACACCATCATGTTTCCCACCATGACACTAACGGGCTAAACCTCTGAAACTGTTAAGTCCCAATTAAATGTGGATGTGGGGTCTCTTCACAGCTATAGAAACCCTAACAAAAACAATTACTGAGCACCCAAAAGAGAAAAACTGAAGAAAACAGCATTGACTGAGGAGATGAAAAAGGCAGAACCTTGCTCACTGTAAATAGGAATGTAAAATTTCCAACCACTATGGCACTTCCTCAAATAGTTTTAAATGATGTAGCAATTGAAACCAAAGTCTTATAGGCATACATCCAATCTACAAGTACTATTCCAATAGTTAAACATTGGAAGCATACCATGGTTGTTGGAGATGGGAGGCCGCTTGTTTGTTCCCAGCCCCCCCAAAACTGAAATAATCACACAAAAACTATATTAATTAAATCACTGCTTGGCTCAATAGCTCTAGCTTCGTATTGGCTAACTTTTATATTAGTTTAACCCATTTCTATTAATCTGTATATCACTACATGGCTGGGGCTTACTGGGTAAAGTTCCCAGCATCTCTCTTCTGCGGCTCCATGGCTTCTCTCTGACTCTACCTTCCTCCTCCCATGCTATAGACCAAGCTAGTGTCTTTATTCATTAATCAATAAAAGCAACACATAAACAGAAGGACCTCCCACACCACATGGCTCAGTGACAGGTGAGAAGATACATAACACATACATATATACAATGGAATGTATTGGGATACACATTTCAAAGTGTATAAACCAGGAGGTCTTTATCTAAATGAAACAAACCATTCCCACATAAGACACCCACAGTATAATTTTACCAGGAAGAAGTACCTAGAACAGGCACATCTAGGGAGATGGAGAGCAAAGGATGAGCGATCATGACTCTGGGAACAAAATGCACTTGATCCCACTAATGAGTGGAGCTGCACTGACAGCAGTTACATGTACAAAGGGGAGAGGATGGAAATTGATAGATGCAGAAGGAAAAGAGTCACGGGATTGGTCGTCCTAATAGGTGCTTATCAATCTGAAAGGGAAGTGTTTTGTAGTTACAGAGCAAATTGCTTTTGCTCTTCAACAAAATTATGAACCACCTCATTTTTCTAAACCACAGCATTTTTGACAATGCAAATGTGAAAGAGACGAAAACCACCAGGACTGATGGCTGGAAGCTATTAGACAGGCATGAGAAATCTGTGATTAGTAGTGGCGAGAGAGACGGCATCAGCTGTGCCACTCAGGTGATGAGCACTGAGTAACCATCATGGGGAAATGCTCATCCAGGGTATTAGGGAGTAGAAAGTATGAGCGAGAGGATCATGAGGGTAAAAATAATCAAAGCAGACGATAGACATGTATGGAAATGCAACAATGAAACCCAATGTTTTATACAGTTAATATATACTAATAAAAAAGAAAGAGAGAGAGAGAGAACAAGGGAGAGAAGGAAGGAAAGAAAGGGAAGGACAGAGGGACAGGCTGGAAAGTGAGCCCAAGGTTTAAGAATTCTTCTTGCTCTTCTTGGGGACCTGAGTTCGGTTCCCAGCACCCATATCAGGTAGCTTACCACAGCTTGTAAATACAGCACCAGACAATCTGACTCCCTCTTCTGGCCTCCTTGATCACCTGCACTTACATGCACAACCTAAATTCATTCATACACACACACACACACACACACTCATACACAAATTAAAAAATAAAATTTTAAGAACAGAATGAAACAACTGTGTGTATGTGTGCACATGAACATATACACACGCATGCTTATATGTTATTTCAAGAGCATGGCATAGAACTCATATACCATAAAACCCAACCATTTCAAATACTGTTTAGTGGCTTAGGATATATTCACTTTTGAGAAATATTTGAATTGTTGCGAAAACTCAAGATTTTGGCTGCACATATTGCACAGTGGTAGAGCACTCAGCTAACATGGATAGAATTTTGGCACTGATTGCTAGCAGTGAAAAAAGTAAATGAGCAAATAAAGCCAGGCATGGTGTACATGCTTGTAATCAGTCCTAGTACTCCAGAGGCAGAGGCAGAGGCAGAAGGATGACAGTTCAAGATCACCCTCAGCCACATAATCAGTTCAAAGCCATCCTAGGCTACATGGGATTCTATATTACAAACAAAAAATATTAATCAACTCATTATATAAAAATAAAATAAAATTATAAAATATATAATTACTTTCATACATACACATACACAGACAAACTATATACCAAATAAAATCTTTACTGAGTTCCTCAGGGAAGCAAAACTAGTAAAATCAAATCTTACAATGTCTTAAAATGATTCAGGAAAAGAATAACATTTTCAATCTTAAATTTCAGCACAATCACTATAATTAAGCTCAAATATATCACACAGCTTCCTGGTAACAAAGGTGAAAATGAAATTGCGATTTGTTTTATTATAGACCCTGTTTGAATTTTGAAAGAAAAATGTTTTACGCTCTACACAACAAGAAGCCATCAAAAACTGTGTGTATGTGAGTACATGTGTTGAAGTGGTACACCCATGTGGGTGTGGGAGTACATGTAACTATGCCTTGTGTGTCTTCTGGCCAGAGTAAGATGGTGTTTTCAGACAAGATCTCTGAATTGGAAGTTCCCTTTTCAGCTAGTTAGACTGGCCAGGTAGATATCAGAATCCTCCTGTCCCTGCCCACAACTGCTGAAGTTACAGGCATATGCAGTCACAGGTGTTAGGGGTTCAAACTCAGGCCCTCAGTCCCTCTTGCTTGCATGGCAAGCCCACTGACCCACTGAGCCATCTCCCCAGGACTGCAATCAAAAGCTTTTAAGCAAAAGCTTAAAAGCATAATAGTGACGGGCATATGTGGAAGCAGAATAAGGTCCCCTTCTTCTTCCACTCAAGATAATGACATACCATCCTAATCCCCTAACCTGTGAGCTTGTTGGCTTACATGCCATATCAGCAGATTCAAGTCATTATAATGAAACACCCTACACTGGGCATCTTGTAAATGACACTCTTTCCTTGCAGTACTAGAAGGCGCCAAGTCCAAGATCAAGGCACTAAGTTCTGGTGAGAGCTGGTTTCCAAGATGAAACAGCGCCTTCTCGGTGTCCCCACTAGGTGGAAAAGGCCAGCAGCTCTCCCTGGCTCCTTTCTTAAGTGCATTCCCCTCAGAGGCCCCCCCTCCCAGTGCTCTCCTGTAGCCTGCCCTCCCATCAACCCTTCCATCTTTGAGTAAACCAAGTAGGAAGAGGTATAAAAGTTCACCCATTCTGATTAGGCCCTCACGCAAACAGATGGTGAAGATCTGGGGGAAAAAAATGGATCCCCAGTTTCTGGATTTGCTTTCTCACAAAAAAAGAAGAGAGAGAGAGAGAGAGAGAGAGAGAGAGAGAGAGAGAGAGAGAGAGAGAGAGAACAGGATCTCACTATGTAGCCCCAGACTGGCCTGAAATTTAAATTTGCACTGGAGACCAAGCTGCCTTCGAACTCACCGAGATCCTGCTGCCTGTCTCCCAAGTGCTGAGATTAAAGCTATATGCCACCACATGGGGCTTTTCACATTTACTTTTGCTTTAAAGTTTGACTTAGCAAACCTTGTGTTCCACCTCAGAGTTTAGTCCTTAGGGAAAAAAAATAAAACCCTCCCTTCCTGTGGCCCTAGAAGGCATCCTAAGGAAGAAAGAAGCCTGGCAAGCACTAGAAAAGGCAGGAGGAAGGACTGTGCCCCACAGCAGCCTGGTATACCAACTCCTGGACTCAAGGACTTAAAGAAACACAGAACTAGAATATGGAAACTGGCGATGTTTTAAGCTACTGAGCTCTTGCTCACTCATTAGAGCTGCAGTAGGACAGAAACCTGGAGTCACCGCAGACGCTCTTAGTGCCCACCATCCCACTGCCACAGAATCAGACTTTCAAAATGATGGATGTATGGTGTCGATGTTAACTAGCCCCTCAATTTTACTTATGTGGGTAAAAAAAATAAACAAACAAACCTTAGTCCCAGGGTGTGGAGGAAAATGTCCCATATTAGAAAGTCAGCCTCTCTGCCTCCTTGGTCCACAGTCACGGCTCTACTAGACCTGCTTTGAGCCTGCTTCTCGGCCCGAAAAGCCTCGAACCAGAATGGGGAAGCTGCTCTTCCTGGTGTTCATCAGGGTGCATTTGAAGTTTTGACAGACTTAACGGAAGACGGAGAAGCAAGTCTGCCAGGTGCATATTTGACAAATTAATGAGAAGCCGAGCACTGGGGACAAGAATTATCATTAAGGCAACTTGTGAATGAGAATGAGGCTAAGGCAAAGTCAGGGTGACACAATCAAAACACCGGGACATCTGCTTTGTCACTGCGGTCACGACAAGAGGCCAGCATCTACAAGGAAGAGAGGAGATGCCTCCCCTTCAGCAACAGCAACGCTAATTGGGTTTTCAAGGGTCAAACAGACGACCACTGTCTGGTAACTCGGAGCCTCCTATTAACTATTAACTTGCATGACCATCTATCTCATCAAGACCACAAACGCAAGCATTCAGCCCCGAAAACAGTAGCCCTCCTGTATACAAATAACAAACAACTGGAAAAGAAATCAGGAACAACAATACCTTTCACAAGGGTCTGAAATGATATAAAATATTAAATATTTTGAGACAGCTCTAGCCAAGCAGGTGCAACATTTATATGATAAAAACGTTAAGATATTGAAGAAAGAAACTGAAGATATCATTAGATGGAAAGAACGCCCGTGTTGGTGAAGCAATAGGATTAACAGTAAAAATGGCCATCCTACCAAATGCAATCCTCATCAAAATTTCCACACAATTCTTCACAGATCTTGAAAGGACAATTTGCAACTTAATATGGAAACACAAAAACCCAGGACAGCTTTTTAAAAATCCTGAATAATAAAAGAACTGTTGGAGATATCATCATCCCTGAGCTCCATCGTACTACAGAGCTGTAGCATGGTAGGCCGGGCGGTGGTGGCGCACGCCTTTAATCCCAGCACTCGGGAGGCAGAGGCAGGCGGATCTCTGTGAGTTCGAGACCAGCCTGGTCTACAAGAGCTAGTTCCAGGACAGGCTCCAAAGCCACAGAGAAACCCTGTCTCGAAAAACCAAAAAAAAAAAAAAAAAACAGCATGGTATTGGCATAAAAACAGACATGCAGGTCAGTGGAATTTGACCGAAGACCAGCTATAAATCCACACCCCTATGGACACCTGATTTTTGATGAAGAAGTCAGAAAAAGACCACACTGGAAAAAGTACAGCGTCTTCAACAAATGGTGCTGTCAAATTGGATGCTGCATGCAGAAGAATTGAAATAGATTCACCCTTGTCTCCCCGTACAAAACTCAGCTCCAAATGAATCGAAAACCTCAGCATAAAACCAGGTGTCCTGAATCTGATAGAAGAGAAAAGTAGGGACTAGCCTTGAACTCACTAGCACAGGAAAAAATTTTCTGAACAGAGCATCTATAATACAGGCACTGAGATCAACAATTAATAAAAGAAACCTCATGAAATTGAAAAGCTTGGTAAGATAAAGCACACCATCATTCAGCTGAAGCAGCAGCCTACAGAATGAGAAAAGGGTTTTTACCAACTACACATCTAAAAGAGGGCTAATATACAAAATAGGTAAAGAACTCAAAGAACTAGATATCTAAAAAAACAAATGGTCCAAATAAAAATGAGGTATAGATCCAAACAGAGAATTCTCAAAAGAGGAAGCTCAAATGGCTGAGAAACACTTAAAGAAACGTTTAATATACTCAGACATCATGGATATGCAAATCAAAACTATGAAATTTCATCTTATACCTGTCAGAATACCTAGGATCAATAAAACAAGTGACAGCTCATGCTGGCAAGGATGTAGAACAAGGGAACAAATGTCCATTGCTGGATGAGGCCATGGCTGGTGGGATTACAAATCTGTACAGCCACTATGGAAATCAGTGTGTCAGTTCCTCAGAAAGTCGGGAATCAAACCATTCCAGGATCCAACTATACCACTCTTGGGCATAAAACCCAAAGCATGCTTCATCCTACCACTTGCTCAACCATGTTCATTGCTGCTCTATTCATAACAGCCAGAAATTGAAAACAACCTAGATGTCTCTCAACAGGTAAAAAATGGATAAAGAAAATGTGGAACATTTATAAAATGGAGTACTACTTAGCTGTTACCCAAAAAAAGGAAATCATAAAATTTGCAGGCAAATGGATAGAACAAGAAAAGATCATCCTGAGTGAGGTAACCCAGATCCAGAAAGACAAATATGGTATGCATTTGCTTACAGGTGACATTAACTGTTAAACCAATGATAACCAAGCCACAATCCATAGAACCACAGAGGTTAGAATAGACAAAGGGTCTGGGGGCAAGAAGCAGTGAGTACTCATTAGGAAAGGGAAATAGAATAGATAGTAATGGGGGCTGTAGGGGCTAGGATGGGAGAATAAAGAGGAGAGAAAGGGACAAGGAGAGAGCTAAAATTAAGCATCAGTAGAGTGGTGGAATGGAAACCTAATGTAGTAGAAGCTTCCTAAAATATACACATATTTGAAGGTGATCTAAACTAAATCACCAAATAATGAGGATACAGAGTCCTCATTGGCTGTCTCTTGTCACCAACTGAAGCTTCTAGCATTTGGATTAGGTCACATCTAATTGAATTGTTGGCCAAAGGATCCCATGGGAATACTTAACAAACCGGGCTGTTGCCAAGACTACAGGGTGCTTTCTACAAACTGACAACAAGGCCCCATTAATGAAGACAACACCTACACAAGTTGTTGAACAAGAAAAAGCCAAACTGGTGCCTACATAGAGCCTTCACCCCTGCTTTCCAGCATCTTTAGTACAGGATGGTACTCTGCATGCTACCAAAAGAGAAGCATACAGACCAACCCAGCTACAAACCCTTTGATCTACAGTGGTGTCCTGCCTGCAAGATTCGCTAGTGCAGTGGTGGGACAGAGCTTGTTGGAGTGACCAACCAAATCTGATTTGACATAAGATGAAAACCATACTTGATACTGGTTGGGTGACCAAGAACCAAAGATTAGATAGCTCAGGTGCCTGGGGTAAAACCAAATATTACTGTTCAAAAGAAAAAAAAAAACATGTAGCAACAAACTACTATTTGTAGTATAGTATCCTGTTGTGACTTATAGATCAGTACCTTGTCCATTATCAGAGAAGCTTCCTCCTAGAGCAGATCAGAACAAATACAGAGACTCATAGAAAGACATTATAAAGAGAGTGACAGACTCAGCCCTAACCAGAATGTCTCCATCAAATTTCTCCCCTTGAGGGCTCAGGAAATCCTGCATAAGAGGAAACATAAAGAGTGCAAGAGCCAGAGAGAGTGGAGGAAGAAAACAAGGCCTCCAAATTAACATGATCAGTGCAGATATGCACTCACAAAAACCAGGGCAGCAGGCACAGGACCTGCACAAGTCTGCACCAGGTTCTTTGCATACATGTAACGGCTTCCAGTTTAGTGTTTTTATAGGATTCCTGAGTGTGTGGAGGAGTGGGTCTCTGTCTCTCCTGCCTCCTCTGGGGATCTTTTCCTTCTGTTGGTTTTGTCCAACTCCATGTGTTGGTTTTTGTTTTATCTTATTAAATTATGTTTTATTATTACCCCCTGTAAATTTTGTTTGTTTTCAAATAAGAGAGGGAAAGGGAGTAGACTTGGATAAGATGGGAGGTGGGGAGGAAGTGGGAGACGGATAGAGAAGGGAATCTGTAATAAAGATAAATTATGTGAGAAAAAAACTATTTTCAATAAAAGGAAGGAGACAAAAGCCTACTCAGGGCTGGAAGTAGCCTCTATAAAGTAGCTCAGTGAGGAAAGGGTTCCCTTGCAAGCAAAAGGGCATGGATTTGAGCCTTTAGAACCCAATATTTATTTATTTATTTATTTATTTATTTATTTATTTATTTATTTATTTGGTTTTTCAAGGCAGGGTTCCTCCACATAGCTTTGGTGTCTGTCCTAGAACTAGCTCTTGTAAACCAGGTTGGCCTTAAACTCACAGAGATCCCCCTGCCTCTGCCTCCTGAGTACCGGGATTAAAGGCAGGCATGTGCCACCACCACCCAGCTCCCTAGAACCCGAGTTTTAATTAGCAGGTATGGTGGCATGCGCATGTAATCTCAGCCCAGGGGAGGCAGACTGGTAGATCCTTAGGAACTGCTGGCAGTTGGTGAGTTTTGCTCAGTTTAGTGAGAAGGAAAATGCCCTCTACTTTAAGAACGGAACTTGAGCTTGTCCTCTTGCCTCCACACACACGTAAAACACCCAGAAACACACACAGTCTACTCACAGATCGGATGAAATAGCCACAGTTTTAGTTTTAAAGTAGTTCTGTAATTATTCAAATCCATTACAAAAAAAATCATGTAGTGTTCCCCTCCCTTTCATGATCCAAAAATCTATGGCTTGGTACAAGATTGAAACTGGCCACTAGCATAGCAGTCTCTCCCCACCCAGGGGAAATGAAAGACATGTATGTTCGTGAACTTTTCAGAATAACGGGCCAGAATGTAGTGAAAGACTATTCCTAGAGAGAAGTAGACAAATGTCTCCTCATCCCAGACAGGGAACTGACAACACATCAAAGTCCAGTTTAGTGAGCCAGCGAATTTTATAGAGGCTACTTCCAGAAATGTGGGTGAGCCAGGAATGACTCAAAGATGGCTGCAATCACCAAAGCTCAAGCATGAGTGACAGCTTACAAACTCTGAGAACCTAAGCACACTGCACAGCCTGCAGAAAGTTCTACAGGTTGGAGAATGTCCTTTCCAGGTGGCTCAGTTTGTCTGAGGCTCTTTCAGGCAGTTCATCTAGTCTTTGTTTCATATAGGCAGTGTGTGGGTGGTGGGTGTCTGTGCTTAGTCAAGGCCATTGGGCTTGTCTGGGTCTCCTTTGCAGCGTTGCTCATCTGAGAGTGACTCTCAGCAGTCTTTACTCTTGAGAATGGAGGGGCCTAGTGAGTCTGCTCAGTTTCCTGGAGTTCTGACATTATCTTGAGTTGTTTGCTTCCTGTGTTAATGCCACGCCTTGTAGTATGAAGTTTTCACCACCCCTAGAACACCCTTCTGTTTTACCTCCCTGCGAACATCCTGTTTTTACTTTCCCTTTGTATCCTACGGCTTAAGAAGTTTCCCTCCAACATGGAAGGTTCTAACACCAGAGGAAATTACTACACAACATAGGGGAGGCATTGTGTTTTCCTCGAGTGATAATGGTGGGTCTCAAGAAAGTCTTCTAAAAGATACAACCAGTTAACCAACTTAGACATGTAGCTTTGCCTTCTCTAATTGACATTTTATAAATGGTATCTGTGTCTAAGTGTTCCATTTTGATTCATACCAATCTGTTGGCATTCCACACAAACTGGAAGAAAATATGGAGCCTTCTGCTTCATATATCCTAACTTTCATGCTAAATCTGAAGGTCAAAATGAGTCTCTGTCATGTTTAGAACCCTGAGCAGTGACCTAGAAATAAAAGGCAACCTGCTTGGTTTTGCTAATTATTTGTGGGTGGCAAGAAAGATTATCCTAAAGGGAGGTGGTCCTCGTTGACACAGCAATGTGAGTTTAGAACAACAAATTTGAATACAATGAAAATGAATTCTTCAGGAAGTGTATTGGTGTGCTGAGTCTGACTTGGTTTACGTTGACAATTGTTCTCCATTCTCCAACTGCAGCAAGCAGCAGACGGCCTGAAATTGTCATAAACATGTAAGCCTTGTAAACACACTACACTGGAGGACATCACAGCTTGTGAGTGTTGAACAACACACAGCACATGAGGTTGTCTAACACATGCAGAAAAATGACGGTCCTCCACCAGACAGCAGGAGTTCGCACCCTAGTGCAACAGCTGAGCCATCACCTAGATTTTCTGCCCAGCACTGACACATGTGGCAACCCCACTTCTTAAAGGTTACAGGGAAGAAGCCGGCCTTTACATTAAATTACACTTGCACAATACAGAGCTTAAGATGGAGCACTACACACCTTAAACTTTCAAAATGGCTGCCAGCTTGTTCTTAGGATGAGGAGCTAAACAATGCAGTGGAGCACACTAGTGGGGAGGCTTGCTTTAGTGTGCCTACCCCCCCCCCGTTTCCTAGGCACTGTGCTGCATCTCCTTTCTCCATCTTCACTCTCTCAAGTGCTATCCGAAATGATCTTTACTAAACATGTCCTGCACAGGCTGGAGAGTTGTCTCAGTGGAGCATGGCTGATCTTCTAGAAGATCTGGACTCGATATCCAGAGCCTCCATGATGAGTCATGACCATCTGTAACTCCAGTCCCACGGAATAAGAAGCCACCTTCTGGCCTGTGCAGGTACTGGTACAGAGAGTGCACACAGACACACAGACAGGCAAAACACCCATATACAATACAATGTTTAAAATAATAAGAAATGAAGAGAAAACATTCTTTACTATCTCTACTGAAGTACCCAATCTCCTCTAATTTGGAAGCTAAGCAGGTTGTAGTCTGGTTAATAATTGGATGGGGAAATGTCCTTCACTAAAAAATTACAAGTAGTACATTAGATGTCCTTTGAAGATGTAGTAACTTTTGTAGTTACTAGGTTTCGATAAATAAATGCACATGAGGTTGGCCCACCTATCTTAATGTCAATGCTATTCTTGCTAAGTCACTAGAAACAAAGGGATGAGTAATTTAAAAGACCACTCCTGCACTCTCGGTGATACTATACAATTGGCTTGATTCTGTTCCCTGCTTGCACTGACTCTTCTACATTGGACTAGAACTTGATTTCAGTGGCAAAGTAACAAGCGTGCCATATATTTGTCCATAATTCTGTCCTGTACAAGACTGACTTTTACAGTGTTCTAGCTTTCCCTTCTGTTGCTGTGATAAATAGCATGACCAAAAGCAGCTTGAGGGAGGAAAAGGTTTAGCAGGCTTGTGAGTAACAGTCCTTCATTAGTGAAGCCGGGGCGGGAACTCAAAGCAGGAGCCTGAAGCATAAACAAACAGTGGAACGCAGCTTCCTGGTTTGCTCCCCTAGACCTACTTAGCTACCTTTTTTATACAACCCAGGCCTACCTGCCTAAAGATAGCTTCAGTTTTTGGTCCAGTTTTACCCTGTGCACAACTGACATCTTGGTTTCTCTGTGACTCCCGTGTTAACTCTCTATCAGGTTCAGTAGTGAAAATGAAGGTTACGGCTCAAGGATCCTCAAGTCCCATTTTAAAAAATAGTATCTATCCCCCAAAGGGGTCTTGGAATCTTCCAAGATATGCAAGATATGGAATTCTCTAATTTTGTTCTGAAATGTTACTTGCATAATTAAACCATTAATAGAAAACAAGGTCTAGCCTACTACTTTACAGAGCATCAAGAATTGAATTGAACCCCTTAGGGATCTCTTAAAGTGAACTGATTCTCTATGTACCATCCAAGACCATGGCCTTTGAGTCAGTTGTTACACAAAAAAGCATTAATTACATAGAAAATGCCATACTGTGATGTGGGATGTCCTTCTGTATATGTGTTGCTTTTATTGGTTAATGAATAAAGCTGCTTTGACCTATGACAGGGCAGAAGATAGCCAGGCTGGAAGAGATATAGAGAGAGAGTAGGCAGAGTCAAAGAGATGCCATATAGCTGCCAAAGGTTTCAGACACTGGCTTACCAGTAAGCCACACCCTCACAGCGATATACAGATTAATAGAAATAGATTAATTTAAGATGAAAGGGCTAGCTAAAAATACGCTTAAACTATTGGTCAAATAGTGTTGTAATTAATATAGTTTCTGTGTGATTATTCTAGTCTGGGTGGCCAGGAAATGAACAAGCAGTCTCTGTTTACAATACCACATAACAATAAGTAATTTCAAAGCAATAAATGAAATACCAGAGTCCCTGATGTGGGTGATTTGAACTCTGTAGAAAAGCAATATGCCAGTGACTTAAGCAGTATTTCATCTATGGTTCATGCCCTGGTAATCAGAAAGGAAAAAAATTAAAGTTTCTCACTTCAGTCTGTGACATATATATATATATGTTATTTTTGCATAAGGAAAATGGTTTTCTCAAATTCACTAACAAGTAGAAGATTGCTCTTGTATCCGTTTCCAGACATCATAACTGTCTGCTTTAAAAACAGCAAATAAGAAATACAAACTAGCCCTTAGTTCCCAGTACTCAGTAGTCTGAGCCTGGTGGAATTCTGTGAGTCTGAGATAAGCTTGGTCTACATAGTAATTTCAGGCCAGCCAGAATTGTGTAGTGAGACCCTGTCTCAAAAAGGAAAAAGGAAAGGAAAGGAAAGGAAAGGAAAGGAAGGAAGGAAGGAAGGAAGGAAGGAAGGAAGGAAGGAAGGAAGGAAGGAAGGATGAAAGAAAAAATATAATGTCTTTATGTCCTAAGGAAGAGCATGAAATGTCTAGCCTTTCAGCTCACCAACCTTTTAGACATCTACACTGTATATTACACACTCTATTGATTGGCTAGTAGTAAGTGAACTTTCCATTACAATCATTTCACACAGAGGCCTCAACCAAGAGTACAGAAGACACTAGAAGTAATTTTGTTTGTCAATGGTGCCTTCTAGATTTTTTTCTATTTGTTTCTTTATTTACTGTGTGTTATGTGTGTGGATTTGCAGGGTATGGTGTATGTGTGGAGATCAGAGGACAACTTTCTCTGAATCCAACTCTCTCCTTCCACCATGCGTGTCCTGGGGACTGAACTCAGGTTGTCAGGCTTAGCACCAAGCACCTTACCTGCCAGGCTGTAGGACCTGAATTACACAGGCCCATATTCCTACACTGTCTGCCCCTCAACCCAAGAATGGATAAAGGAAAATGTGGTACATTTACACAATGGAGTACTACACAGAAGAAAAAATAACAACATCTTGAATTTTGCAGGAAAATGGGTGGAGCTAGAAAACATTATTTTGACTGAGGTAACCCAGATACAGAAAGACAATTATCACATGTACTCACTCATAGGCAGTTTTTAAACATAAAGCAAAGAAAACCAGCCTACAAACCACAATCCCAGAGAACTTAGACAACAATGAGGACATTAAGAGAGACTTACATAGATCTAATCTACATGGGAAGTAGAAGGTAGAAAAAGACAAGATCTCCTGAGTAACTTGGGAGCATTGGGGACCTTAGGGGAGGGTTGAAGGGAGGAGGGGAGAGGCAAGGAGGGGAGCAGAGAAAAATGTAGAGCTCAATAAAAATCAATTTAAAAACAAAGAATTCTAAGCGACCTATGTTACAGGATTACAGCAAGAGGGCCCACTTGTTCGTCCCACCACCTGGCTAGCTTAGCCCTAAAATAACCACGCAGAAACTGTATTAATTAAATTACTGATTGGCCATTAGCTCTAGTTTCTTATTGGCTAATTCTTACATCTTAATTTAACCCATTTCTATTAATCTGTGTATCGCCATGTGGCAGTGGCTTACCGGGTCAAATTCCTAAAGTCCATCTCTGGCAGCTCCATGGTGGCTCCATGGCAGCTCTCTCTCTGCTTTCTTCCTCCCAGCATTCAGTTCTGTTTTCCCCACCTACCTAAGTTCTGCTTTATCAAAAGGCCAAGGCAGTTTCTTTATTCATTAACCAACGAAATCAACACATAAACAGAAGGAACTCCTACACCAGACCTACAAGGCACAGTCTGCACCTGCCACACAGAAGGTGGTTGCCTAGCCTTTGATAGTGGGACAAACTGATGCCATCCTAAATAATGGTCAGGATATGCTAATGTCATTCTGCTCCTATTTTAATTTAGGAGGTTGCCTAGGGAAGAGGTGCTTTTCAGTCTATGTGACAAAATGGGCATGGGCAGATAGTACAGATGTACAGAATGCTAAATAAATTTCCCCCATCAGTTTATGTTTTGATATAAAAGCTGTTTGTAAAATAAATGCAGGTGATTTTCAGGATGTGAATTCAGGATTTCTTGAAGGATCACTGAAGCTGGAACTCTGTCCTGATGTAGTTGTGTGAGTTGTGTTTTCATTCCCACACCTCCACTCTGGTACGAGAAATGACTTATATCAGGGCTGGTCCCCGATACTGAGCTCTCCTGCCAGTCCAAGAGCACTTATAGGAGACCTAAGAGAGTTTGTTTCCCCTCAGGGTTTTGACATGTAAAGATACAGAGAAAAATTGTCTGGGGGTAACCTGGATGAAGGCCTTCGCCTGAACCTAAACACAGTGACACCCTTGTCTCAGAACCTCCAGCCTCCCAGATGATGACAGACAAATTTCTATTGTTCAAGTACCACTGTCTATAGTGTTTCTATAGTTCTTAAAGTTTGTGTGTGTGTGTGTGTGTGTGTGTGTGTGTGTGTGTGTGTGTACACATGCAATGTGGCACACATGGAGGTTAGAAGACAACTTTCAGGATAAGGTTTCTTCTTCCACTGTCTGAGTTCTGGAGATCAATCTCAAGCAGCCATTCTAGCGGATAAGTTCCTTTACCCATTGAGCCATCTCATAAGCCCTTTGTTTTTGCTTTTGATTTGTTCACTTTGCTTTTGAAACAGGGTCTTACTAGGAAACCCACCCTCAACTCAAACTCAAATCCTTTGCTTCAGCTACCAGAACGCTAGAATTACAAGTTTGTTCCACCATGCCCAGCAATGATATTCTATTACAAACAACCCAAATAAACGACATTTACCGAATAATGAATGGGATCTGATGTAGGTGTGTCTTCTATCTATCTGATGATTTCATTGGATAATTAATAAAGAAACTGCCTGGCCCATTTGATAGACTGCCCCTTAGGTGGGTGGAGTAGACAGAACAGGAAGAAGGAAGTGAGGTAGATGGCTCAGTCAGATGCCACGCCTCTCCTAAGTTAGGCAGACCACCGTGCCTCTCCTCAAGGAGACAGACGCAATGAAGCTCCAGCCCAAGATGGATGTAAGCTAGAAACTTCCCGGTAAGACACCACTTCGTGGTGCTACACAGATTATTAGATATGGGTTAATCAAGATGTGAGTAAGAGGCAGAAAATAATGGGCCAGGCAGTATTTAAAAGAATACAGTTTGTGTGTAATTATTTCGGATAAAGCTAGCCGGTGGCTGGGAGCAGGGCGGCAGGAAGCCGGCCCGCAGCTCCCCTCACTACAGAATGGCGCCCACGTGGATAACCGAATCCGCAGAAAGCTTGAGAAAGCTTGGGAAAGAATAGAGTAAAGCTCTATTTTTCGGGTCTGGCAAGCAAGCACTCTCATCTAAGAGAGGCTTCCTGACTCAGCTTTAGCTGCAAAACCCTGCAGCCCTTTTAAGAGGTCCTGCCATGAAACACTTAAACGGTGTTGATGAAAAGCTTTTCAGTTTTCAGCTGTAGCAGGAAAAAAGTTGTGCTGTTTTTTAAAATGCTGGCGTTCTGGGCCGTCCTGCCATGGCAAACTCTGACTCTTTCAAGCAGGCGGTCCTGACTATGGAGCTTTTGAGTGTTAACACTGTTGCAGCTTGCTCGCTGGCAGGAACCTTGAACCGCCACAGCGTTGTGGTGATAAACATGGCTACAGCCGGTACCTCCGCCATGAGGCTGGAAGGCTAGGGAATGGGCTGGATCCAGCTGCCAAAGTCACGGCTTTAGTCCTACCGATATTGTTTGATAAAGACTCATGTAGTCAGAAAGAGAGATATACAGTAAAAGAAAAATTCAAAGTTGAAGAAAATGTCTAAGTGGTTTACACTGTGTTAAAAATATATGCAGGCTAAAGGTTAAAGTTCTTAAAAGCAAAAGAAAAAGAAAAAAAAGGAAGTAGTTTGTTGTGGTGGTACACACCTTTAATCCCAACACTTGGGAGGCAGAGGTAGATTGACCTCTGTGACTTCAAGGTGTGGTAGCACACGCCTTTAATCCCAATGCCTGGGAGGCAGAGACAGAAGGATCTCTGTGAGTTCAAGGTGTTGTAGCACACACCTTTAATCCCAGCCCTGGGGAGGCAGAGGCAGACAGATCTCTGTGAGTTCAAGGACAGCCTGGTCTACAGAGTTATTCCAGGACAAAGATATAAAAAGAACCTGTCTCAAAAAGTAAAAATAAAAGAACCAGAAGTTAAAGTAAAGCCACATAAAGATGGAAAATACACAGAAAATCTTGATACTGTATGCTATTATTCTCTCTTTGAATTGTTTGAATGCTGAGGAAGAAGCAACAGCTGCTAAAAGATATTTGTTTACAAATGCTGCTGAACTAATCCAACATAGATATTTTGAATATACCTTGACTTCAGAATTTGGATCTAAGGATATGATACTTTGGAAAAGAGATTCTTCTTTTGTTTTTACAGAAAATGGGACCCTAGGGATTGCATCTATCCCAATATGGTATGATAGACCACGCCCTCCTGAAAGGTTGCAACAAATACCCTCAAAAAATCACTTTGCTCAACTGCCGACTAAGATGAATCTAGCACACAGGCTACACCATGAAAGATCTGATTAACAGTGTCCCCATTCAGCAGGAAGCAGTTGGAGAGAAATAACTGCGTCCATGTTCCCAAATATTGTTTATAAATGTTCTTTTACATTTAAAGGGGGATATGATATGGAGATGAATAATTTGCATTGATATGGATTTTGCTTTAGTGATTTAAATTTAAGGTCAGTTTTGTTATATGTATATGTATTTCTGATACTGATTAAGGTATTGTGATTGTGTAGTTCACTTAAAATGTAATGTATAATTAGGAAATATAGGTTGTTGATGGATAGTCATCAATAATAGTTAAGCTTGTAGTCATGTTAGATTTTCTATATATAGAGAGATATATTTCAGTAAGATAGACATTCTTCATATCTTTCAAAGACTACAGAATATTCCACTTAAATGTCTTAATAACTTAGGGCTTTTCATGACAATGAGACATGTCTGCTCCTGGCAGCACAAATCTACTTCAAGAAGATGATGGGCATCAAAGAGAATCCTTATGGAGTTTGATAGCCATTTGGGCAAGAAACTGCTCTTGCCTGGACTATTGCATAAACTGGACACAGAGAACCCTTAGAGAGAAGACTGCTGAACTTGTCTAAATGTGAGATGATCTTTCGGGGTTCCAGATTCAAGAAAGAGTCTGCGAGACATTCTGCAGGACACAGCAGATAGTGACTGAACTGTCTTTGAAAATTCCTGCTTCATGGAAATGTCTGCTGGAAACTATGGGCCTGAAGGCCAAAGATGGATGCCCCAATGGTACAAAAGAACTTTGGGTGACTGTCCAGGTTGCAAGATGTCTCTGTGATTTCTAGAGTTTTGGAAGTAGCTTACTTCTTGTTCACGTAGGTGGTAATATATCCTTCTGGAGTCTTTGATGGAGTTGAAGAATAAATAGATAGTTATAGTTTTCCTTAGTTATGATAAAAGATAAAGGAGATATAAATATTGTAACTGTAATTCTTACTTGATAACTGTTTTGTTATATGTAATTTTACTATGTTAAAGTGAAAGCTTTTTTGTTTAAACAGAAAAAGGGGAAATGATGTAGGTGTGTCTTCTATCTATCTGATGATTTCATTGGATAATTAATAAAGAAACTGCCTGGCCCATTTGATAGACCGCCCCTTAGGTGGGTGGAGTAGACAGAACAGGAAGAAGGAAGTGAGGTAGATGGCTCAGTCAGATGCCACGCCTCTCCTAAGTTAGGCAGACTGCCATGCCTCTCCTCAGAGAGAGATGCGATGAAGCTCCAGCCCAAGATGGACGTACGCTGGTAAGGCACCACTTTGTGGTGCTACACAGATTATTTGATATGGGTTAGTCAAGATGTGAGTAAGAGGCTGAAAATAATGGGCCAGGCAGTATTTAAAAGAATACAGTTTCCATGTAATTATTTCGGGTGTAAAACTAACCATGCGGGAGCCAGGCAGGATGAAAAGCAGGCCTGCCCATAGCTCCTCACTACAGGGATCAAAAACTGTTCTGGAAGCTATAAGTAGGTGAGGGAGCCAAATTAATGTCTGCATTTAGTGTTCTTCCTCAGCTGACACAGATCAAGTGCTGTGCCTATTAGACCTGTCCACAGTGAAGCAACTCGTGCTCTCCCTGTGTGTTTCCTTGCTATAATTGATGGTTCTAGTGCAGTTAATCCACAGGAATAGGAACTAAAATTTTGAACACACATACGCATACACATACACACATCATCATCATCATCATCACAATCATCATCATCATCACCACCACCATCAATTATCACCTACACCTACACCAAGCAGGTTTATCTTTGTTTATTCCTTAAAATTTGAATAAGATGCAAGCAAATGACAAAACCATCAGAAAGTGAAGCTGCAGATGGGTGTCCACAACATCTGTTCTAAGGAGGGTAGCAAGGCTTTGTGATGTAATAGACACGTTGATGGTACCATGCAGCAGGAACCTGACACTAGCAGAATAATCATTTCAAAATGTTGGTTAGAATCACCGCAACGTACATTTGGAAATTTGGAAACACACAGGTCAGCAAGTGAAATGGACAATCGAGATCACATCTTGCAATCTGGAGTCCTAAGGTGAAGGCTTACCTAAAGGTCCACATGATTCTTAATGCCCTGCAGGACAGCCCATGAAAGACAACTGAAATTACCAGAGCTTTGAGCCTGCATCTACTTTGAACACAAGCAAAAGGTGTGTTTATAATCACTTTCTATTGAAGATAGGAGTACAGTTACCGTGTAAATTAGTATCAAGCTATTACATCCACTAGTGTTGTCTCAGCTGAAAATTTACATATCGAACCACAGATTATTCTATTTTTCTGTTTCTCCTTAACATTACAGTAGGACATTATGCTAGAGGGGTTTCTAATTGCGTGTCTGTGTTGATTATAATAGGTATGAGTCAGAGGCTAGACTAGCAAAGGAATTGCTATACAATATTAGAAAGCATAGGACTGTGTTTGGTTTGTTTGAAAATGACGGACACAGAAGACAGGGACTAAGGAGTTGGAATGCAGAAGAGATGGGTAGGGAAGCCCAGCATCGAACAAAGACTCTCATCTTACAAGAGCAAGTCTCTAAAAGTAGCCTTCCTTGACAACTTCCAGTCAGTGGAGACCTTCAGTCCTCTCTGCCAGGTCAGAATATTGGAAAAAAGCCTCTGGTCTCCTTTCTCATTTCTAATATGTCTTTATGCTATTCCATTGTTCACACCACTCTATGCACATCCATGTTTGGCTGATCTAGTAAGCTAAGCAAGAATATGGCTAGTTAGTACTTGAATGGGAGACCCTGTCCTAAGAAATATGACTAATGTCTTCATCTTATTCAAAACCTTTCCAATTTGTCATCCAAGTAGTCACAATCTAGACCCAACCTACCCCCCCCAAATAATTTACTGCCTACCCAAGCCTGCTGAGTCACTCATTCTACTTCCTTTATGTGCTAAGTAGGTCATAGATCATCCCAAATCCCACCTTTACAACCCTACCTCCTCTGACTTCTCTATAGCAAAGCCCATTGTCACTGCCAATAGAAATTTCTCTGTTCCCTTATGATTCAAATCAACTTCCACAAGTCCATCCTCCTCAGCAACTATTTCTCCCTTTAAAAACCTAGGGACAATAATGAAGGGTGGCACAATCATTACTTTGGGGTAACTTACAAGGTGGCGACGAACCTTCCAAAGCTCATAGGGAGGAAGCAGCAGTTTCTCTCTCACTTAGCCCAAGTGTCCACCACAGGTGAACAACACCCCTGGCTCTGGGCCGTACTCATTCTAAGGCACACATGACAGAAGGGGCCTTGGTTTTACATTGCCATTCAAGACGATAGAAGAAAGAATGCACATAGTGACATCCACCAGCCTCCAAACAGTAAGTACAGGTGCCACTTACACTCAAAAGTGTCTGGGTAATGCAAGTTATATGATTGTGCACACGTGACGTCAACAGGCAAAGGCAACTAGTGACATTAACATCACCCTAGTCGGTGATTATTTCCTAAGAATTCTCGCACACTCTCCAGTTTGGTGCAAGGTTCGATTGCAGGTGGACCCTTACAAGCCCTCTCTAATGCCTGTAATGGTGTATTGCCATGTGTCTGATGGCACAACAACAGTTGTTTGACTGTTTGAAAGTATAAGTCAATGCTCAGAACAAATGATAGGTTTGTTCTGGCAAGTTTGGAATTTCCTTCCCAAGGTAACAAAATTTCAGAATAACAAAGAAATTTGAGCCTGAATCTTAAGTGTCATTCTAGCAGTATGTGGCTTTGAAGCTATGTCTCTCCAAATACAAATCCAATGCCAGTGGGATTGGATTGCATTCTGTGTCTGCGCATTGCAAATGGCGAGATGAGACGTTGCTGTGCCGAGGCTTTTGTTCCATCTAATCCCATTTGTCTGGTTTTGATTTTGTTGCCTAAGCTTTTGGGGTCATTGCCAAAAAAGAAAGAAGAAAAACTACTGCCCAAACCAGTATCACAGAGATTTCCCCCTTTGTTTTCCCTTCTGGTTTATAATTTGAGAGTCTTAAATACTTAAGACTTAATCCATTTCTAGTTGACTTTTATGTGGTGGGAGATGAGGGCTTCATTTCAATCTTTTCCATATAGATATTTAACTTTGCACTATTTTTAGTGAAAAACCACCTGCCTTTCTCCATTACATGCTGTAGGCATCTTTGTCAAAACTCAGCTGACCAAGAATGGCTAGGTTTATTTATGAACTTGGTTTCATTGCTGTGCTTGTCTGACAGTATCCACCCACTGGTTTTTACATGTCCATTTTCATTCTACAAACTTACAAAATTCATTCATCATTTTCAACTGGTTTTGGATGACATCTTTAAGGTCCTCTATGCATAATACCATGTGACCAGCAAATGAAGAAAAAAATCCTTATGACTTAGCTGCCCTTCCATGCTTTCTCTTTTTTTCTAATCCCTTCTGGCTAGAACTTCCAGTGTTTCATTAATAAAGGGAGGGAGTGGGCATTTTTATCTTGCCCAACAATCTCAAGGAGAAAGTTCTCAGTTTCTACCACTGAATATAGACTTCCTACTGAAGACCTCTAGTTTTTTCAGTGAATATACCTTCATGGTGGTATTTCCAAGCCAAATGTTGTAATATCCAGACTATACAAGGAATAACTCAATAGCAAAAAAAGAAACAATCTGTGTAGATGGAGCGGTGGAGCTGCGTCCCACCACCCGGCTAGCTTTACCCAAAATAATTACATGGAAACTGTAGTCATTTAAACACTGCCTGGCCCATTAGTTTTAGCCTCTTATTGGCTAATTCTCACATCTTGCTTTAACCCATATTTAGTAATCTGTGTAGCACCACGAGGGGTGGCTTACCAGGAGAGATCTTAACCTGCGTCTGTCTCAGAGAGGAGAAGCATGGTGACTGCCTGAGACATCTGCCTGACTCTGCTTTCTTTCTCCCACAAATATGATTTTAAAATGGACAAAGGACATGAATTAGACAAACATTCCCCAGAAGAAATACTAGTGACAAGTGTACAAATGAATAAAAACAAAATCTCAACGTTAATAGTCATCAGAGAAATGAAAAGTAAAATCTCAAATGAGATGATGCTGGAAACCTCTTAGATTAGCACTACCGGGAAGATGAGGGATACTATGTCCTGCAAGGCTGCAGGGAAGAGGGACCACTTGCATGACAAGATGTGAATTAGTATAGCTGCTATGGAAAACTACAGATGCTCATTAGAGAAATTAAAAATAGGACTGTCAGATTCAGAAATCCCATCCCTGGATACATATCCCAAGGAAGTGAAATCTCTCTCAAAGATACATTCCTGAGGCTGGAGTGATTAGTGATTAAGAACACTGGCTGCTCTTCCAGAGGACTTGAGTTCAATTCCCAGCAACCACATGGTGGTTCATAACTGTAACTCCAGTCTGGCAGGATCTGATGCCCCCCCTTATGGCCGCCATGGGAACTGCACACATGTGGTGCACATAGGCATACATAAAATCAGAACACCTATACTTACAAAATAAAAATAAAGGAGGAAACAAGAGATATCCCTTTGTTCCTTGCAACATCATTCATAATTTTCAACATAGAGAACCAACCTAAGGATGAAAAGAGACTAGTCCCAAAAATATGCAATAGAATGTGATTTGGCCTTCAAAAGGGAATTTCTGTCATTATGTAATTACATGGCTAAATCTAAGAGCTATCATGCTAAGTCAGTGATTCTCAACCTGTGGGTAATAACCACTTGGAGGAGGGGATCGAATGACGGGTTCACAGGAGTCGCCTGAGACCATCTGTATGTCAGATATTTACATTATGATTCATCACAGTAGCAAAATTGCAGTTATGAAGTAGCAACAAAAATAATTTTATGGGTGGGGGTCACCACAAGATGAGGAACTGTATTAAGGGGTCACAGCATTAAGAAGGTTGACAGTCACTGTGCTAAGTGATATGTGCCAGGTACATAAGTCAAATACTAATTGGCCTCATTAATACATTGAATCAAACACAGTTGAAGTCATAGAGACAGCAACTACCATAGAGTTTACCGGAGGCTAAGAGGGACTGAGGAGAAACTAGTCAAGAGCATGCAATTTCAGCTCAACTGCAACACATTCATGCAATCTACCGCAGCCAGCAATGACTATAGCTAATCACATAATTATTCTTGAAATTCCTCAGAGAGATGTTAAATGCTCTCCACAATAATAAAATAGTGGTAATTATGTAAAATAATGTGTATGTTAAATAGCTCAGTGTAGTCATTCCATGATGGATGTACATAGCAAAATACCCACTGTACACTATAATTATACACAATTTTTCTCTAATAAGTAAATAATATATTATTAGTCTTTCTATACATATAAAATTTTAAGCAATGTAAAAACTTCACCTTATGGTAGGGGTGGGGTGATGGATTCCATTTCAAAGCTGGTGAGCCCTGGGAATGACAAATTCTTCCATGCTACCCCATTTAACGGCGCCAATTTAGAGTCGTGCACTTTGTTAGACTGGAAATGGATTCTGTAAATAATTTTCCTCACTACTGTTGTTTTAAAGGTCAATACCCACAATTTAAAATCGTTTTAAAATTCCATAATAATGTCATCCATACATTCAGTGATGCTGAAAAACATGGCCCAAAATCAATACCTTTTGAGCTACGACCAAAACACTCTGTGCTGTTAATATGAGCAGGGACGTGGAGCTGGCAAAGCAAACGCTAGGAACAGACAGACACAGCCTCAAAGCAAGAGGTGATGGTTAAAGGTAGGGGAGCCAGGAGACACCCACACACCCTTCCCCTGCTTTTATCTCTTTCTTTGAAGAAAACAGGACCGGAATGATATGCACCATGGATTTGGGGAGCCCCTCTAAACAGCAAGTACCACTGTCACCTTAAATTTCCACCTTGATACAAAGACTGCAACCAGGAAGAAGCATTCTCTAGTGACCAAACTTCCTTTGAGTGTTTTACCCATAAGTAACTTTCTAGTCAAGAGAAAAATGGGAAAATATCGACACATTTAAGCCAGAGTACAAACTTAACAGCTTTCTGTCTTCCATTAAAAGACAATGCTGCCAAATCCATCACTTAAAAAGGTATTTGTGAAAACTTTGTCAATAATTCTAGAGTGGGACATACCTGCGGAAAACCTCAGCCTAATTTTGCAATCCTAGAGAGCCCATGGTAACAATACAAAGATGTATCAGGCTTCTGGTCTCTATGTAGTGGGTGGGGGCAGATTGCATAGCAACCACTGCTCTAACTTGCTTTCTGAATCACCTAAAGAAAACCAATACTGGTGTTATTTTAAACAATTCAAACAATCAACATAATATAAAATGTTGCTGAGTCTAAATAAAAAGTATTTAAATGCCTGCTGTGTATGAAACAATGAGCCACATTTAAGCCTAAAGTCTGTGTCAAAGGAACCTTATGATACCCAAGTCAACAAACTGTCATAAACTCTGATTGAGCACACTGCTGATAATAGTCAGTTCTCTCAACCATTTTACCCATTGTTATTCAGTATGAGTTTCCAAACCATTGTTAGTTATTAAAAAACTACCTACAAGGACAGGCATGGTGGCACAGGCCTCTAGCCCCAGAACTTGGTAGATGGAAGATGACAAGTTCAAAGCCAGCCTTGGCTACAGAGTAAGCTTGAGAACAGATTGGACTACATGAGACTCTATCTAAAATAATAAATATTAATAAAAACCTCCAAGAGGCAACGTTGATAAAATTCTTATATCGCTTTCCTCTTTATTTTGGAACTTTGCTATGGTAGCATTAATTTTACATTTATCTTCATAGCCTACTCCACAGTTGCTTTTTGTTTTGATTTTTATCACTTTTCTTCATTGGTAGCTGTTCTCTCCAGGTAAGTGACTTTACAAATCACTGTGAGACCCAAATAAACTCAGTAAATTCCTAAGAAAGGTTTGGGTTTCCCAAGTGAATCACAACAATCGTTTCCTATTCTCAACCAATGCATCATGGCCTATGCAAGCCTGAAGAATTATACATTACAAACACCACCTCTTTCTATTTTAGTTTTGAGACAAGATCTCACTGTGCATCTCGCCTGGCCTATAACTTGCTAAATAGAGCAGTCTGGTCTTCATCTCACAGATCTATATCCTACTGCTTCTGCCTTCTGAGTGCTGGGATTAAAGGCATGTGCCTCCACACCAAGCATTTTTTTTTTGAGAAGGTATCTCGTGGTAATTTAAATGGGAATGCGCCCCCACCCCAGGCTCATAGATTTGAATGCTTGTTCACCATGGATTAGCATTATTTGAAAGAATTAGGAGGTGTGGCCTCATCAGAGGAGTCTGAGGTTTCAAAAGCACACACCAAGCCAGGAGTCTCTCACTTAGTCAAGGGACCCAGATGTAGAACTCCGGTCTATTTCTCCAGCACCATGCCTGCCTATGTGCCACCATGCTTCCTGCCATGATGATAGTGGACTAAACCTCTGAACTTGCAATCAAATCCTCAATTAAATGCTTTTTTTTCTAAGAGTTCCCATGGTTGTGGTGTCTCTTCACAGCAGAACACTAACCCAGACAGGTCTCTAACCCAGTTTGTCTTTTGTAGGAGGCGGGGCTAAGAGCCAGCTGGTGGTTAGTAGAGCATGAGAATTAATAATCTCCCTATGAGCCAACCAGAAATCTGCTGTGAAGCCTGGAGACAGATGACATCATGATGACTTGGGCCAATGAGAGAGAGAGAACACAGTATTAGCACAGATTAGCACCACCCCTGAGTCCCAGGAGAGGGTATAAGAGGCCTGCCCATACCCTCAATCAAGGAGTTGGCTTTTGCTTTTAACCAGGCTTCCCAAATCTGGGCCATTGATTCCGTGCCTTCTTGCCCCATCCCCCCAAGAGACTACCCACTTGGATTCGTCCCTTGCAACACCTGGCAGTCCCATAATGAGGCTTCCATGATGGCATGGGCTTCAACTCCACTTGGATCAGGGCATAGTTTTGTTTTGTTTTGTTCTGTTCTGTTTTGAGACAGGGTTTCTCAAGTTCAAGACTATCCTGGAACTTGCTCTGTAGATCAGGCTACCCTTGAACTCACAGAGGGCCACCTATCTTTGTCTTCTGAGTGCTAGGATTAAAGGTGCGTGCCACCATTGTCTGGCTTCAGGGCATATTTTTAAATTTTGCTTTAGTTTCACTGCTGATACTCTAGTGATTGGTCCAGCACTCCCTTCCTGTGGATTATTTGGTAAATTGGCTAATTCACATTTCATGTCCTTTCCCTCCCCCTGTAGGTGAGCAATGGGGGGGGGGGGGGAATCCCTCTTCTCTTTCTTCATATGCCTGTACATCAGTTAGGGAGGCACACATCTTGTCTTTGATTTGCACATGCCTCTATACAAGGGCTGATTCCCCCAGGAGGTGGAACATAGAATAATTCCTGATAGTTGCTCTTAGTCTGGAGACACCATGTGGACATACAGTCATGGCTAACAAACTACAGAATTAATCCTCCACTAAGCACAAGACTCCTGGGTCTGAAACACTTTTGCCCTTTGTGTCCATCTGTGTTCATCTTTATCTAAAACTACAGGAAGGCTAGCATCCCACTGTAAGGAGCCCCAGATAAGGGCCCTTAAATCACTCCTCCTAATCCGCAACCTGAAAGTTAGGTCTACTGAATTGGAGGACTCTGGAGTTAGTCAGCAATTCTGGCACCATGGATCTCCCCAGAGAACATGTGGGAAACAAACTTATGGGTGAGCATTCTTTTCCTTGCTAGGAAGTGCAAGGTGAACTTGGGGGTTATTACCCACCCTGCCACCCCCTCTTTTATGCCTACTCTACTCACTGACTCCCCTACTCCTTTAAACTCCTGTTGGGGTGCCTCTAGCCTCACTAGTTAGAAGGAGACCTTCCAATTCAAAAATTTTCTGGACCCTGCCCTTATTTCCTCATTCCCCTCATGATGACTGTTTACCTAGATGAGAAACCAGTTAAAAGACTGATAAACATGGATGTGGATGTCATCATCCTCACGGAAAGAGGCCATTCCCTTTCTCCATTGGAAGTTTTGGCCTGGCCCCTACATAAGTGGAGTGGGCAGCCAGCAAGACTCATATAATACTGTCCAATTTGTCCACTGGAAGGACCTAGATGGTAATCGGGGTTCCTTCTCTCCCATAGGACCCAGGGCACCTCATAATCTTTGGGGTAGAGATATTCTAGAAGACATGAGTATGGCTTTGACCACAGACCATAGGGCATTCTTTGATGATGTCATGATCCACAATACACTGGGCTTCTCAGGGTTCCCCTCCCCCACTGGCCACCCAGAGGCACACACCCCCAATTTTAAAGGCTACTGCCCACCACAAGCCCTCAGGGATCAAGTCTCTGACCTTAATGCCCTGTCTTGACTCTCCGATAATGACATCTGGGTGGAGCAGTGGCCTATAATAAAACCCAAATTAACAGCCTTAAAAGAACTAGTCAGTGAACAACTCAGACTAAGACACCTAGAACTTTTACCAATAGACACAATACCCCCATATTTGTCATCTACAAGAGGTGCAGCCATTACTGATTACTCCAACACCTGCAAGCTGTTAATGAACAAATGGAAAAAAATGGGTACCACACAGCCCGGCCTGCCCCATCCCAGTGCCATCCCCCTTCTCACCATATCTTTATCTTATACATCAAGGACTGGTTTGGGTTTTTTTTTTTTTTATCAGATCCCATTGGCGCCAGCAGACAAATGCTGCTTTGCCTTCACTTCACAGTCTGGCAGCCTACCATGCAGTGACCTAGCCAAAGATGCTCCCCCAAGAAATGAAAAATAGTCCTACTATTTGCCAGCTCTCTTTTCCAGGCATTTCACAATGTTCCCAAGGATGTCCTTCTGGACCATTACACGGATGGCATCCTCCTGGTACACCTTGACACTCAATATCTAAGAAGGGTATCCTTGACCCTCCTAGAAGGTTTGATGGCTCTCAACCTCCAGGTGGCCCCTAAAAAGATCCAGTCTTTTTCTCCCTAGGCTTTTCTAGGATTCTCCATAGCTCAACAGTTAGGTCCTTTGTCTTTCAGCCTGATGTCCAAGGACTAATATACCTTGGCAGAACTCCGACAACTCTGCAGCTCTATTAATTGGTTTAAGCCAAGTTTGCCAACCCTGGAGCAAGAAATGTATTCCTTGTTTTCTCTACTTGAGGGCCCTACCTGCCCCTCTGCAAAGATCAGGCTCACACAAGAAGACAAAGACCTCCTTCATAGGGTGGCCACCCCCTAACTGTCACCTTCTTAGATAGACAGAAGCTTCATAGGCCTCTCCTGGCAATCATACTTTGGATTACCACAGGTATTTTGAGAGTCTTGTGGTAATCAGGCCCATTAATAAGGATACACAAAGAATTCTCAGATCTACAAAAAAATCACCTCAAAAATGTGAAATGGCCTTCTGCCTTACCATTAAGGCATGGATGCTGGCCCAAAGGACTTATGGTTGGGAGCCAGACAAAATTATCCTCCCCTTTTCCGTGACATTCTCAGCCCCTATTGACACACTATCAGCTTCCAAGCAATGATCATGGGCTTCCCTGGGATGTTGGATTACCACCTACCCCAAAATAAAAGACTTGCCTCACTGTCTCTAAAGTCAGGCCCCACAGTGCTCCTCCATCTTCTCCTATTTCTCTGAAAATACCCTGGCAGTCTCAGATGCCAATAAAATGGGTTCAGGGACTTAATTCAGTATCTGGGAGTGAAACACGTGGCCCACATATTGCCCAACCCTGGTTCTGTACAACTGGAAGAACAGCTTGCCCTCCTGAAGGTCCTCGTGGAATGTCTGTCTGAGTATGTCAGTGTTTTATCTGATGGACAACATGTGGTCCAGGCCATTGACATTCTGTCTTTTTTTTTCCCAAGGGCATGCCTTTAATCTCAATACTCAGGGAGGCAGAGGCAGGTGGATCTCTATGAGCTCAAAGCCAGTCTTGTCTACAAAGTAATTTCCAGGACAAACTCCAAAGCTACAGAGAAGCCCTGTCTCAAAAAATAGGGAAAAAAAGATAAAAGAATGAATAAACACATTATATGTGACCATGCTGTCCATAAAAGATACAGAGAGCCGACCCTGGTATATTTCTCACATCCAGTCACACCCTGGATTCCCAGGCATCCTTACCAAAGGCAATGCTTAAATTGACACTATGATTATAACATTAACCTTAACTTCCTTGAATAAGCAAGAGCATTTACCAACAATTCCTGTCCCCTCACCCCCAGTGCCTACACAAGCTCCTCCCAGAACTTGCCAGTTCTCAATGTAAACAGTTAGATCCTGAGCTCCCCATGCTCCTCAGGTGCCCCTAGGCCCCCTCTTTAAGGGGGCGTGAACCCCCAAGGGCTCCTGCCCAACGCAATCCGGCAAATGGATGTCACTCGCCACCCTCCCCCATTTGGTAGTCTCCACTCTGTTCATGTCATGATAGATACCTGCTCTTCCATGTATGCTGTGGCCCTCTCAGGGGAAAAGGCCTCCCATGTTATTAAGGTCCTTGAATGGGCCATGGTGGTCATGGGAGTGCCATGGGACATAAAGACTGATAACGGCCCTGATTATGGTTCCCAGCAACTCAACAAGTTCCTCTGATCCTGGAGGATAAGCCATACCTTTGGCATATCCTACAAGCCAGGCCATTGTGGGGAGAACCCATAGAACACACAAGGATATCCTAGCCAAACTGCTTTGTCTGAGACCAAATGAGACCACACTTTCTGCCATTTATACCTGACTGACTCCTGAGGTTTTAATATATGAAAGTTCACCCATGAGGGAGAATTTGTAGGCTTTGACCTCAGAGTTCATGGCCATACAGCCAGCATGGGCAGAAGCAGGATCATTCCTCTCTCCAACCAGACTCTATCAACAGCTCCCTCACATGCCCACTGCAGCTGTGGCTTTTCATATATGCCACCTTTCCTTGACCTTCGATCTCTCAACTTGTTTTCCTTAGCTATCAGCGAACTAAAGCATTGCTTCCTCTGTTTCAGTATTACCACTGGAACAACCAGACATGAGACCAAACGAGTCCTACATACTTTCTAAAGATTTCCATTTCTGAAGAAAGAAGTCTATTCATCCACAGACTGAAGACGGCTCTACCCAAGCCCATGGAACCAAACCACCGTGAGAGAAATTTGTGAACCGAAATACATCTTTCTTTCCTATTTTGCAGGGATATGGAGGAAAGGCCATAGGCTAATGTTCAATAAAATAAATACAGCTTTTTTATTTAAATAGTAGGAAATTATTAATTTAAAAGGAGAAACTGTTTTCTTTAATCCTATTGTTTCCTTTAGCTGGCACTCACCATTTGAAAAACGCGCACACACACACACACACATACACACACACACACACATATACACACACACACACACATACACACACCTGTTTATGGTGATAAATAAATAAATAAAAAGCACCCTTTGGCAGTTCATAACTTATAAAACAACAGGAAAACATGAGGCAAGTGTCAAATGCAGGTTGTGCTATATGATCCTGAAAAAATTGGCCTTGTAAATGTCACTGCCATGACAATGAAGTGGTAATAAAATATGAAAGTTAAATGAAAAAATTAGTGTAAAGCATGGAACACTCAGAAGAGGGCTAGGGGGCGGACTCCTAAGCCTTCATACTCTGTTAGCCAGAGTTAATGCTCACCCTGCTTTCTCTCCATGGGCCTCAATGGCCCCTCCCTAACTGGGGGAATGATATATAGGTGACTAGGAGGTATGTTTAGAAGAGGAAACTAAACCCTGGACACTTAGCCTCTGGAAAGCTCTCAAGATCTGCCTGCCTAAGATCCATCCAATTCCTCCACTGTTTAGGACACCTGAGGAATATCCTCCCAGCTGCACCTGATAGGATGCCCAGCTAAATCAAGTCCCCCTTGCCAAAGATCCAAAGCCACATTATCTAATAGCTGTTAGCAACGTGAACAGGAACTTCAGTTTTCTGCCTGAATGGCTGTGTTGTTATCCACTGACTTTAAATTCAGTCACCAGTAAAAGGAGGTTTTATTTATTGTGCTCACACAACCCCAACAGTAAGTGTACAGCACTGATGGATAGTACTGTTACCATCATTCTCAGCCTGGTCTTTGTCCACATATCCTTCCTGACATGTCCATTTGGGTTAGTTAATAGGCATTCCAATGCATTACATCCCAAAATCAAAGCCCGAGTTTCCACTTCCACTCTCAAAATACACATGCACATGTAGAGAGGAGCGAAAAGGGGAGGGGTGTTGTAGGAAGGCCACTTGTTGGTTCCCGGCTGGTCAGTAGTTCAGACCTGAAATAATCACACAGAAACAATATTATTTAAATCACTGCTTGGACCATTAGCTCTAGCTTCTTATTTGCTAACTCTTACATGTTAAATTAACCCATCTCCATTAATCTGTGCATCACCACAAGGTCATGGCCTACCAGCAAGTTTCAGCATGTCTGACTCCAGTGGCAGCTCTATGGCTTCTCCTTAACTACTCCTTCTTTCTCCCAGCATTCAGTTTAGTTTTCCCCGTTTACCTCTGTTCCCTGCACAGGCCCAAGACAGTTTCATTATTAACCAATGGTAGTCACAGCATACAGAGGGGAATCCCACATGCAGTCTCTCCACTGAGAACAATGCCTGATATACAGCCAGTATTTGACTATTTGTTGAATGGGTAGATTGATGAGGTACAAGTAAACCATAGAAATAAATGCATTTCTTCCCTTCTGGAAGGCTTATGGGAAGCATGATAAATAATAAATACTATGAAAATATAGATTCATTGGGGTGAGTGAGGAGTGAGTGCCTGAACCGGGCAGCTGCCCGGAGAGGGACCACCGACATTCCCCAACTCTCCCCCCCACCCGCACACTCCCTGCTCTTCCTGCAGGGGTTATTCTCCCCGGATACTGCCTCTCTCTTCCTGTCCCTTCCCAGCTTGCACCCAGAACCCCCTACCCCGCCTCATCCTCCCTCCCATCTTTGGGGCCACAAAATCCCACAGCTCAGCCTGTTTGGGCACCGGGGTCCTGGAATTGAGTGCACCCAGGCCGGTGGGAGGTCCCCTCCTTCATTAGCCTGCCTCCAGCAAGTCAGGCCCTTTGTCAGCGAGCTGCTTGGCCTGCAAGGAGACCTGACAGTCTGCCAGAGGATCCATCATTCATTGGGGTGAGTGAGTTGAATTCATTGGGGGGAATTGAACTTCTAAAAGAAGACCCAAAGGGGATTATTCAGAGGAAGAAATGGGCAGGCGCCAATGCAAGAATTCCTCCAACAATTTGAAAAACAACATGAAAGCACCAGAACCCAGCGAACTTATAACAGGAGGACTTGAACACACTAATCAAGAAGAAGTAGAAAAAACTGACTTTATGAAAGTAATAGAGTCCCTTAAACAGGAGGTGAAAAACTCCCTTAAGGAAATGGACGAGAAGAATAACAAAAAGTTTGATGATATCCTAGGAAACCAAGAAAAAACAATCAAACAGATAATGGAAACAGTGCAAGACTTGAAAACTGAAATGGAGGCAAGGATGAAAATATAAACCTCAGAACTGTGTAGTTACATTATCTCCACTTGAGATAGACTAGGCAAGTTATCTGCTCCACTAGAACAGAAAAACAATGTGATGTGAAGTCACTACAAAGCACAGATGCCATGTGACAGTCTCACCTGGGTACCAAGATAAGCAGCTTGTGACATAATTATGTCACTAGGGGCAAGAGCGCTTAGAAATGCTGAAGAAATCTACCTGACTGCTCAGGTTACCTGTTGCTGCAGCTGCTGCCTCTGAGCATCATCTGGGTCAAAGCCAGCTCCACCGTCCTGCAACGTCAGTACCTCAGGAAATTTCACTTCAGGCCTGCCATCCCAAACTCTATTCAGAATTAGTTGTGATGCTTTTAACACTTCCACTGAATTGACCTTTCACTTGGTATCAGAAGATGTCCATCCAAATCACAGCTCATTTTCTCTCATCGTGAGGTAGTTTTACCAAGAATTCTGAGGATTGCCTTTTATAATCTGCATCAGATGTTCTAAATAAGAAGCTACAGAGAAGAAAGAAGGGCACACACACACACACACACACACCACACACACACACAACTAACCCCTCATTTCCTGTGGCTAATAGAATGCAAATCGACTGATAATTGTGTTTAGGAATATTTCTCTATTACACCACAGGGGTCGTGTCATGGGTGCTTGCTATAGGCATTGTACCTATTCCACTGACCACCAGGATGGTTTGCCAAACCATGACTATTTTCAATTCTAAGAAGGCTCAAAGTAACTAGGAAGGAATCCTTTGAGTCAAACATTTGGATCCCTGCAAATGGGCTTCTCAAATATGTCAATAAACTGCTGAGTGTGGAGAAGCTTGTGTGTAGAGAAGTCTGGGTTCAAGACTTTGTATAACTGGATGTCTTGTTGATTGTATGCTTTGTTTCTCAAATCTTGTCATATAAAATCACTGGCATCAAAAATGAAATACCATGAAATGCCCATTGCACATAAGTAACCATGAAATAACCATTCATTTAATAAATATTTATTCATGCATGACACCTATGCTCAACCTTCCACCACCAAATTTTTTAAAATTTTACTAAGCACCTACTATGTTCCAGGCAGTGCAGAGAGAACTAAGCAAAATTCTCTGGAGGCTCTAGCCTATTGACCATTCCAAAGGAAGGCTATGTCCAAAGAAAGATCTATACTGTAACAAAATACCTGATGAAAGCAACTTAAGGAAGCAAACATTTATTCTAGCTCACAGTTCAAGGGGATACAATCCATCATGGTGGGGAAGAAATGGCAGCAAGCAAGGACAGCGGGGAAACATGAGAAGAAACTCTGCTGGTCAAAAGCACCCACAATAAGCAGAGAGAAATGAATGCTCACGTTCAGCTGACTTTCTGTTTCTTAAGTACTCCAGGACCCCTGGCCAAGCAATGGCTCCACACAGAGTTGATATTCCACCTTCATCAATCTAAATTAGAAAAATCCATCACAGAAATTCCCAGAGATATGTCTCCAGGGTAATTGTAGATTCTGTCAAGTTAACAGTCAACTCTGTTACCATGTGGCCTGCCTTGTGTGAAAAAGAAATACTCTGATTGGAGCTCCAAGGTCAACGTTCCTGACTCTGCCACCAAAGTGTGTGTCCCTTAGAAGTTCTTCAGCCATCTAGATCTTCAGTCTTGGGTATTACACAAGAACACAAACAAACAGAGAAATCAAGCAAGCCATCTGCCACATGGAAAGTGCTGAGTACCTGAAGAACAGTGATGGTCACATAACCTCCAGGAATCAGCAAATTATAACCAACAACAACAACAAAAAAAAAAATGTCTGGCTAAGTCTAGCTGGATGTCTGTTTTTATAAAGTTTTATTGGAACACCTATTTATCCATTCATGTATGTATTAGCTATGGCTGCTTTCTCGCCACTATGGTAGAGTTAAAGCATTACGTTAGAGGCTGAGTGGCCCACAAAGCCAAAAATTCTACTATCTGACCCTTTGAACAATAGGTAAATTCCTGGTCTAATCTCTTCTGTGCTAAAGGTGGTCTCAAAAAAAAGCACCTGTCGGATTGACCCAGCAGCCTGTTAGGAATGGGCACTCTGAGAACTACTCCTGAGTGGATATTTTAACAAGACCCTTGGGTGTGGTTTCAGAAACATGGGTGCTAGAGAAACACTAGACTGGAATGTGTCCCTGGTGACATCGCACACAGTGTCCCACACTGCACAGATGTGGTCAGCTTTCCCCTTACTTCCTTCCTCTCAGTCAGCAAGTGAATTCAGAGCAGTGATTTCTCCAGCTCAAGAGATATTGCAATATCAGGTGGAACTTCAAAAAACATGAACCCCTGCGGTTTCCCTGTGGCAACTCTGACCAAATGAGTATGAGCTAAGAAGTCAGAAAGTCTGCACTTTTCACACAAATACCTCAAAGAGGTTTAAACTCCAAGGGCGCTAAGATACCATCTTAGAAACAAAATTTTGCAAGGTACACTATATATTCTGTAGAGTTGAGACAAAAATCAATAAACACCATTCATGTCCACACTACTAATTATGTTCTTTGATTGTAAGATGAGGTCTCATGTATCTCAGGCTGGCCCTCACAACACAATCAAAAAGAATCTTGAACTTTTGAGCCTCCTGCTTCTACCACATAAGAGCTGGGATCATGGGCATGGACCACCAAATCCGGTTTTAGTTGGTGCTAGAGGTCAAACCCAAGGCTTCGTGCATGCCAGCTGAACACCCTACCAACTGTGCTGTATCCTCTGCCCAGTTATTTTCTTTTGAACACTTAAATTACCACCAAAAGATGAATCAGCAATGCTTAAAATGATTAATTTTGATTGAGAAACCCCTGGGAAATTAGTAACACAGACCTCTGAACATGTATTTCCAGAAATGATCAGCTCATGGGGACTCTAACCTAATGAAATGCTTAAATCCTTAACAATTCATAATATGATGGCATTATTGAGAGGTGGGGAAATTCAGGAGGAGGGACCATGTGGCGGGAAGTAGGTCACTGGGGATGTCTCTTTGGGGCTGTATCTTACCCTGGCTCCTTTGTGTTTTGTTCCACTTTCTGGCCACCATGCATGAGTTGTTCTGTCACACTTTCCCCTCTATAATAGACTGGTGACTCAGAACCTGTGAGGCTGGATAAGGAATTTCTCCCTTACTTAGACTGATTAATGTCAGACATTTTGGTCACAAACATAGTAACAAGTATAATGATCTTTTATAGAGTAACGGTCTCTTACTTTGTTTGTGGTGGATCCAGATTCCATTTGGGTTTTATTATTATAGGGGTGGATGTGCACGTATGTACACACCTATGTATGGATCCAAGATGTTAAGGTCAGGTGTCTTTCTCAGTCATTCACCATGCTCTCTGACACAGGGTCTATTACTGAACTGGAGGTCACTAATTCATGTAGGTTGGCTGGCTGGTCAGACCCAGGCATCCTCCCGCCTCTAAGTCCCTAGGGCTGCAATTACAGATGCCTGCTGCTGTAGCTACTGGCTTTTTTATGTGGGTGCTGAGGATGAAGGGCAGTGGTTATAGATGCCTGCCGCTATAACTGGCTTTTTCACATGGGTGCTGGGGATGAAACTCAGATCCCTTACTGAACCATCTCTCTGCCCCTTTGAATTGTTTTCTGATTTGCAGAAAGAAATTGTATATACTTATGGTATGTCACCTGATGTTTTCCCATAATTACACATTGTGGAATGACTAAGAAACTTAATGTCTATTACTACACACAATTACCATATTTCTGTGGTAGAGAAACAGATATTCGTCCTCTTAGGAAATTTTAGAGAGGCAATAAAGCTCTATTATCCAGAGCCACCACGTTGCTCTCTAGATCTCCCGCACTTCCTTCTCCTGCCTCGCTTTGTGAAGTGATGGCCTAGATGCCTCAGTGGGCATGGACTGTTTTAAGTGACAGGAGAGAAGGATGAGGCAGCCACCGAGCTCAAGTTCAAGGAGAGGCCTGAGTGGAGGCTAAACACGTATTCCCTCTGGAGATGGCAAGACTCTCAGGAACCCAGGAAGCCATCCTTAACATATAAAAGTAATTAGTGAGGAAATGGGAGCAAAGGCTCCAATTTTGTAATGGGGAAACAGGTACCTAAGCATTTACAACACGGCTCAAGGCAAATGCTTCCTCCCCATGTGCAGGCCCTGGAAAAGCCAGCAGCTCTGCAAGTTCATTAACACCCGAGTGGGCTTGGCAACTTTTTCACATAGAGAAGCATTCCCTTGCCTCTTGTATGACCCATGAGTCCGTGATGTGTAACCAGTAGTTCTGCTCTTCCACCTCCATTTATCCTGCAGCTGAGTTGGCTTTGAAATCCACCGATTCTCACTACAGAAGTCTGTTGCAAAGGTGGTTCGGGTCTTTGGAGAACCATCAGAGGGGGGACGTCTCAAGAGAGAGACTATGGAAGGTGAGAAGAAGCACCAAAGTTCAGACCGACCATCAGCTACGGTACAAGACATTGGGCTGGGGGTGTAGGGTGACAGATCCTCCTCAGAGCCACCATGGAGGTGGAGAACAGCCACAGAGAGATTTCCTATATAAGCGGAAAGCTGCATGGAGGAGCAGAATCACCTGAGGCGTTCTTCAAAAGCCTCTATGGATTTCGGGGAACTATTATAAGTCAAGCTCTTTCCACTTAAGGCTTCCCTTTGTTCCCGCTAACCAAGAGTCTCAAGGAAAGATGGGGATGGTGAGGAAGAAGGAAGCTCTTGAGGCTGAGATGCTAAGCTTCAAAAGCATGAGGATCAGAGTTTGATCTCTCCTATAAAAAGTCAGTCATAGTGAAACATGCTTGCAGTCTGAGCTATGCTGAAACGGGAAGCGAGGCAAGCCCATCACTGGAGCTGGCTGGCCAGCTAGCAGAGCCTTCTTGGGGAAGCTGTGGGCCAATGAAAGACCCTGTCTCAAATTTCGAGAACTAGAAAGGCAACTGAGGAACACCTAGGGTTGGCCTTGGACCTATGCACATATATGCTTTCACAACAAGAGGAGGAGGACAACTATGACGACCATGACAAGGAGGACACACCTCTTAAACGTATGCTGAATAAGTGAGAATTCCTCAGCTGCCTATTAAGGGTCGTGACACTCACTGGGTTTAGAATACATATTTACAAGTCTAAATCAGCAGTTAATACAAAATGCATGCTACATCTATGCCTTTACAAAGCAAATTATGACTCCCCCACACACACTGTATCCATAAAAATCTAGACACAGATGACAATCATATGTATGTGATTTAGGGACAGAAAGGAGAAAATCAAGTCCGGGGAATTATTCGTGTAGAAAAGTTGCAGTAAGTGGCAAAGTGGGTTTTGGTTTACTCCCAGGGGATGTGCCGGTATATAGCCAATGAGGACCCTTTGTGATATACCCTTGGGGGTCACCTGCCAAGTGCCACACTGGGCCTGTTATCATGACTAAACAGACCAACAACCTCAACTTTTGCAGCCTGGAACTTGCTGTGCCTCATGCATTCCGCCTCTGCTCCCAACCTAATAGAATAGTAATCTACATTAAGATCCAAGCACCGCATGTTCTCCATCTCTCAAGCACAGACGATGATCCTAAAGGAGGCACACATTAAGCCCCGGGACTTTTATGTGTCCTATCTGTTTCTCTGTGTGTGTGTGTGTGTTGTCTTTGCTCTCTCTCTGATTCTGCTTCTATCTCTGACTCTGTCTGTCTTTCTCCCCCTCCCCGTGTGTGTGTGCGTGTGCGTGTGCGTGTGCGTGTGTGTGAGTGTGTGTGTGTGTGTGTGTGTGTGTAGGACATCCCCATTGGCCCACAGGACTTAAGAATGAGCATGAGGACGCTGCAGTTTCACTGCTGTCTGTCATTGTTCTTGCCCTCTTCTTCCCTGACAACACAAGGCCACCTGCCCCAGAGCTAAATTACAAACACCTAACCATCACCTTCCACAATGCACACCATGTCGCCTCCAGGTGATTTACTAGGGGAGTCTGAAAACAACTGGGCACCTCAAAGGCCACCAGCTCCAAAAATGGGAACTCTGAGCACACCACAGAGGGAAGTCTCCTGCTCACAAATGCCTGGTTCATTCCCCAGGTGTCCTATATGTTTTGGAAACACTCACCACCTGTGTGAGCAGTGCCTGCTTTCAAATTGGCCTCCAAAGGTTAAGTGAAATCCATGCAGAAGCCATTTACCCAACTCTCTTCCTACTTCCTGTGAAGAAGGAATAGCCCCAAGGACATAAACTCTGAGGCTGCCAACCGCAGTCAGCCTGCAGCACTTGCTGAATCTCACTACACACAATATGCACTTCACGCTCGTGACATTACGCTGTGAGAGCTTGCTCTTCCTACCTCCGTGGCACAGTCGAGATGTCTCCTCAGCTAGCAAGCAGCAGAGCCAAGATTTCCAGACACGGATTTTGACTCCATTGCCTGTGCCGTTAGCTGCCACACTGCCGCTGGTTGCATCTGTCAATATCCATCATTTCCATATGGAAGCAGAATGTGCACAGAACTAACTGCTCTTGCCTGCTCTGCAGGCATGATCTACACACTGGTCTAACGCTAACCGTGGGTTAGGGGGAAACACCAGGCAGTGCCTTCTCTCTGCTCCCAGACAAGACCATATCAGTCAATACAAGACAATGGTCTCACTCCTACTCTTTCAGACCTTTAGAAGCAAGTGGCTGGAGTCCTCTGTGGCCCACATGCCTGTCTTAGCAGGAAGCAGGTATCTTGAATCAGTAACACAGACACATGCAGGGGTCTTTTTGCTCTGGACCTTAGCAGGTCAACACGCCTTCCTATCAATGATACAGCACATGGGTTAGAAGTCAAAATAGACAGGCATATTTAATATTTACTTGACCTCCTCTTCTTCTTCTTCCTACACACACACACACACACAGAGAGAGAGAGAGAGAGAGAGAGAGAGAGAGAGAGAGAGAGAGATGAGGAGAGAGAGAGAGAGAACAGGCCACATTCCCTGTGCCCTCTAACATTTCCTAAATCTAGCATCAGTGACTGGGACAATAACTGTGTCTGCCATCCCCAAAGGAAGTGAAGGTCACATTGTGCACACCCTGGCACAGAGCAGGTCCCCCAGTCCCTCTACCTTGTCCCTGAGGCATGACGATTGGGATAGGAACCTTCATACCTCATTGAAGCATGGATGGAGGCAGACTGCCCCTTTCCACCTCATTAACTCGCCCAACAAAAATCAACATGATTCAGGGAAAGGTTCACCAAGGAGAATATCAATTTAAAAAATACCCCAGGAAGAAAATAAAAACAACTTTCTCCCTTAAATAAGCAGGCTTCCCAGACCTAGCATAAACTCTCCTTCCATGAAATAGGATCGTGGGTTATTCCTGCTGGTAAGTGTAGCTTATGTATAGTTTCTGCTGCATGTCTTTCTTCAGACTTTATGGGAAGGGAGTTTTTGCTTAAAACCCACATTCCCTTCTCAGATCTCACAAATTCTTTTTGATCCATACATTGATCTAAAGGATGTTAATTCCCTGTGGCAGACTAAAGATGGCCATACAAGCCTTGACACTTCTCTGGTGGCACAGGGGGTCTAATGTCCCCTCCCTTTGGATCTGGACTGGCTCTGTGGCCGCTTTAAATAATTTAATATGGCCATGTGACACTGTGCTGGTTCCCAGGCCTCGATAGTCTGACACCTCCTATGCATCGACTCACGAACCGCCACGTCTTCTTTTCTTTCTTACTAGAACTGACCTTTTTAAAAGTAATTAATTCAGAGAGAAGCAGAAGTGAACCTGCCTGGTTGCAGAGCCAACGGACCTTTTCCTAGGCACTTCCACAGCACCCAAACTGATCCACATCTTTCCTTTCAAGGGTACCTGGGGCTGTTCCCTTCACAGCTGGAATAAGGACTATAACTTACCAAGCCCCCAGGAGCCTGGTTTAAGGTTTGGAATTGGCCTGAGAACTTTGGATTGGCATTAAAATCAGTATACACCCATGATCAATTTTTCAGGTTTCCTAGCCTTGCCTCCTCAGTCATTTAAGTTTATTCACGTAGCTTACGAGCATTATTTTGCATTCTGACCTTCACATTAAAGGGGGAACAGAGCTAAGGGGACAGACTCAGTGAAGTACTTGCCTTTACAAGGTGAAGACTTGAGTTCAATCCCCAGAGCGCACTTTGAACGAGCCAGGCAGGAGTGGTTGTATTCCATTCTTAACCCAAGCACCAGGGGAGGCAGAGGACAGGGTAGATCACTGGAACTCTGCTGGCCAACTTAGCCTAGTCAGTGAGTACCAAGCCAGTGAATGAAGGCCCTGGGATGATGGGGGTGGTGGTGGGGTCGGGCTTCGGATAATTTCTGAGGAGCGAGAGTAAGGTTGTCCTGTGAACACACACGTACACACACACACACACACACACACACACACACACACACACATAGATATATGTGTATGTGCCTACATGTGAGTAGCTGCATACACACAAACAGCAACACACACACACACATACAGAGAGAGAGAGAGAGAGAGAGAGAGAGAGAGAGAGAGAGAGAGAGAGAGAAACAAACCAGTGATCCTGAGACTTTAGGTTCATGTGAACACTAGGAAGAGGGAAAAGAGAATAAAAGAAAAAAACAAAAAACACCTGCCTTCAGCTCATATTCAAGATGAGCCTAGTTAAGCCTTTTGGATCTAAGACTCCCCTTGCTTCCCAGTAGTATTCTGAAATAATTCCTCCTTAATGAACTCTGCTCCCTTCTCAGGAAAACCAAGGGTTCTTCAAGGAAAATGCAAAGGTTCAATTGTGATTCATGTGAGACCTTTGCGAGAACATGGTAATAATAGACACAGCAAGGCAATTTCCGAGTGAGTAATACTCTAATTTACAATGTCAAATAGATATGAAGCTGGAGTGTCACAATGTTTTTATCTCCATTAGTTTTAATTATTATTATTATCTACTACAGAATTAAGCAAAAAGAAGAAGAAGAAAGCTCTCAGCCTGTTAGCATCCTAAAAATAAATCTTCAGAAGTCAACAGACAGGAGCCTCTGCTGTTTTGACTCCAAGAAGGTGCAGCCGTGATGCCACTCCTCCTCCCTTCACCTACAGGTCTGTCTAAAGAGGTGCTTGAAACACGTGACTTATCATGTTTTGTTCAATCCACGGATACCCCCCTTTTCCCTCCTCCCTGCCTACTGGAAGAAACTATTCTAAAACCATAGATAAATTCCAACTCTCCTTTTACATGGGACTTTGAGGATGGGAGGACCTCACCACCCCCTCCCCTGAGGTCATTCAGACTTCTAATTCTTATCCTACTTCAATTAATGGAACATGATGAGCACCCCTCCATTCTTTTTTGCTATTTTTCTCAATACAGACACGTGTGCACAGGCTTGTGTTTGCAGGCATACATGCATACAGAGCCCAGGGATCAGCACTGGGCATCGTCCCTAATCACTTGCCATATTATTTTTTCAGACAAATTCTCTCATTAAACCTGAGGCTTGCTTCCTCTGCTGCGCTGGCTAGCCAGCCCCAGGAATCCTCTCTTCCTGCCTCCCAGTACTGGGATTGTAGGTGCATGTCTTCTCATCTAGTTTTCTCTTGTTTTTTTTGTTGGTTTGTGTGTTTGGGTGGGTGGGTGCTGGGTGGGTCCTCATTCTTCTGTAGCGAATACATAACAAAACTCAGCACCTTCCCCAGCCCGACTCTGTGGTCTCTTATGAATATTCACGTCATTGGAAAAGTGTTTACTGACTTCCCAACTGGAGGCCAAAGAAGAGCTGATAAAGTGGTTAAGGACACAGCCAGGCAGTGATGGCTCACACTTTTAATCCCAGCACTCAAGAGGCAGAGGCAGGTGGATTTCTGTGAGTTTGAGGTCATCCCGGTTTACAGAACAAGTTCCAGAACAGCCAGGACTACAAATAGAAGCCCCATTTCAAAAAAAGAAAATTAAAAAGTGTAAAGGATACAGTTGAGACATTCTGTTCTTCAACTCCCTGTTTACAATCATTGAGCTAGCCACCCAATCACATGTCTCCACTTTCTTGCTTCTCAACAGAGGATATTACAGCACCTGTACCTCAACAACTCCCTAAATAATAAATTAATACTGGAAGGCACTTGGAAGTAAGGCCCTGGTGTGTAATATGTATCAGTTGATATCAGGTTTGCCTGTCATTATCAGTGCACATTGAAGTCCTGCCTGGTACACAAAACAAATAGGCACTGATCCCGTTCTACTATGTAGATCCCATTCACTGGTTAAACAAATATTCTCTAAATATGTTCTGTGAGTGAGCATCATTATCCACTCAAGGGCTGTGTAACTGTTGAGAATGCTCAGTATGAAATGATAAACAATATAAAAATATAACCGAAAAGCAGATAATTTTGAGGGTAGAATAGGGTATAAGAGCAGGTGGGAAGGGCCCAAAGCAGTCTGTGGGAGAGAGAGGAATGCAGCAGGAGAGAGGTGGAAAAAGAGACGCACAGCAGCTACAGGAAAGTTCCACAAAGAAAGAGTTTCCCAGAGAGCGGGGACAAAGACCGGGGTGGGAATGTTCCTTGAGAATCAGCAAGGATGCTAGTGTGGCCAAACATAGCGAGAAGGGAGTATGTTAAGAGATGATCGGCCCCGTACCAGGGAGGATACAGCCATGGAGTCCCTGGAGATGGCTGGTGACTTTATTATATGGCCCATGGGAAGCCCCAGAAGGAGGTGAAGCAGGGTGTGTGCCATGACCTGTGACCTGAGAAGGCACTACATGGAAGGACGTTGTTCATGGGTGCAAACCCGTGCCACCTAGTTGCTCTGTGAACTTTGAGTCCTTGTGTGCAACTGCTGGTTTCTAGGACTCTTAGAGTCTCACAGGTACATGAGGGATGGTGAGCAAACACATCACAAAAGCCTCACCAAACCAGACAAATGACCTCGGGCTCTGTGGCGATTCCCTCCTTTAAAGCAGTCAAGTATCTATTGCCTAATAACGACTCTGCTTTTGTTGCAATGCTACGGTTTTGTTGGTTTCTCTTTCTAATTCTCAAAAAAAAAAAAGTTGGCCAACAAGTCCATTTTTGCCAACATCCGTTTCCAACAGCCTGAAGCCTCTGGGATACAGTCTTGAAACAGGAGCAAAACAACTCGGCTGAGCACTCCAAGGATGAGTCATGGCCTTTCCCAACGTGAAGCCGCCACATTCTCCTTGTAACTGTCTGGCTGCATATCCATTCACTCTTAGTTTAAGATACAGTTTCTAAGACCCTTGGGTCCCAAATGGACAGTTGCAGTTCAAATCATTACAGGGCACAGCTGAGTGCTTGGCAAACAGAACTCTGACAATGACAGATAACAAAGGGTTGAGTGAAAGCCACACCAGGAACAGAAGGATCTAAGTCACAACAGGAATAAGTCGCTACAACGCTCAAAGGCAGCCACGCCAGACAATTCAATTAGGTTCTCCATCTTCCTGCTTTATTAACCAAAAGAAACAGTGAATAACAGGGATTGTTTTTCGCATTGACAAAACAGTGCAAAATCGGCCAAAGTTTTGGTGTTATAACTAGGAACATGTTATCTATATATGCTCAGAAGGGGGAAAGACATGGATTTCCCAATGAAGCGCCATCAACTGCTCACATAGAACATGCCCTCTGTTCTGAAACCAACTTTTCACTTTCATTACATAAGCATTGCAATATTGTGCATTTGGAATATCTGATGTCAGAGTAAAAGTACATTACCTAAATGCCTATTGTGCCAAGAAAAGATCGGTTAATTGTTGCAGGACCCACAAAGCCATAGGAAAACAAACAGGAACTGAGCTGAGTAAATCCACCAAACACATAACTGACAGGAGGCATAATTACCAGGTCAAACTGATGGAAAGAGAAACTGCTAACCAATATCTAGAGTGCTGATGGCTGATATTAATTGTCAGTATGGCTGAACTGAGACATAGCCCACCAAGGAGTAAGAGGAAAGGGCATATCCGGGTGCATCTGTGAGAGGTCTCCAGAGACGATCGGATCCTGAGGGCTCTGAACTAACAAATGGATTAGTCCCTAATGGATTAATAATACGATGGCATTGTTGGGAGGTGGGAAAAGGGTAGAGTTAGAACCTGGTAGGAGAAAGTATAAAACAGGGTGCATCTTGACTAACCCCTTCCTACATTGCCCTCTCCTCTTCTTGTCCACCAAGCCTACCACACACTCCTGTCACCATTATTGCTCTGCCTAGCATGGCATGAACCCTCTAGAACAGTGATACAAAAGAAGGTCTTTCTTTCTATGTTGTTTCTGTCAAAAATATGTTACCACAGTGACACAAAGTAATTAACATAAAAAATATGCTTCATTCCTGTTGAAAAACATTGAAACCCCTTATGTACTGATAAATGTATGGAAATTTATTTGGTTGGTTGATGGTTGGTTGGTTGGTTGGGTTGGTTGGTTGGTTGGTTTTTCAAGACAGGATTTCTCCGTGTAACAGCCCTAGCTGTCCTGGAACTAGCTCTTGTAGACCAGGGCTGGCCTCAAACTCACAGAGATCCACTTGCCTCTGCCTTCTCCCAAGTACTCGGGATTAAAGGCGTGTTCCACCACAACCTTTACATATGGTGGAAACATATGTATGGTAATTTAATGAGAAATACTGAGTTGATAGCCACACACTGGAAAATGCCTACTCAAAATCCCTTCTCCCCATCTGTCTTACTGTCAGACATAAGACTTTTGTCACCCCATTTAAAACCAAACAATATAAATTGTTGTTAGTGAACACATCTTCCAGAACCACTGTGTTTTCTTGACACAAAGGGCCAGGCTCACCTAATATACCCTCCTTTCTCTCTGCCTGTGTCCAACTTTCTGGCCTAGAAAGCAGATAAATATCTAGAGCTAGAACAGCCATCCTGCCACCAGGAGAACACAGGTCTTCAACAAAGATGGTAAGGTAGAAAGAAACCAAGATGTAGATCCTTGGACAGTTGTGCCTCTTCTTGAATATGCTCCTCCAAACTTCTTGTTCTGAGAGAAAAATAGGCTACCCTGTTAAGCAACTTAATAGATATCAGAAAATGAAGAAATCCTAACTAATTAATGTACCAGACTAGGAGCTCTGGGGATGCCTGGGAGAAAGTCATGTGGAGTGTAGATTTAAGATTTATCTGTCCTTAAAATATATTTTAACTACGAATGTTTTATAATAATTTGTCATATTTTAATTCATAAAAGGGGGCTAGTGTCTAACATAGCATTGGATTAGCTACTTTTCTTATCACTTTGACAAAATACCTCCCAGAAGTAACATAAAGGCTGACGGATTCGTTTCGCCTCATGGTTTCAGAGAACTTCAGTCCATCACGGTGGTGAAGGCATGCTGGTAAGACACAACTGAATGAGAGAAAGCGCTGCCGTGGGCCTTCACGATGACATCCTCCAAACGTCAAGCTGTTCCTAAACACCATGTGTACCTAACTGTTTCCTCTTAGGAAAAAACAAAATTCCTGGTGTCTTCCAGAACCTTCTCTTGGCCTCTATGTGGACTACAGCCTCAAGCTGTATTTTCAACCCATTAGGCAGCATCTTCAAACAGTGGTACTGAGGGAAGACACGCTGGCCTGGAAGACACATTTTGTAGGTGCCATTTTTCACTGCTAGGCAGCAGTCATTACAGAGGAGGCCACTAGACCCAGCTCATAATTTCCACAATCTTATGGGCCACGTAAGAACAATAATTACTCCTCAATCATGGATGGGGGGGGGATTCAGGAAGGAAACACAACACAGAAATAAGCTCATTGCTGGGGAAGCATTTTGGTACACAAAGCAGAAGTTTAGGAGTGCTGGGAGGAGGCAGTTGACTCCCATGGGAGCCAACTGGGACGTGTTGCTGAGTAAGCCTGGGTGTACCACAAGATCAGTCATCTGAATCTCAGGACAAATAGAAGGTAACAATAGTCATTCAGGGTTGGGCAAGAAGTCAAATGAGACCTCATAGATGGTGGAGGATCTCCTCTGATGGAGGAGAGTTATCTGTCTATGTTACTTTCATTGGTTAATTAATAAAGAAAACTGCCTTGGCCCTTTAAGAGACAGAAAATTAGGTAGGCGGAGTAGACAGAACAGAATTGTGGGAAAAAGGAAGCAGGAGTGGGGACAGACGCTTTAGGCAGTCGCCATATGCAGTCGCCATGATTCTCCTCTCCGAGATGGACGCAGGTTAAGATCTCTCCTGGTAAGGCACCCCTCGTGGTGCTATATAAATTACTAAATATGGGTTAAAGCAAGATACGAGAATCAACCAATAAGAAGCTATAGATAACAGGCCAGGGGCCAGGCAGTGTTTAAAAGAATACAGTTTCTGTGTAATTATTTTGGGTAAAGCTAGCCGGGTGGCGGGATGCAGCCCCACCGCTCCATTCTACACTCCTCCATGCCTGTTAGAGTGTTCTGGTAACCAACTTATTAAACACATCAGCATGTTAGCAGCAGAATCAGTTTGCAGAGCAATAACAGGATTCTCTTCCATAACAGCATCCCAAGATCTCTGCCCATCTGTGGAAGAAGATGCAAAGCTATCTGGGTGGCACTAACACCAAACAGCACTACAGGCCTAGAGGACCACAGCCCTTCTGCGAAGGATGGATACACTGAGCACAGTAAGCACACAGGCAGCTTTGCAGACATGGAAAAACAATGCCTAAGATGTGGAGCTAATTTGAAAAGAGAAACAGGAAATGAGGTTAGACGCCAGCTAATGAGGACCCATGGCTGGCAACCTTGAGTCACTCTGATAATGCTCTTAATTGCCATCGGAATCATTTCGAATCACTGGAATTAAAAATGGCTTTACAAACCATAGCTGTTTTGCTAACTTATCATCACAGAAATGTATATGAACTGAAGACATCATGGAAAGCAAGTAGTCATTCTGTAGTTAGTGTTAGTGTTCGCTGACTGCACAGCTCCGGAGATGAAGAGCCCTCAGGAATTCAATTCTGCGCGTCAGCACTAAACAGCTTCTCAAGCTAACATCCTTTAAAGGAAGAAAATAGGGGGTGAGGGAGTGTCTCCTCAGCTAAAGAAGAGCAATACATTATGCCCTGACTCTAGTTAGGGGAGGATGAAAGACTAAAGACCGATCCATCTCCATCTCGTCACCCCTTCATTTCATTCTGATTCCTGATTCTCCATCTGCTTATCAAACACTGAACAGCACTTCCAGTGAGGCGCTGTCCCCAGTTAGACAGAGCCCGTTTTTCTTCACTCCTCTGTGTGCTCTGTTTCATATTAAAGAAATGAGGGGTGCTCAGGTGAGCAGGGTGTTCACGGAAACACTTGGCACACTTGATGCGCACACTGGCCCTGCACATCAAGGGTATCAAGAGTATCCAGGCAGAATGATGTCTATTGGTTTTCAAATTTTCCCTTTTGTTATGATTAATGTTAAAATAAGGATTAATCACACTATCAAGCCAATGCATGTGCTACTTTAATGGCTGTCTGTATGAGGCAAAAATAATGTTATTTCTTACCTTCCTCAGCTGAGGGAGAACAAAGGAAGAGAAAGCATTCCTTTTCTGTGCTTGCTGCTCTTCCTAATGCCCTGACAATACATCTTACAAAAGCAGCAGTCCATCATGGCTACACAAGCAAGAGGTAGCTGTCATATTGTACCCATGGTCAGGAAGGGGAGTGAGATGGTTGCTGACCCTCAGCTGCCTTTATTATTTTTGTTTTGTTTATTCATTCTTCAAACTTTTTTGTCTTTTGAGACAGCTCTGGCTGTCCTGGAACTCACTCTGTAGACCAAGCCCAAGCTGGCCTCGAACTCACTTTGTAGACTAGGCTGGCCTTGAACTCACAGAGATCATCCGCATGCCTCTGCTTCTGGAGTGCTGGAAAGAAAGGCATGTGCTACCAACCACCTAGCTTACCTTCTTCAATTCTGACTCGTGGAGTGACCCTGCCCACATTCAGGATGGGTCTTCTCTCCTCGGTTAACCCTCTCTGGAAACAGCCTCACAGATATATCAAGAGATATATCTCCTAGATGATCCTAAATCCTCTTGCATTGCCATTCAGAACTGACTGCCCATCATATTTACCAACAAAAGTTTTGTTTCCAAGCAATGGAAATTCATGTGTGACCTAAGGAAAGGGTTGTCATCTACTCTGCGTGGTATATGTTCATGTGTGTCAGTCCCTAGCAGACATTACCATTTAGATTCCTAGGAATCCCTATAATAAGCAAACCAAGGGAGTTCCAGTTTTGGGAACCAGCATTTGGAGAGGTGAAGTCAGGTTTGTCACCACACAGCCAGCCCGGGTATAACCAGCACTCGAATGCCAAGCTTCATCCCAGAGCCCGGATTTGTAACCGCCGTGATAGAAGATAATAAAGACACCTGAACCTCAGAATGAAATCCTCTAGTTATTTTTACCTTCTCTCAAAGCCCTCCGCTGTTAGGTCAAGGAGGTCAACAAAATGAGGGAAACCAGCCCGGCAGTGATACAGAGAATGAAAATGGACCCTTGTGAGGAGGGCAGCCGGCACTCAGCTGCGGCCGAAGTGTAAAAAAGAGCCTAGAGTTGCCCCAAATCTAGATTTTTTTTTGTGAAAATGTATGATTTTTCAAGCAATGCAACCAATTTTTTTTTTTAAAAAAAAAAAAGCTCCTAACAAAGTCTATTATATGCACGTGTGGAAATGTCATATTGAAGCCCATTATTTTAAACAACGTTCTCTAATAAAAATGTATTTTAAAAATCATGAACCTGGGGTCTGGGGAAGTGGCTCAGTAGGTATTAGTACTGCCGCACAAGCATGAAGACCTGAGTTCAAAGCCCCAGCAGCCACATCAGAAGCCAGGCATGGCCACACATGAGCCTGTAAGGCCAGTGCTGTGTGAGGGGAAACGGCAGAGTCTGATTCTCTGGGGCTTGCTGCCTGACAGCCCAGTTCCAGGTTCAGTGAGAGACTCATTCTCCAGGGAATAAAATAGAAGAGAGACCTCTTGCCTCTGCACACCTACACATGTGTATACACCATACACACACACACACACACACACACACACACCACGAACATAATCCAAATCTGACAAAACACACATATAGGCCTAAATTACCCATGAGCTCTCATTCTGAGACCTCTACTTCAAGTTATGCTTTAAGTTTTTCAGGAAATGCAATCCCCGTAATAAACGGTAATGCCACATCACATCTCCCTGCAAATGCTATCTCAAGCGCCTATGGAAACCTTAATTCCAAGACCCTCCCCACTCCCTAGAGACTCTTCACCTACTCCTGAATCGATCTATGCCTTGGGCTGCGAAGCATTTTTTTTTTTTTTTTTTTTTTTTGGTCATGTAGAGAATGACCTTGCTGGTTCTATTTATTATTTAGCAGAACTCCGTCTTGAAATCCCTGTCATAATCCATAATAAAACAGAGAGAGCAAAGCTTAATCGGCCGTAAATGTACAATAGTTAGCATTCTCCATAAAGTGCTAATAATATTCCAGAATGCCATTTCTCTTCCTGGCCTTTTGACCAACTTGGTTAATGGACTGAGACTCAGGAAATAATGAAAATAATTTAGGCTGAGAAGTACCAACCACACGTCCACCCTGGAGGGGCTCCTGTTACTGCAGTGGCAGTGGCCCCAAGTCTGTGGCCCATGAAACAAGTCGGTCAAGAGAGTGACCAACCAAAGTGGACACCCAGAATGCTCCTAAAAGCAGACTGTAATATTTTAAACACAAGTGGCAAATAGCACTTAGCTGGGGAGATAATTTAATCAGCAAAAATGTTTGCCTTGCAAGCATGAGGGTCTGAGTTTGAACCCCCAAATCTCATTTTGAAAATAAAAAGATGTGGCAGTATTTGGTTATAACTTCCGTGTTGGGGCGGTGGGCTCAGATGAATTTCGTGGGCTCGGTGGTTAGCCAGACTAGCCTCTTTGTTCAGTGCCCAGTCAATGAGATATCCCAAATGAAAAAAATAAAGTGAACAGCAATCAAGATTGTCCTCTGCATGTGCACCTGTACACATGAACACACACACACACACACACACACACACCAGATCTACTGCTTTCTGTGCCTGCCATCAGCATTTCAAGGAGAACATGACGAACCTAAAACTTGTTGCCTGATACATATGTAGGATACTCTCATCTCATGGTGGTAAAGGTCTTTCTGAAAGACAGCGAAAGTCCACAAGATTTGCCCATCACCCAGGGCTCTCAATTATCATGCTAATTGCATGTGATATGCACTACACAGTGACCCTAAAACTACGTGAAATTATTTTTTAAATATTTGTGTCTTAAGTCCTTTCTTTCAAATAATAAATCTCACATAGACACGCTAGACCAGTGGTTCTCAACCTGTGAGTCATGACCTCTTTAGGGGTCATATACTGAATAGTCTACATATCAGATATTTACACTATTATTTATAACAGTAGCAAAATTACAGTTATGAAGTAGCAACAAAAACAATTTCATAGTTGGAGGTCACCACAACATGAGGAGCTATATTAAAAGGTCATCACCTTAGGAAGGCTGAGAACCACTGCACTAGACTATAAAGCACAACAGCCACTGTAATCAGCCATATGTCAGCATTTTGTGACATTAAATATGTACCCTTCCTCGTACTCAGCAACCCTTCCCATCTGTACATCCCAGAGGAATTCCTGGACAGGCCCCCAGCATGGTATGCATATGAGGGTCACCCAGGCCTTTATTGGGGGGTTTCAGGATAATGGAGAGTTGAGGCTACCAAAGTCTCCGTTACTAAGGGAATAAAGAAGTCATCTGGGTGGAATATCCACTATGGAATAATCTAAACCAGTCGAGATATTACTGGATCATTCACTACCCAGAACTAATTTGGACAGCATTGCCACTGGTGTATTGAAAAGTTTAGATGACAGACTACAGAAAGTTTACTCTGGGAAAGGAAATATTCTGTTGACTCAGTGTTTGCTTTCTCTGTAAGTTTGAAATATTGCATATATATTGACTTTTTTCTTGTTTTGGGGACAAGGTCTCATTGTGTAGCCTCAACTGTCCTAGAACTTTCTATGATAAGCCATGCTGGACTCAGACTTACAGGGATCCTCCTGCCTCTGTCTCTTAAGTGCTGGCACACAGCACCTCTCACCTGTCCAAAGGAGATGTTCTCAACAGAGCCGCCTGTGCCCTTCTCTTCAGCTGCCAAACTACCGAAACTGAGACAACAGCTCCTCCTAGCCCTGCCCTGGGAGGACAGGCTTAGACACTTCCCACACATGGTGATAAAGGCTGCTGAAGACACACATCGTCTGCCAGGCGGGATGCCCAAGGTTCCAACAGCTCTGCCAGAGGACACAGGGCATGAAAGACAGTCTGTGTAAACCGTCTTTGAGGGTAGGGAGCAGACAGTCCCCTGGACCAAGGCTACACAGTACCAGAGAAAGTACACAGCCCTGGAAGCTTGCAAGTCCTCACTTCCTTTCCTCACTGTATATTCAGAGGAAAGGGAGTAGGGAGTGGGCAGCAAGCCAAGCCATCTGCAACCTGAGTTAGAAGTTCACCTGTTGAAAATGTAGCCTGAGTAGATAAAGGTAGCCCTAAAGGCCCAATTTCCTCAGCACGCGTGTGAAGCAAGAAGAAATTTCCTCCGAAACAGAAGTTCTCATCCTGTGGGTCACAACCCTTTCACAGGGATCGCCCAAGACAACCAAAAAGCACAGATATTTACATTATGATTCATAAAAGTAGCAAAATTATATTTAGGGAGTATCAGCAAAAACAGTTTTATGGTTGGGATCACCACAGCATGAGAAACTGTCCTAAATGGTCACAGCATTAGGAAGGCTGAGAACCACTGCTTCAAAGCTTCATTGATGGACCCAAATTGCTCATGTGCAAACACAGAGTCCCATCACTGCAAAGTCCGACACCTGGCTCCCCATCTGCCTGTGGATGATTGACTCTTCTCCTTCTTTGAGGCAGCTGTCATGGGGTAAGCTCAGAAAGGCTGATACTTGGGGTCAGAACAGAGCAGTGTCTTTAGTGACCATTACTTTCCTGTAAGGAACTCATTACAGAGACGTGTCAGGGACCATAGTCCTAAAAGATGATAGCAGGGGCCATTGTCCTAAGAATGTTTGCAGAAAGCTCCACTACCTTGAGAGCTGTTTGCTAACTGAACCTGCCCCACATCTCAACTATCTTGATAGCAGGGACCATTGTCCTAAGAATGTTTGCCGAGAGCCCCCACATCCCAACTACCTTGAGAGCTGTTTGTCAAGGGAGCCACAAAAAGATTGTTTCCGCTTACACCAGGTTTGCTAGCTGGTGACCTTTGCTACCCTCTACCCCCCACCCCAAGCCAAGTTCCTCATTCAAGGGCTATATAAGCTGTAACCATTACCCTAATAAACGGAGACCTTGACAATAGAATCTTGCTTGGTCTCCTTTCTCTCTCTTGCCCATGATTTCTTGCAGGTAGCGCCTCTTCGGGAACCCTGAATAGCTGACCCACTGGCGAGTTACAGAAATGCCACTTCCTGTCAGGACACCAGCATTACCTACCACATCAGGAGACTTGTTAAGGGCAGGTACCAAGAACTTATCTATAAACCAGTTCTTCACCTGTTCTAAAGTCTGCCACACTCTCAGGACATACCTTATAGGTGTATAAAATAATACTTTGTAGAATTAAAAAGGAAATTAGCTACATTAAAGTACTCTGAGAACCCAGATAATTGGTGAATGCCATTAACACATGTGGCTGCTGGCTCAAGACACATTTTGCAACACAAAGGCCACAGGCACAAGGGCTGCAGAATATTTATTTTTATACTAATCCACCAGCTTGTTAGCATGCTCCTGAGGGATTCTGGGATACCATATAATGCAGAATGTCCTAGAGAAAGAGTCTAGCTCCACCATTCCAGGTTAGCCTGAGGTACAAATATACTTCTCATTGTGAAATACAATACTCCACCCACAGCCTTTTATGAACCCTTGGCAATCTGGCTAAGCAGAATAAGGTCTATTGCCAGTGGCCTGGGAACAAAATTGAGCCATTTAACCTCTCCTAGTGGAACCAATAGACTCAACTGGTTCCTCAGTGTGCCGATACCATCACTGGCCTTCAAACAGTTCCATCCTGGTGAACCTCAGAGATTAATGAAACCTTAACAGAAGATCATTTTGCTAGCAGTTTTTTCCACTCAAAGGAACAATACATCTGAGTAGTAAGAATAAAATCCCCAGTAGAGTACCAGTGCCTTGGTTCTAGCTCCACGTGATGGTCAGAAACCCTTGCTGTTCATACAATAAGCAAAACTTCATGTATCAGAAATGTACTAAGTATATCATGTACTCTAGTAACTTAAAACTCATCACAGACCTAGATATAAAGCCTCCATGGAAATACAACTCAAAGAAGACAGAAACCAATCTTGGAGATGGTCAGCTGAGGGCAAATATCTCTCAGATACAAAAGGCATCAAAAGTAGCAAAATAAATTTATTCATCAGATCCCATTAAAGCAAAAACCTTCTCCGCTCAAAAAGAGGCAGTTAGGAAAATGCTAAGACAAGCCACAGGCTGGGGTTGAATATTTCTAAGCCTATTATCTGATAAATAAACATAGAGAATATAGCAAGACAACACAGCTGTCAGAAAACAACACAGTCGAGCAAAAGTAGAACAGTTTGAACAGACACTTCCCAGAAGAGGCTATGCAGGGCTGAGAGATGGCTCAGCAGCTAAAGGCACTTGCTGCCCTATCATGAGGACCAGAGTTGAGATTCCAGCACCCACATCCAGTGCCTCACAAACACTTGTCACTTCTGAGGGATCTGATGCCCTCTTCTGGCACCCATGATCAGCTGCACATCCATGCAAACATACACTCACACAAATGCAAATGCACACATGAGTAATAAAAACAAAGCCACTCTACAAACTGGAAATGAGAATAGGTGGATGGCAAAGAAGCAAATGAAAAGACACACAGACTCCTCAGCCACTGAGATGCAAATCAAACCTGAAGAAAAGTATCTTATACTTCTATTAAGATTGCTAACCTAGAGAAATGGACCTGTTGTAGAATAATCTCTTTGTACACTGTGAAGATGTGCCTTTACCAAGGATCCTTCTGATTGGTTTAATAAAAGAGCCAACTGGCCAGTAGCTAGGCAGGAGGGATAGGTGGGACAGAGGACACTGGGAGGAAAAGGTGGAGTCTCTGGAGCCTTGAACAGAGACAAAGAGAAGCAAGATAAATGTGCCATGTTGAAAGAAGATACTGCCACGTGGCTAAGGGTAGATAAGAAGAATGGGTTAATTTAAAATGTAAGAGTTAGCTAGTTATAAGCCAGAGCTATTGGCCAAGCATTTGTAATTAATAATGTTTCTGGGTGAGCCAAGCGGTGGTGGCGCACGCCTTTAATCCCAGCACTCGGGAGGCAGAGGCAGGCAGATCTCTGTGAGTTCGAGGCCAGCCTGGTCTACAAGAGCTAGTTCCAGGACAAGCTCCAAAGCTACAGAGAAACCCTGTCTTGAAAAACCAAAAAAAAAAAATAATAATAATGTTTCTAGGTGGTTTTCTGGGAGCATCTGCTGGGACACAGAGAAACTCTACATATATGGACCTCGTAATGGCTGACAGGAACATGGAGGACATAGATTCTCACACTAGTGGTAGTGGGTTGCTACATTACTTTGGAAAACAGTTTCTTGCTTTTTTTAAGGTAACCACACACTTATTGTGTGGACCAACTACTTGATCCCCTTGGTCACTAGCTACTCAAGAGAACCTAGAGCCGAATCCCATAAATGCTTAGAAAGTTCACGAGTACTCTATTTATAATAGACCAACCTGAGGAAACCCAAAATACCCATCAAGTGACTAGATAATCAATGTGTGGCATATAATGTAATACTACTCAGCAAAAAATAAATATATGTCAATATAATTTTTAATTAGAAAGTTGTTAAATGAGCTATTAATATTTGAAGTGCAATGGATGAATTATAAAATAATTATGCAGAAAGAAATCAGATTTTAAAAGAATACAATCTATCTGGTTCCACTTAAAACAATTCTAGAAAATGAGCAGTCATCCACAGGGATATGACTGGGGAAAGGTCAAAAGTGACACATTTTAAAAGACAGCCAGATGGTCAGAGAAGAGGGATTAGGGGGCAAAGTACTTGCCGTCCAAGTGCAAAGACACAGGTTCAAATTCCCAGAACCCACTTCAACTTGACATACAGTGTGCACCTGCAAGCCCTCACTCCTACAGCAGGATGCTGGGGGTAACGGGGAGTCTGAGGGCAGAAGAATACATGGTACAGAGGAGACGCGTACCATGGCACACACATATGCTTTCTCTGTCTGTGTTTCTCTCTGTCTCTGCTACTGCCCACCCCGATTTAAAAAAAAAAAAAGAAAAGCAAACTTTTTAAAATACAGTAAACTCTTGTGAGGGATAAACACTTATGTTGATCATGGACATGGTTTCAGAATATCTGCATGTATTAAAATTTATAAACTCTGAAAGGATACTGTTTATTATGTCAGTTAAAATGTAAGGGCTTTTTATTAAAAAATAAATAAAGCTAAAATAAATACATTAAATTCCAAGCACTTCCAATCTTTTGTTTGTCTGGGTTTGCAAACCCCCGGCCATGTATCCCAGTATTTTGAAGAAATTATGAAACATAAATTCACAAAGGAAGGTGGATTTCTTCTCAGTTTGGCAAAACCAGGCAGCCACAGTTTCACATTATTCCTTTTCACCGGAGATTGTCTGCTGTCTAGAAAAGAAGAAACCCCTATACTAGGCTGAACAAGGGATCCCTCTGTAGGGAATGGGCTCCAAAAAGTAAGTTCATGCACTAGGAAAAACAGATTGTTTAAAAAAAAAAAAAGGAAAGAAATTTTTAAAAAGAACCAATTTTAAAAAGAAAGAAAAGAAGAAGCCATGGCAGGAGCACACACACACACACACACACACACAGGTGCCACTGTCACCAGGTCAGCTTCAGGGCTGTGTGAAGGATAAGTCCTCGAGGCTGCAGCAAAACTCCTCCTAAGGCAGGAGGCTGTCCTTCCTTCTTTCTGGGTCCGGGCCCACCACTTTTCAGTCTTCCCTTCTCCCAGCAAAGGGTTCTTTGGGTTTCATTGTTTTGAGGTCCATGTTTCAGAAGTCTGATAGCCAAAAGGAGTAGTAGCACAAGTGTCTCTCTTCCACATAGGATGTGACTATTTCACCTCACCAAAACACTCTGTGACAGAGGAGCCGTCCATAACAATGTCTGTGGCTCAGAATTGGTCAACATCGCTCACCATCACAAAGCCAAGTCTCTGCATAGCAAAGGCACAACCATTTTAATGTTGAGTAGATCAGCCCTGGGTGGTCCTCTAAGGTCATTGGCAGCTGCTAGGTAAACATATTTATTCCGTATATTCGCTCAGTCAATCTGTTTTTCATAACAATACATAGGTATTGTCAGCCTTATCATTTCAGGATCATCTCCAATTCTGAAATTAATAGAGTTCAAACTCAGGTTTCAGTGACATATTGGATTCACTCAGTTCTGCTGTGTGACACACTGAGTCTGGAGACATGCTGACTCGAGAGCCTATTCAAGATCAGGACACCATAAAACAGCAAAGAGACATAGGTAACATTGCTTCCACCAGGAGAAATCCAGAGGACAGAAACACAGACATGCAGACAGACACGGAAATGCATGCATGCTATACAGACACTAGTAGGAGAAAAAACACATTGCTCATTCATCCTGATGTCAGAAGATGCCACGGGTCAGGAGGGCTTGTGGGTTAAGTCCCTAAACAAGGAATGAGTAGAGGAATGATAGAGGTTAAGAGATGGTACACTGGGCTGCAGACCAAGCTCAGCAGTTGTGAGGACTTCCTTCTCTTCCAGAGGCCCCAGAGATGATGGTTCCATTCCCAAAGCCCACAGGGCAACTCACCACCATAGGGCACACTCCGGTTCCAGCTGATCCAGTGCCCTCTTCTGTCCCCTGTAGGCATGTGCTGCACAGACAAATATTCAGGCAAAACATCCATGCACATCAAATTTCAAAATAATAAGTTTTTAAGAAAAAAGAGAGTACATTTCCAAAGAGGAAGGGGCAGGATACAGCAAAGGGATTATTCAGCATATCAATAAGGCACCGCTGTGCAAAGAATCGAGGGTTTGTAGTTTTGGATTTGGGTTGGGCTTTTTTGGGTTTTTGCTTTGTTTTAACACGCATAGCTCTGGCTTTTGAGTCATTTGCTGGGCAGGGGCTTTCTCACGAGCACTGTCCATTCCGTGTATTTCCACTCACGAACTCAAGCATCACGCTTCCCCTTAACGTCTACTCTGCGCCCGCGCTCCTCTGCACGCATCGTGGAGAGCGCCGCACCTAGGCCAGTGGCCTCAGGTTGGGGGAGGGGCGGGCGGTCCAGCCACCTCTTTGCCAGCTGATCGCTCTCATACACCGATTTTACTGCCTTCGCAAATGGCTCTCCATCTCTGCCTCAACCTGCAGATGCTTCCAACTTTGAGCCGGAATCACAAAGCTATAAGCCGCTCTTTCCCTTTAAACAGGATTGCTATTTCCCATGAGATATGTTGGACAGCAATAACTCGATCACCAAGACTGTCCCTTGTTAGCAATTACTGCCCCCGACTGGCACTCACTTTTCTTGAAAGCCTGTGAATTGACAAGAAAAATATAGAGTTGGGGGACAGAAAAGAGCAGCGCGGGTCCCCTGTGTTCCCTTCTTGAGCTAAAATCTAACTAGACTTACAAAGCTTTTCTTGAGGAAAAAAAAATGTCTGCCACCATCCTTGCAAATACTTGCCAAAGGACAAATCCATCCGAAGAAGATTAGACATTCAGGGGCCTAAAGCTTTACTCAGTGGAAGGAGAGCAGAAACGCTGACCAAGCACCTCAGCCTTGCACTTTTTTCTTTTTGAGTAACAATTTAAGTTACTCGAATGCCAACCCCACCCCTACCCTGTGCGCCGGTAGCTATGCAGAGTCTGTGCAGAGTTTCTTACTGGGAAGTGCTGGGAACAACCATTTGTTTCAGTTCACACTTCTGTTCTAATTCCATGTTTCCTAAAATAAACTTCTCTATTGTTCCCAGGCTCTGAGACCTCAGGGCTCCCTCCTACAGGTGAGAAACCGGCAAGCATCCCTGCTGAACAAGTCCAGCTTGGTCAAGGATGTCGGGCCCTTTTAACTTGCCTGCGGCTGGCGGCTTTCAGACATTCCCTAACCACAAAGATGTCATGTGGCCCTGGGAGTTGTTTTTAACTATTGCAAACACTATCTTCCCACAGCCAATTAATCATTTCAAATGTGTTATTAGATGCCTCCTCAATAACACTCTTTCTAGATCCTATTCTGAGACCACCAGATGGGCCAAAATATTTAAAACACCCAAGCAACGCCTAGGAAAACACAGAGCCTCCTTCTTTTTCCTTCTCGCCCCTTCCCCACTCTCTTCCCTTCCTGCTTTTCTCACCAGTGGTTTTACTTTCCTTACAGGGAACAAAGGAGTCTGGTTTTCTTGTGGGGTTCTGACAGACAGATGAGCCAGTAACCTATGGCTTTTCAAACCCCAAATTGTAGGCTTTGCTGCGAATGAGCTTAAGTGTGTGGCCAGAAAGAATAGAGAGAGGACTCTTCCCCAGGAAGGAGAATCCTCTAACTCCCCAGAGAGCTGCTCAAAGGCTGAGGTCTGTTTCTCCTCCAAGACCAAAAGGGAGGGAGAAAGAGCTGGCCCTGCCAGTGGGCTGTTCAAAAGCTTGCTTTCCCTGTGAGAAGTGTGCCACAGCCTCTCTCCCTTGCCATGGGAGAAAGGACACAAATAGCCCACGTTCAGTTGCCACTAAGGGCACTGGACACGAACTTCCCGAGGACACAACAGAATGCCAACACCCTCTAACCCAGCAGTTCTCAACCTGGGGGTTTTAACCTCTTTGGGGGTCAAACGACCCTTCCACAGGGATTACATATTAGACATTCTGCATATCGGATTTTATAGTACAATTCATAATCACAGCAAAATTACAGGTATGAAGGAGCAATAAAATAATGCTATGGCGGGGGTCAGCACACCATGAGGAACTGTATTAAAGGTCACAGCATTAGGAAGGGTGAGAACCCCTGCGACCTGTTCCCCACCCCCCCCCCCACTTAGCAAGTACTGAGCTCATGATGAATGCATCAAGATGACACCTGGGAAGAATCACTCAGAGCCAGGGGCAGGTGACTGACTCTCCTACCAGAGACCTTAGCAGTCAGGAGGACCCAGACTGGGGCAAAATGAAGGATTTTCGCAGTCCTTCTGGAGCTGTGGAGGCAAGACCTGCCTCTCCTCTGGCAATCCAGAGTTTGGAATTGCTGCAATGGAGACTCATTATGCTATGAACCATAACGGTAACTTGACAAGAGCCAGAATTGAATTCCCACTTACATTTTCTTCTAAATCAGTAGTTCTCCATCTCTTACTAAGGGTCTGAAAAGTGACCGATACAGCTGCTAAATGACATGTCTCTAGACTCCACCTTGTAAGACTTAAACACAACACAGCCATGGAATGGCCTCAGCATTTTCTGGTATGATGGTTCCATCCCCTTTAGACCAAAAAATAAACAAAAAACTACCAAGGAGTCTATGGGTGCTTTCCTATCATTAAGCCACAGGTTTCCTAAACCATCCCTCCATGCTTCCTTTGTCCTGTTCATGTTTTTACAAGTTTCCCGGTTCAGAGTTGAACTCCTTATTTCTCCCTGGAAAAGAACCTGGAGGAAGGAAACAAGGGCAAGCAGGTTCCATTGGGAAGTAGGCTGGCAGCTCCCTGCAGCAGGAAGGATCCCGAGAGCCAGTTCCCAAGTAGCATTCTTTGTATCTTGGGAATGGGTCAACTTGGTACCAACAGTATATAAATTAAATTTGGATATACCTGTTTGGTTAACTTGAAATGCATATGGAAAATTCTGATAAGCAAAAGGTCAGGGAAGAAAAATGCTAACTCAGAAAAGGCCTGCCCAGAAGCCCACCAAAGGCCCAAGGAGAGAATGCAACCAGGACGCGAAAGAACAAAGGCTGATGACCCAACACGTCTTGAGGAGTCGGAGTCTCTTTGGATTTTAGACTCTGAACTCTTCATTTGTCCCTTGAGTTTAACTTTGATTGCATAGAGTTTACTAAAAAATAATTGCTGTGTTCTTGGAGTTGACTTCCAGTTTAGCTAGGCCATGTAGATACTTTGTTTGGGTCTGTGATTCTGACTAGCTATCTACAGAACGGAGCTGTCTTGCTTTTAATCCCTGTCAATGCAATAGAATATGTTGCTGTAGAGACTCTTTAGCCAAGCAGCCATCTATGGGCAGGGAGAAGAAAGACAGGGAAATGGTGGAACAAGTTCCACCTTTGTACAGAACTGAGGGACAGGAGGGCAAGTTACTCTCTGCGAGTTCAAGGTTGAGCTGATCTATACAAGAAGTTCCACAGCAGCCAGAGCTATATAGTGAGACCCTGGCTCAAATAAATAAATTAAATAGATAAAATTGCATCATTGGGCTTCCCTCCAAGGGGCAAATGCCCAACAGAGTCAAAGTAAGTTTACTGCCACCAATTTTTAGAGCTGTAACCAGACTTAGAGTCATAATCTCAAACAATCCAAATAGCCAAATTCATAATGAAAGCCTGGAAAAAGAGATCTATTCCGTGTGTCCACGTGGAGCAGAAGGATAAAGAGCTCCAGCAGCACACCCACCCCCAGCAGCTGTATCCTCAGGGTCCTGACTGGAAGCTAAGGTTTAAATAAAGGGCCAGGGTCACACATATATAAGCAGTCCTGATCAAAGTGTATCCTGCCCACCACTGACTCATCGTGGACCTCCTGTAAGGTGGGCTGGTAAATTATAAATCTCTTCTCAGGGCAAAGGTTTTTCTTTAGACTCTCTGGCGTCCCAGCATGAGATTCTTGGAGGAATTTCAGCTTCACAGGACCATTATCTCATTATTCTGACAGTAAAGTGAGGAACACTAATCTCTTTTTAAAATACCTTCATCATTGCTGGGCCAGTTAACCTCTCTCTCTCTCTCTCTCTCCCCCCCCTTCTCCCCTCTCTCTGTCCTCTTCTCTCTCTCTCTCTCTCTCTCTCTCTCCCTCTCTCTCTCTCTCTCTCTCCCCTCCCCGCCCGCCCTCCCTCCCTCCCTCCCTCTCCCTCTCCCCCCTCTCTCTCCCCCTCTCCCCTCTCTCTATCTCCTCTCTCTCTCCCTCTCTCCCTCTCTCTCTCTTGCACACAAACATACACATGTGCGCACACACACACACACAATTCTTCATATTCTATTTCAAATTATTTTGCCAGAACTCTTTCCTTAAAAGCATGCTGTTACATTGGTCAGTAGGTACCTTAGTGGGTAAAGATACTTGCCATCAAGCATATTAGTTTACCTTTGTAGGTGTAGGTACATGCCATTGAGCCTGATGGTCTGACTGAAGTCCCTGGGACCCACAGAGTGGAAGGAGAGAACCAATCCCACAAGTTGTCCTCTGACCTCCACACAAATGTTGCTGCACACACACACACACACACACACACACACACACACACACACAAAGAAATGAGAAAAAAAGATACCTGCTTTTGCAGAAAATACATGCACAGCTCTCTAAAAACAGAACCTCTCCCTGCCCTTTACAATGTGAGATGGAAGTCCTGCTTATCTGGCACTAAAATCCAGCAGATACTTTAGAGAAAGAGAAAAGAAAAAAGAGGAAGGAAGAGAAAATCATACATATAACACATAAGAGGAATTGATGAGATGAAGAGACACAAATAATACACTCCATAGGCCAGGAAAATATCAATACCTCTAGTTTTGATACCTAAAAATACAATGCTAAGAATCAGTTCCTTAGCCAGACATGGTGGTGGCACTTCTAGTCCGAATAATCAGGAAGCAGAGGACATGGATCTCTGAGAGTTCAATACCAGTGTGGTCAACATAGCAAGCTCCAGGCCAGCCAAGGCTACTTAGTAAGACACTGTCTCAAAAAACAAACAAAAAACAACAACAATAACAAAAGAACCCAATTCATCAACTTGAATTATTTTCTATAGTCAGTTCTAGACACACCCTGTCATTGATTACTCAAGAGACAAGGGTCACAGGTTTACATGATAATTATTTGAATGTGTGGGATTTAAAATGCATTAGTAAAATTAATTACAGTGGTTTCTTTGTATTTTTTTTTAAAGTGGCCAGAAAACATTGTAGGGAGGGGGGTGCCGAGGTGCTATCAGCTATTCTAAGCCTCGCCTGCCCTCTAGTGTCAAAACTTCAGCAGTGCAGGGAAACCACTAAAACTGAAATAATAACAATCATAATGTGCAGCTTTTATCATTGGCAAAACAAACACGGTAGAGTAGAACCTCACCAAAGAACTCCCGTGTAATAGAAACACTATTCCCCACCCAATTAGCATCTTAGAAGAAACGGGATTTCCGAAAGAATGAGTAAGGGTAAATGAGCCAGTTAACGCGAGAGTGTCCTCAGAGTGACTGAAGCCCAGGGCACTGCCGTAACGGAACCAGTACTCTTCAAAGAATTTAAACGAAGTTAAAATAATGGTAAACAACATCACACTGTGTTTTGTGTTGGCATTTATAACAGAGAAAACAGCAGGAAACTGAAAATTCTCCACCTACATAAAGAACCCAGAGCCACCGAGAAGGAGACCCCATTGAAATAGAAGGTAGGGCTCAACCAAGTCGGCTTGTGTGCTCTGTGGGCTTCCTACATAATCTAACTAACCCCTCTTACCACCTTGTGAAGATCTGTTTTGGTCTCTTTCTCTATCTTCATCCTCCAGAAGACGGGTCTGCACCCCAAAGAGGTTTTGGGGTTCCCCTAAGATTTAAACAACTGAAAGAGATGCCTGCTGTCAGTCAGCAGGGCTCGCTCCCAGGTGGGAGCACATTGCAGACTTTCCCTGGCAATCAGCATCTTCCTGGCCCCTAGCTCAGAGAGGCACCCCAGTCTGCAACTAGCAACCAGTCACTCAAGGCTAGCCTGGGCCACTCTTCACCCCAACATAGCAACGCCTTTAATCCCCTCTTTCTACAGTTTGAGCAGCAACTTGGTGTTTCTACAAACAAAACACTATTTTCTTCATTCTCCTCAGCTTTCCCAAGGCACTGATAAGCAGGATGTTTTCCTTAGAGACCATAAAGCTTTGAACTCAGAAGACACCGATCCCATCTCCCTAGAGAGCCCACTGCTTCCGCTCATTTCTCGGGTGCACGACCTTTCAGAGTCTGTCATCTGCACACCTCTCACAGTGTCCACCTCCGATGTGTTTGCTCTGCTCTAGCCCTTCTGCTTGTTTGTCCTCAGTCCGGCAACCTGATATACGGTAGGCGTGACAACTGTCTCATGGTCTAGCTGATAAAACACGCTCAGAGGGGTTAAATGGCCTGGACATAGCCGCACAACCAAGATGGGACAGAACTCGAGCTATGTTGGACCCCAACCCCCCAGTACTTAAATTAACTTCCTGCGCTGCCTGATTGCTAGGACTGCTCCAGATTTTCTGGGTCTTTCTGTGAGGAGTATACTGAGTAGACTGCAGGAAGGCACCACAGCGTTCAATCAGAAGGCCCAACTCAGACACAGTATCTTCTGGGGAAACGGAACTATGAAAATGAGCAAAGAAACTCCTAGCGCCCAAATCTCCAGCATCAGATCCACCTGCATCAGAAATTTAAAGACATGTCTGTCTTTAAAGGGAAAAATCTACATTAAAATATTCGGATATCCCCAGAGACAAGTCCCACGGATTTAGAAAGCTTTGTGTCTCCATGTCACCATGGTTACAAAGGACAAAACTTTCAGAAAGGTCTTAAAAGAGTTAATCCCACCAACCTCTTGGCTTTCACCAGCTCCCAGCCTGCAGCCTTCCTGGGACGTTGTTTGCTGCCCTCTTGTGGAGAAAAGATGCTATTGGCTGAGAAAAAGCTCCACTATCGGATTAAAAAGTCACAAACAAGTCTGCCAAGCAAAAGCCCCCCCCCACACACACACACACAGAAACACATCCCCAAGGTGAATAAAACCAGCATGCACCACCAGCACAGTCACACAGGCAGCTCTGTGTCAGAAGTAACCTTCTTATGATTCTACAACACACTCCCCTCATTGGAGACTTAGGATGCTAATGAGACAAGAGATACACGGTGGTGTGTGTAGAATTACGTGGAACAAAATATACATGAAAAAGCTTGCACTACACAAATCAGTCAAGAAGTACCCCCCCCCCATATAAAAAGCCCAAGTAAGTTCTTTGTACAACGGGCCCTGGAAGGGGGGCAAAACTTTTTTAATGCCACCCACTTCCCTACCCTCAGGAGTGTAATATCTCATCATAAACTGCCTCTTCTTGTGCAGTTAAATCGCTGAGCAATTCCTGGCATCCCCATTACCAGCCAATATCCCTGGAATGCAGTCAGGAGGCTTTCTGGACCATCCTAGCCAGGTGCCTGTAGGTTACTCTGCAACTAGATCCTACTGTCACATGTCCTGGTGACAGGCTCCCAGGGGTGAGGATAGATGAGGTTCACAACATCGCGGCACACTGTGCTCACCTCTCCTGGACCCTCAGTTCCCCATCATCTGAGGACTGAACGGCAAGAAAATGCCACAAGGGCCTGGAGAGATGGCTCAGTGGTTAAGAGCACTGACTGCTCTTCCAGAGGACCCAGGTTTGAGTTCCAGAACCTACATGCACCTCACAACCATCTGTAACTCCAGTCCCAGAAGATTCTGGCTTCTGAGGGCAGTGCATGCATACATATGGTATGTTGACAGACATGCATGCAAAACACCCAAGCACATTAAATAAAAATAATAGAAATTTTAATAGCACAGGACCACTGTAGGGTAAGGGGTGCTTTCTTCTCCTGGTGGTCATTGGAGGGAAATGTATAAAATGGAACAGGAGTTGGAGTAGAAAGATCAAGGACGAGGACAATCCCAATGTTCTGGGACTGAGTCCTTGATTTTAATAAGTGCTTTCATGAGTCAACAAGAGAAAACAAGGGATAAAGCCAATAGAAAAATAGATACAAGATAAAAATAAACCTTTAACATCTTACATCTTGGTGTGGGTGTGTGGGTGTGGGTGTGTGTGTGTGTGTGTGAGAGAGAGAGAGAGAGAGACAGAGACAGAGACAGAGACAGAGACAGAGACAGAGACAGAGACACAGAGATATGCAAGCCAACAGACACCAAGTCCCATTACAGTACTGGAAAATTCAGGACAAAAGTACCCAGCATCATAGAGAGGACTGGGGAGAGCATCAGCTCTCACTCCTGGCACTGCCCCTGGAAGTGTGAATACATTGGAAGGTTCTGGAAGGCACTCTGGAACTCAGCAAAACTTATGTTCACCTCTTCTTCCTGGTCCTGCAGCTACATTACACTCCATTCCTCCCCACTTAAAGGCAGGTATGAGCCGGGCGGTGGTGGTGCACGCCTTTAATCCCAGCACTCGGGAGGCAGAGGCAGGCAGATCTCTGTGAGTTCGAGGCCAGCCTGGTCTACAAGAGCTAGTTCCAGGACAGGCTCTAAAAAAGCTACAGAGAAACCCTGTCTCAAAAAACCAAAAAAAGAAAAAAAGAAAAAAAAAAGGCAGGTATGGTCAGGTGTCTAAGCCCTAGCAAGAAAGTGAAGCCATGCCTGCCCCATTGCCACTTCCCAAGCCTGCCCTTCCTGGCCTCCCTTGTCTCCTCAGAAGCCATCTGTACCTAAGAGCAGAAGAGTTCCCACACACCATGGGCCCCCCAAAAACATTGTTAATGGAGGCAACCGGAATATTCACCTGCAGCTCATAAGCAAAAAGAATGACTTTTTTGTTTGATAAAACATTTGTTTTGTATATTTGTCCCAATGAACTAAATCTCATTAACACCTTCACATTGCTAACTTAGCCAATCCACTAGCACAATTTCTTCTCAGTCAGGAGGCGTGTCCTTGTGCAAATCTGATAGCAAACTCGCCCACACTGGGGCGACCCAGTAACTGAAGCTGTGCCTGAATGCTGGATGGACTTACAGTGCTCCACAGAGGAGTGGATGCCAGCAAACGCCCAGGTCAGAAGACCTCCAGACTATTGTGAAATGGATGAAAGCAGGTTACAAAATAGGGTGCATGGCAGTACACCCAAGTGTGCACACATGTTCTTATATGTGTACACAGATACAGCCAACAAAAAGGCCTCGTTCATACTTCCCTAAATGATTTGGGATTTCTACCACCGGCATAAAACTATACAGCAAGCCACATGGTGACAAATGAAAACAGCAGCCTATTCATAAACAGTTTAATGTTCACTATGTTACAGGAATGGGGGCACAGCTTCTGAGACCTTCAAAAGAGAAAGACTTAAGATGGGACTCAGGAGCCCTCACTCTGGGCAGATGCACGGCAGTGTGAAGGTCAAAGCGGGAATGTGGAAGTCTCCATGGCCCGTCGTGCAGCCTCTACAAAAGATGACTCTCCAGGTAGAACAAACCTCACCTGCAATTCAGAGTCCCTGTGAGGCAGAGATAAGCCCTGATTCCCTTGTGGTCATATATATATATATATATATATATATATATATATATATATATATATATATATGATAGGCATTAGAATTTCAGAGATCAACCATAGAGGACTTTCAACAGTCAGAGAACACCACAAGTGGGCATCTGTGCCGAGAAGCCGAAGGAACCCATCCATATAGAAATATGGCTGCTATTTCTTCAGAAGGCTTAACCAAGGCTTCATGCAGCTCCTTTACCATCGCTTCGGACAGTCCAACTTCTGCTAGAATGGAAGATGCCATCTGCCCTTCTTGGGAACAATTCTGCTCTTAATTTAGAGTTAACTATAGAGTTGTTTATTTCTTGACTTTGGAGTTATACATAAAATAAGGATTGTCACAGATAAAATGGGAAGTTTGGCTGCAGCCTATTGTCTTAGTTAGGGTTTCTGTTGCTGTGAACAGAAACTGTGACCACAGCAGCTCTTATAAAAAAAAAACATTGAATTGAGAAGGCAGCTTACAGTTTCAGAGGATCCATCTATTATCATCACGGCGGGGAGCATGGCAGTGTGCAGACAGACCAGCTGCTACATGTTGATCCACAGGCAACAGGAAGTAGACAGAGATACTGGACATGGCTTGAGCATGTATGAGACCTCAAAGCCCACCTCCACAGTGACACATTTCCTCCAACAAGGTCATACCTAATCCAACAAAGCCATACCTCTCAGTAATGCCATTCCCGATGAGGTTATAGGGGCCAATTACATGCAAACTACCATACCTATTTTCTTCAAGTGTGTTTGCATGCATGTGTGAGTGTGTTCATGCATGCATGCATGAATGTGTGGTGTATATACTTGTTTGTATGGGTGTGTATACATGCCCACTATAAGCCAGAGGTCAACATCATTTTTCTCAATTATTTTCCACCTTATTGTTTGAGACAGGGTCTCTCATCGAACCTGGAGCTTCCTGGTTCCAGAAGGCTGCCTGGCCAGCAAGGCCCCGGAATCTGCCTGTCTCTACCACTCTAGCACTGGGCTTACAGGAACGAACCACTGTCTGATGGAAGGTCCAATCTCAGGTTCTCTTGCTTGCATAGCAAACACTTCATCAACTGAGCCGCCTCCCCAGCCACCTTCCTTAAAGTTTTTATCTCTCCTCAACATCCCCCACCCCAGCCTGGTGCCTGGAAATCTGTTGATAATGAGCCCACTGCCATATTTTACCAAGCTCTATTCTAGAAAAGAGATGTGCGTTAAACAGATAAGATCAATGACTTCAAATTCTCTGGCCCCCTAAATGAACTCATCAAAAGACACAGAGCACAATACCACCTGTAGACACTCCACAACAGTCTAGTGGTATTGATTTTATGCTGATTCCTCAAAACTTCAATCATTATTTTTCTCATCTTCAAACTGTCACTTGAGGGGAGAAAATTGAGTTGTGAGAGATTTAAGAAATTATCGTGAGCCTAAAACTGTAGCAACCCTTAACATGTCAGAGTAAGGGAGAGGGGGAAAGCATGGTGTGATCTCTGTCTGGGCATGGACTATAGCATCATTCCAACTTCCCAGATATAGAAGTCTGTGGACAGGGGCATTAACACTTCCGATGTGTATATAATTTAAGGCTCACACTTTAGTTTCTCGGGGACAGGGGAGACACAAGGTCTGTCTGTATAGTGCCAGCTGACTTTGAACTCACAGTCTTCCTGCCCAGAGTCAAATACAATAGGAGTCCCAGCTACTCTGAAGGCTGAATCAAGATGACCATTTGAGCCTCAAATGTTTGGGGTAATATGGGCAATAGAGTGGCTTGGAAGTTTCCTCGCAAGCTATGTGTTCATTTATGTTTGCAACACTTAATTCCCACCTTGGTGGTGCTCTTTGGGAAATTTGTGGGACCACTAGAAGATGGGACCCAGCTAGGAAAAGTTGGTCACTTTAGGTAAGGGTGGGGGTTTACAACCCTTTCTTGGTTCCAGCCCTTCCTCTGTCTGCTTCCTGAGCCACTGAGATGTGAACAGTTGCCTCATGTTCCCACTTCATAGAGATGCCCGCTGCCAGCTTCCCCCACCTGATAAACTATATCTCCTCTATCCTCCATCATCCCTTAAGCTGTGTTTGTCCAATATTCTGTCACACCAATAAGAAAAAAACTTATATAGCAATAGAACACATTGCAAGATCCCTGCTCAAAACAAGTACTATCTCACATGCAGAAACCTACGCTTAAATATATATCCTCATATATCAATATAGATGCATGATACAAAAGAATTGTTTTTCCTGAGGCCATTTTTATCATCACTTGTGTTCCTAGGCTAAGTATATTCTACTCCTGAGCCAGAGTGGCTTGGAATAACCCCAAAGAAAGTGAGAAATAAGCATCCCCCTGTATCACAAAGGTTAAGTTGTGAGTCAGCTGGAGTCTTGGTTATTCTAACCTTATCAGACACGTGCTGTTTTATTTGTTCAGCCTGCAATTTCCAGAGTGTGATCTGGAAGCCAGGAGAGGCATTTGGATGATAAGTCGTATCCTGTGGTTTGTAAACAAAGATGAAAAGTGCTGGGGATACAGCTCAGTGGTAGAGTGCTTGGCGGTGATAGGTCCAGCCCCCAATACTAAAGAAGAAAATAGCAATATTGAGTATTTGACAGTATTGAGTATTTGACAATATTGCAGTTAGTCATACCCTCTGCCTGAGTGCAAATCTCACGTTACATATGACTCCAGTGACCACTTTCATCCATGTATGCTGTGGCCTCCAGTAACCTCACTATGGACTTTGCCAACATGCCTTCAGTCAGGAACCAAAATCTCTCGGCATCTTGGAACTCCAGATGGCACCGGAGGGGTTAAGTCATAGTGATTTGGGTCGTTTCCTGGGCCTACCGTGACACACAGCTTTGCATCATGGAAGGTGGAGATTAAAGGTTCCTTCATGATGGATAAGAGGCAGACAAAGGGACAGAATGGGAACTGTCGCCAGGGATGGTGGGGAGCTTAGGAGAATCAAGGGACAGTACTGGAGGAGGAAAGGCAAATGTCACGTTTTCTCTTGTATGCAGAATTGGACTTCCTAAGTACACCTGGAGTCCTGCAGAGATGCCCATGTGACGTGGAAGCAGGAGGGGCTATTTGCCGAAGAAGGGGGAGGGTGACGAGAGAAGCTGAAAGGGTCACAGAGGGTAGCTGAGAGCAACGCTTCACAAAACACAGCGCTACATAACCATGACAAGTACACCATGACGCCTGTTAGTTCACACAATGCTATAAAATTAACTTTAAACGGCAATACGCAGACATGAATTTCACTGGAAATTACCAGAACAGCTGTCTCTCCGGGTTTAGACACACTTCCCTTTACGGGCCATGAAAATGCGAGGTTACCCTGGCCGTTTTCTTTACTTTGACATTTCTTTTCTTCTCTCCTTCATTATTTTCTCATTCAACTTATTTTCTCTCAGGAGGATCTTGAGTTAGCTGAAAGGCCCTCTCAGGACAGCCCTGTGTCACCTGACCCTGACTTTCAGGCAGCTACAAGAGCCACACACACAGAGTGCTACACACTTCCTGACATTCAGAGAAAAAGCTCTACTGACACAAAAGCACACCCAGGGAAATCAAAGTTAAAACTCAAAGGAAAGCCCGGACAAGAGCTTGCGAAGACATCCAGAACAGACCCGCTCCAGCATAAGCCACTGGGCCCTCTCTGTCCATGGCTCTACCGTTATTTACACGCCAGTCAGGCTCTTGTCAAGCACCTGTGTCTAGGTGTAGACTCTGGCGTGTCAAAGCACTGTATTAATTGATCTCAGCAGTACATAATGAGCTCAAAGGGCTTACCTGCCTGTCCCCGGAGGTGCTGGCTCGAGGCGGACGTCAGCTTACAGCAGACCATTAGCACGCAGGCCAGAAGCAGCCAGTGTGACAGCGGCAGCATCCACTTAGCACAGACTCTCATCCTGGGGAGAAACAAGGCCCCAGTCGTGAGGGTGAGATAGGCCAAGCTCTTTGGGCGGCTCTGGGCAGGGAAACAGAGAGGAGCCGGTGAAGGGCCTGAACGTGTGACTCCATCCTCCCTTCCCCAAGGAGACTATAAACCTATCAAGCTTCAATTTGCACCAAGCACGGACTCTGCTTTCAACAAATGCCTTTCATAACTAAGAATCCTCTGAGTTAACACCATGCCTGGGTGAGAGTCTGCTTAGGAATCTCCAAGTAACAGCGAAAGTTGCCCTGATAAAACATGGGTCATATTCTATCATATCTCAAAACACAGAACAAAGTTAGAGCTATTTTCAAAGAGAGTACACAGGCTCTCTAGGTCTGAATAAACCCAAAAGAATGTCCATATGTGACCCAAGAACTTGGGGTCCTTAGTCTGTATATTAAGACCTTCTGCTCCAGATGAGATACACAGTTCATTACACAAATTATGGACTCAGGTGGGAAAACAGGCCAGTATAAAAAAAAAATCAGGTTTGGTAACTCACACCTTAATTTCAGGACTCGAGAGCATCACTGAGTTCAAAGTCATCATTGGCTATTTAATGAGTTCAAGCTAGGCTTAACTATGGAACAAATAGAAGTAAAAATAAATCACCATAAATCACCTTCATAAACATGGACAGTATCAAAAGAGTTCCCTAAGATAATTCCTCTCATGCTGGTTATATCCTCTATTCTAAAACAAAATGAGCAAACAAAAGGACCAGCAGGGGCTAAAAAGTTGGCTCAGTAGTGACGTCACTAGCTGTGCAAGATGAGGACCTGAACTGGTACCTTAGCACCCAAGAAAAAAGGCGGATATATCACATATACATTTGCAATCTTAATGTTGTGGGGGCAGAGCTTGTAGGCTCCCTGGGGCTCACTGGCTGCCAGCCTATGGTAGACAGCCAGTGTCTTCCCTTTGCTTGTATGCACACAGGCACACATATTTGCACATTCATGAGCACATGTACCACACACATGTACAGCACACCTACACATACACACACACATATACTCTCTCTCTTTCTCTTTTTCTCTCACTCCCAAGGATAAAGGACTATCAAAATGCTCTATTCTGACTTCCTACTTTATAACTTCCTAAATACTGTAAAGAAATTAAAGTTGATTCACTTTTTCAAAGTGACTTTTAAAATAACCTTTTAAAAAAGGTTATTTTTGTATGTATGTTTGTATGCATGTGCGTGCATGTGTCTGTGTGATAGAGAGAGAGAGAGAGAGGTGTGAGTACAGATGCCCTCAAACTGGAACTGCATGTAGTTGTGAGCTCCGATGCACGTACTAGAAACTGAACTCAGGTCCCATGCAAGATTAGATGATGTGGGATTCCTCTCTGTATGTTGTGAATATGTTTTACTACCATTGGTTAATAAAGAAGCTTCTTTGGCTTATGACAAGGCAGAATATAGCGAGGTGGAAAATCCATGCAGAAATAGAAGAAGAAAGAATGCAAAGTCAGAGAGACTTCACACAGCAGCCGAAAGAGAAAGATGCCAAAACATTACTAGTAAGGCACAGCCTTGTGGCAATACATAAATCAATAAAAATAGGTTAATTTAAGATGTAAGAGCTAGCTAGAAATATGCCTGAGCCATTGGTCAAACAACATTGTAATTAATATAGTTTCTGTATGGTTATTCAGGTCTGGGAAGCAGGGAAATGAAAGCGTAGTCTCTGTTTACAATTGGCCAATTCTCTTCTCTCTCCAGCCTCTCAGCTGATTTGTACATCAAAAGCCAAAACACCTGATATACACTCACTAATTTAGGCATGTGTCTCATAGTGTCTATTACCAAGGAAGCCTTCTTTATGCACAATCCTGCCTTAGAACTCTGCCAGTTGATTCCCAGATACCTGAAACAGTGCATGTTCCAGTCCCTCCCAAAATGCAGGGTAGCATTTGCCTGCAACCTGCACACCTGCTATATAATGTCACCCATCCTGTACAAGTGCACACCCTCTGTACAAGCATGCACCTCCTGTATAGCTGCATACACCCTGTATAAACTCACACCTCCTAGCCACATACTTTCGTACACGTGTACCCATCCTCTGTAACAAGCAGCACACCTCTTCTATAACCGCGCTCCCCCTATACAAGCACACACCTCCTGTAGACACACATATCTCCTGTATAACCTCCTCTGTGCTATTCCCCCTATAGCCTCACATCTCCTCTGTATCCTTACCTCCATGCACCAGCACGCCTCCCCTACAGGCTCACAGCTCTTGTGTAATCTCACAATGCCTCTAGTACCACATACCTCCTGTGTAGCCACAGACCTCCTCTTCAGCACAAACCCATACACCTCCTACATAATCCACTTCTGTATAACTGCAACCTTCTGCATAGATGTATACTTCCTGTCCACTTTAAAAAGCATCGCTAGATTACTTGTGATTCCCCGAATGATATCAAAGCTACAGCAATTGCTGCCTTTCTGCGATGTCTGAGAAATATTGAAAAGAAAAATGTCTGTATACATTGATACAGATAGAGTTTTTTACAGATATCTGTGATTGGCAGGTGATCAGTCTGAGAAGACAGCGTTCATGATAATAGTGGGACCTATGAAGATCATAGCCACTCTTGGGCAGAGGCAAAACCTGACAGGTGGGATTGGATCACCATTTGGGTAACATTCAGAGGGAGTCAAAGGAAAATCCCTCAAGGATGCCAGCTGCCAGCCAACCCAGAGATGTCTGCAAGAGCCACATCTCAGTCCCAGAAGCCCCAGCAAGCACTTCCAGGCAAAAGTTCTAGCCCAGCCTCTCCCTCAGACTTTCATATTTTGGTCAGATGTATCATTTAAGAATACCACATTGCTCGTGAATCTGCGACCAAGTCTGCCTTTGAAGCAGCCAGGCCAAGATGAGACTCTAAGATCATCCTTGAAGATGTCCAAGTTAACGGTGACACACAGCACTGACTTCTTGCCCTTTCAAACTGTTGCCAAGCCCCTAGGAGCTGCTAAGTGAGCTCATTTGTTCTGCAGTCATAGGGGACTAAACTCCACTCTGCCGATATGTTCAAGTGTTCTCTCTTTGAATCACTAATTGCTACCAATTAAAGAACAAGAAACTTGATCCTGGCTGCAATTGTTTTGTTTGTTTATATAATTTCTTTTTTTATTATTATTGAGACATTCTCACACATAGCCTGGGCTGGCCTTGAGTCCAAAGAGATCCACCTGTCTCTGCCTCTGCCTCATCTGCACTATCTTCTTTCTTATCTTTATTCTTAAGACAAATTGTCCACATATAAAATGTGCAGACTGAAGACCAGAATCCACTTCCTTGAAACATTCCTGCTGGAACTCTGAGGAACAGCTTTTCCCAGGGAATGGCAGATCCCTAGAGATGGGTCTCCATGCCCGCCACCTACACTGGCTAGTGCCTGAGGCCCTGCTAACCCAGCTTAGAGTCCTCTCGATTCTCAACCCTAGAATAAGAGGAAAATGCCTTTGAAACAATTAAATTAGTGGCAGTGGTGCAGTGAACAGTTGGAACTTAAACTGCTCTGTACAAGAGAGAATATTCCCTGAAAGTTAATCAAGGTGTTGCAATCGGTAGAGTCCTTGCCTAGCATACACAAAGCCCAGGGTTCAGTTTCCAGCACCATGTAAAACCAGGCATGATGATGCATCCCTGTTAGCCTAGCACCGGGGAAGTGAAGGCGCGAAGGTCTGAAGTCTTCTATCATCCTTAGCTAAAGAGTAAGTCCAAGGCCATCCTGGGTTACAAAAGACACCGTCTGGACAACAACAAGAAGATCAAATGTGAATCTTGTCATTCTCTTTGCTTCTCCTAAGGTATACACAGTTAATAAACCACAACATCTCAAATCAGCATGAGGTCCACACAGTGGTTTCTTTGAAACCTTTCAAGCTGCTCCAAGGCTTAGGCCCCCTTTAGGCATGTGTGCTGAGGCAGAGGACAGGGATGCTGTGATCTCATGCAGCCCCTCCAAAGCAGTGAGGGGCCAAGCTTCTCTCTATGATGAGAGTGAGTGCTGAGGACTTCTGAAGCAAATGACTAAACTTAGCAGCTGACAGTAAGTCAAAACTAGGAACTTGGTTCCCGGAAGTTGGGAGTCTGGCATGGGTCTTCTGGTCATTGCTGGAAGCCTGAGAACCTTAGAGTCCTGGGTTCAATTCCCCACCACCCCTGGACCAGGAAAGGAAGGGGGAAAACAAAAAGTTTAGCTAGGCATGTCCTCAGCTAGAGGCCCAACCAGAAAAACAGTCCTTGGAATACTGGAAAGCCTGTCCTTGACCTTTGTAATTGAGATCGCCATGTTATAGCACTGACCAGGAGCTTGCTCGGGCCCTAAATGTTTGACGGGTGGAGGCTACCAGCCCTGTCTCAGTTATAACTATTCTTCCAAAGAAATCACAGTCCCATTTTAGGGTTCACCTGAATAACTCAGTTAGGTGGAGGACAAGTGCATGATCAAACTCCAGGTCAATTATCTAAGATCTTAATTACATCTGCAAAACCCTTTGTCTTTGCCCTGTGCTTAGAACCTATTCAAAGAGGTGACCCCCTGGTAGCCATGGTACCTCCCACATTCAAGAGGGGGCTGTACCAACCTGGCTTCCCAAAGTATGGATGCTGGGTTGCCCTGATCTATGTGTAACTAGTCTCCTGTGTTCACCTCCCTCTGCCTCTCATTATCCTGAATGATTTCTATTTTCCTGTTGAATCCAAACAAGTCCCCCAAATGAGAAGACCCAAAAGAGACATTCCAAATCCTAGGCTGGGGTCCCTCGGCCAGATTCTTACAGGAACCTGTTCTAGATACCAGGTTCCTCTGCTCCTAAAACAAGTGTTTGCTAAACAACAGCTGTGAGTGCCAGGTATGGGCCACATGCCTCTCACCAGCACTGGGGAAGCAGAGGCAGGCAGTTAGTTCTCTGTGAGCTCAGGGCCAGCCTGGTCTACATAAAGAGAACCTCTTCCCATATCACCCCGCCACAAAGATGCTGTGAGTCCATAGAAAAATGCCAGGGCTGGATAGCAAAGTAGGCAGGAGAGATACTCAGACGCAATTCTGTGCCTCCTCTTCTCCCAGTGGAATGTGCCAGAGGATTTTACACATTAAAACGACTTCATTTCAAAGATAGTACTAAAATGAAAAGAATGACAGCTATCCTTTTTTTCTTTCAAGACAGGGTTTCTCTGTGTAATAGTCCTGACTGTCCGGGAACTTGTTCTGTAGACCATGCTGGCCTCAAACTCAGAGACTGATCCTCGAGCCTCTGCTTCCTTATTGCTAACATTAAAGGTGTACATCACCACCACCACCCAGCTTGACAATTATCCAAATTTCTAAATGTATTTTTAAAGGCTTTCAGAAAACTTCATCAACTCTCGGCTACTTGGTGGCTACTAAAAGCAATTTAACTATTTTACCTTAGAGAGTTCACAAGGTATAGTTCCAGTCAAACACAGTTACTCCAGAATGTTCTGCAGAGTGGCTGCAAATCCTTCATAGCTGAGACCAACCATATTGGCAGCTCCAAAAAACTGCTTCAGCTTAGAAAACCTGTCTTTAAAAGACACAGAAAGAAGAAAAACAGGGATCAATTAGCATTTAATGTGTCTAGGAATAAAATAGCACTTTTGACCATGACGTCTGCAGCAGGCACATGAATGAACAAACTCTTCCTAATTGGTAATGTTAGCCAAGGGGCATTCAGGACTCAATGCTAGTTCACACACTAAAGGCAATTTTATGTTTGTTTTTGTAAGTAAGTAAGTAAGTAAGTGTATTGGTATTTCTGTAGATATGTAAGCAGTTAGGTGTGTGCATGCATGTGTGTGCACACATGTAAGCTGGTATGTGTGCATGTGTACATGCATATAAATAGGCATGAATGCATGTAATCAGTCATGCATGCATTTGCATGCACGTGTGTAGTAGGTGTATAGGAATGTATGTATAACCATGTGGATGTGTAGACAGAAGTTTCTGTCCCTCCTGCTCCCGAAGCCATTTACAAAATAACCACTCTGAGGCTTAATACTGTTTAGCTCATTATTAACTAGCTCTTACAACTTAAATTAACCCATAATTCTTATCTATGCTTAGCTGCATTGCTTGGTACTTTTCTCAGTGCAGCATTCTCATATTGCTTCCTCTGTGTCTGGGTGGCGACTGCAGACTGAACCTTTCCTCTTTCTAGAATTCTCCTAGTCTGGTTTCCATGCCTATAGTTCTGCCTGGCTACTGGCCAATCAGCATTTTATTAAACCAATATGAGTAGCAAATCTTTACAGGGTACAAGAGCATTGTTCCACAGCATTTCCCCTTTCTTTTCTTTTTAAAACAAGAACTCTGAATCTCATCTCCTTTGTTTAGCTTTTTTCCTGACCATTGTCCATAACAACTTGTAACCAACACTCTAAACAAAGACAAATATCCAAAATCCATTTTTTTAAATGTGGGAGTAGTTTTCTAGATACCAAGCCTTGTGGGAGCTGCACACAAGTGGGGCTGGAGGCAAGCTGCAGGACCGCCAGAACCACAGGAAGCTACGTGGCACCTTGGGAAGCCTTGTGGATGCTTCATGGGGTGGCAGCAAGGATGGGCACAGCAGGAGAGGAAGCTAAGCTGAACTGGATGGCTGCTGGGGGCACTAGCACTTCTCCCAAACCGAGGTGGCTAGGTTTGGGTTCCAATTCCCAATCCCAGCTCTGGCTTGGGCTGGTGTCTAAAAAGCCTCAGGCAAATAGCTTCTTTGTAAATTCATGTTTCATTTGGGTGCAAAGGAAGCATGATTAATATAATCTCAGGGACAGATATTGGGATTCAACCTGAAGATTGAAAAAGCAAAACAACCAGCCACTGGCTCTAACCTTACCTCAGTCTGAAATGGCGATCCTGCCTTTAGGAATCTCAGAATAAGACTGAGACTGAGAGCTGTCTCCTCCCATTTTATAATCCTCTCTAGTTCTGGGATTGAAGGCATGCACCACTGGGATTAAAGGCATCCACCACCTGGTTTCTAAGGTAACTAGTATGGCTACTGGGATTAAAGTTGTGTGTTACAACTGCCTCGTCTGTAAGGCTGACTAGTGTGGCTGTTTTGCTTTTCTGATCTTCAAACAAGCTTTATTTATTAAAATACAAATGAAATACCACTACATGGATGTGCAGGACAACCTCTCAGGTGTTGTTCCTTGGATGTCATATTTTTTTGTTGTTGTTGTTTTTTAGACAAGGTCTCTCACTGGCCTGGAAGCCCCTGAGTAGATAAGACTGGCTGGCCAGAAAACCCCAAGAATACATCTCTCTCCACCTCCCCAAAGCTAGGATTACAAGCACCATGTTACCACATGAAGCTTTTTATTGGTGGGGTGGGGGGAATGAGACAGGGTTTCTCTGTGTAGCCTTAGCTGTACTGAAATTTGCTCTCTAGACCAGGCTGTCCTCGAACTCACAGAGATCCACCTGCCTTTGCCTCCTGAGTGCAGGGATTAAAGGTGTGTGCCACCATCACCCAGAAAATCTTTTTTATTTTTGCAGAATGGGTTCCAGGGATCTATTTCAAGTCCTTCTAGGTCAGTTGTGCAATCCCCCTAGCCCTACACAATACAGATTTAAAACAGAAATTGTTTTCAGCAGACAGCCATTCAGTGTTTGACAGAGGGACCCAAATAATTTAAGATGCATGGTTTCACAGTCCTCTTCCCACTCACTGTGGAACGGAAAGGAAACTTGAGGCAAGCAGTCCTGAAGAGTATACAGTCTGCTAAAGCTCACGGAACATGTCAGTCTGTCTAAAGATCCGAATCCCTAGGTCCAGGTGACTGACACCTGGGATGACACTAGACTATCTTCAAGGCTCCTTTTTGAAAAAATGGGAGACACACAGCAAAGGTCTTTTTAAGATAACTTGTTGCACCAAATTATAAAGAATTCAACTAAGTCCATAGTTGGCACTCAAATGCACCAGAGCTTTTCCAACCAATGAAACAGAGAGAGAGAGAGAGAGAGAGAGAGAGAGAGAGAGAGAGAGAGAGAGAGAGAGAGAGCGCTGAATGATCTAAGCACCAGAAAAAGCCCAATGGTCAGTGCTTTGCGAGCATGCACGAAGCCCTGGGTTTAGTCTCCAGCACTACATAAAATAAAAAGCACAACCCTACCCAAAGCATCTGAAAAACAAAATAGACCCTAGAATGCACCGCCTTGCACACAGCTGCGGGTGTGTAAGGTACAGAGGAAAAACAGTCACTTGCACTAAAAAACTAATGGTTAGGGTCCATAATAAATACGGTATTGCAAATATCAAAATGGTTTTCGAAATGCTGCCTCAGTACTTTGGGATCCTCATGAATCCATTACAAATGCACCGGCAGGCCTAAGGGAGATTATTTTTCTTCTTTAGATAAGTCAAGGATAATTCCCCCAGTTTGATGAGAGAAACTTTCAGGTGATGAACTTCAAGACCAACCCCTTTGAGGGTCGTGGGAAACAAAGACTGTGCCAGGAACAAGCCACTCCACAAAAGGAAAATGGCTTTGAGCAGCTGCATCGATATGAGGTCCTGGGGAAACTCATGTCCCAGGTCCTGCAACTTTATGAAGCATCTTTGTTGTCATGTCCACCCAAGGGCATGACATGACCTTCTGCTATTGGGAAATAATGCATTACATAAGCCATCAGAGGCAACCCCTCACATACTGGAAACAAAGGTGACCTTTCCTAGCTAATATTTATCTTGTTTTCTTCACACAGAATGAACCACTGAGCTTTCTGTTTTCAAAATTCAAAAAATAAAAATGTACGGTCAGTGAAGAGACTCACATTAGCATAGTTCACATGCCAGACAAGGTACCTGGAGTTCAATTTTAGGATACAAAGCGACTCATCAGGTCAGATTGCCATGCACAGCTTTCAAGCATCCACTAGGGGGCATGCCAACTATGACACCTTTGTTTTTATAATGCAGGCTGGCCTCAAACTCACTACTGAGCCAAGGATCACCTTTAATTTCTGATCCCCCTGCCTCCACATCCTCAGCGGATACAAACAAGCACCAAAGTCATTTTTGTGTGGTCCTAGGGACCAAACCCCGAGCTTCAGCTCTTGCTACGTAAACACTCCACGAAACGAGCTACCCCACCCCGCAGTTGGCACCACCATTGCCATCAGTCAGCTTCAAAACTCACTTATTTTTAAAGAGTTTTCAGATTTCTCAGTGATGAAAGACATTGCCCACATTGAGGCTAGGATGTTTTAAGATGTTTTACGGTGCCTGGTCACTCTCAGAGCACTGAAAAGACAGAGACAGCATTTGGATGATGGGCTGTGCTTTTCATCTCTCACCTGACACGGTGGCATTACACAGAGACAGGAGGATTTTTTTTTTTTCACAAGAGAGGAGAATGTCTATTCATGTTTCCCAATACTGAGAAACTTTGAGGTTTCCAGGCCGAGGAGACTATTCTTCAGATGTTTAATTTATTTCCATGTTACACAGCAAAGAATGCTGCCTGCCCTTGATTTCTTATCAAGGAAATCGGGAGGCTGAGCCTCTCTGTTCTCTTGATCTACCTGCCTTCCCTGTTAGCGGGGTGAGCTCCCAGGGGAATGAGTCTCTCGTGCAGCACTGCCTCCAGCACACATGCCAATCTCTACCCCAGCCTGAAGTTTTTTTCATTCTGAAAAACCTATGCTGCTGAAACGTAGCTGTTCCTGTTTCAAATGCGCAGGCAGAGTGGCCTGACACCTGGATCCAATCCGGAAAAAAACTCAGACAAACTCAGGGGTTAGGGGCATTCTGCTTTTCTTAAGAAAATTATCCTAGAGAAGCTATATAAGAAGGTGAACCCAAAGAAAAACATATAGTTATCCTCCTGGATACTGGAAGTAGACAAGATTGCCGGACAAAAATTGGGAACATAGGGGTGGGGTGGGATGGGGGGAGGGGGGATGGGGCGAGAAAAGTGTGAAGTGGAGGATGGGAAGAGCTTGGGGGAATAGGATGGTTGGGATATAGGAAGGGTGGATATGGGAACAAGGAATTATATATCTTACTTAAGGGAGCCATTCTAGGGTTGGCAGAGGCTTGACTCTAGAGGGGTTCCCAGGTGTCCAGGAAGACGCCCCCAGCTAGGTCCTTGGGCGGCTGAGGAGAGGGTGCCAGAAATGGCCAGATCCTATTGTCATACTCATGAATATCTTGCATATCACCATAGAACTTTCACCTGGCATTGGATGGAGAAAATGACAGAGCCCCACATAGGAGCACCTGACTGAGCTCCCAAAGTTCTGATGAGGAGCCGATGGAGAGAGATCATGAGAAAGAAAGTCAGAACCATGAGGGATGCGTTCACCCACTGAGACGGCAGGACAGAACTAATGGGAGACCACCAAGTCCACTTGGAATGGGACTGATGGAACATGTGACCAAATCGGACTCTCTGAGGGTGGCTGATGGTGGAGGCTGACCGAGGAGCCAAGGACAATGGCGATGGGCTTGGTCTCTATGACATGGACGGGCTCTGTGTGAGCCTTGTCAGTTTGGTTGCTCACCTTCCTGGACCTGGGGGGAGTTGGGAGGACCTTGGACTCAACATAGTGTAGAGAACCCTGATGGCTGTTTGGCCTCAAGAGGGAGGGAGTGGGGGTGTGGGTGGAGGGGAGGGGAGGGAAGGGGGAGGAGGAGGGGAGGAGATGGCAATTTTTAATAAAAAATAAATAAACTGGAAAAAAAGAAAAAAAATTAAAAAAAGAAAAAAAAAGAAAATTATCTAGATCATAAAGACCAACACTCGCCCACCCAAAGAAAGAGTAAGAATTATTCTGAATAAAGAGAAAGATGTATTATACACTGGATATCGAGCAAGGAAAATGGATTCCTCATCATTCCCAGGATGAGCCATGAGCAGCCAAACAGACACAAGGGCATTACTTGGACAACTATAAAATCTGAACAGAGGATGTAATGCACAATGTTGAAGAGACATTCTAGCTCCTTAATTTGATTATATTGCAGTTTTTAAAATGTCTTTCCTATTGAAAAATATACTCAGAAATATTAAAGAATAAAGAGATAAATATCTCCAACTCATTCATTCAAATGAGTCCATGGAAAAGAAAGAAAAAAAAGACAAAAAGGCAGATACATGCAGGAGGGGGGAAGTGGGATCTGAGAGAAGATGAGATGGGAGGGATGAATGAATGGGTGAATGAATGAATGGGTGAATGAATGGGTGAATGAATGAATGAAAGGGTGAGTACAAAGCAATGGGAAAAGGTGGCGGTGGGTGGGGGAGAGCGCACATGGGAATGCTTTGAACTATTCGTTCAATCGCCTATGGTCAGAAACATCAAAATAAGGTTCACACTAGAAAGGCTTCCACTTCTCAGATATGTTAAAGACGGTTGACACCATCGTCTTCCCAAGCCATAAGAGTTCATAGCTTGAACACTGCTCTTGATCCTCCAAACCCCAAAGGAGACCTGCCTGTTTTATTATTTAAAACTCTTCCTGGGCCAGTAAAATGGCTTAGTGGGCAAAGGCACTTGCTGCCAAGCCTGATAACCTGAGTTTGATACCTGGAACACACATGGAGGAAGAAGAGAATAGGATATTCCTCTGATCTCCATGTACATGCTGTGGTATATGAATACATGTATACATACATACATACCCCACACATACAAAATATATAAATATGTATGTAAATATATAGAGGAAATACATGAACTCCAGGCCAGCCTGGGTTATATAGATATAGATATGGATAGAGAATGTGTGGGAATAAATCAATCAATCAATAGAACAACAGAATGGTACTTGATGAAATAAATAAATAGATAAATAAATAAATAAATAATAAAAAATAAATAAATAAATACCTTATACAGATAGGAACAGTCTGTAGTACCAGTACTGGGGCAATGGAGACAGGAGGACCGTGAGCTCAAGGACAGCCTCGCCACACAATGAACTCCAGGGCAGCCTGGGTTACATGACAGTTTGTCTCTCCCATCCATGACCCCTACCCCAGCCCAAAGAGAAAAGAAAGATTCTTACACAGGAACTACCATAGACCAAATACCCAAATGTTGCATTAAGCATTTTAAAATATTAACCCCCACTGGATATAATGGTGTGCATCTTTAATTCCAGCCACTTAGCAGGATAAGACTGGAGGATCCAAGATTCCAGGCAAGCTTGAACTACATAAGACTCTGTTAAAACAGAATTAGAATGGACTTGGGGCCAGTTTAATGGTAGATTCTTTTCTTAGCATGAATTAGGCCCCAAACTAATGAATGAATAAGCATTCATTTAAAGTTAGGGCTTATTTCTATCCCCTTATGGCCTGGACAGGACCAGAAACTTGTCCAATGTCACTCAGCTAGGAAGCACATGATCTAAGATTCCCATCCTAGCCAACACGCACCAAGATACCAAATGTCCGAAATCTACTAGATTTCTTATTACTAGATTACTAATACATTCCCAAAGCATGTACGGCTCCTCCCATGAATTTAAAGTACATTGAAAATCAAGCCAGTTTTCCTCGGCATCTGAAAACACTGACCTACAGCCTCTGGGACATGGTGGTCTGCTGAGACAGAATGACTTCATCAGCAGACCCTGAATTGGGTCTACACGTTCATTCTGTCTTTTCTTAAAAAGTTATTGGAAGACAGTGGGTCAGGTGAAACGCAACAAATTCACTGAGAGGTAGCTAGCCCCACATCCCGAGTGAAGGTAAAATCTGCAAGAATTGTACAGGTTGTGAAGGTCTGAGGCACCGTTTTATCAAAGGTGTGAAAGCAGCTGCATCTCTGATCAGAACTCTAGGACATTTCAGGGGAAACACACCAGAGCTGAGTGGCATGTACGAAGACCAAATTACTTCTGCTGGCTTCTGTGAAGGAATCTAACACCCAAACAAAGCATAAATAAATAAGGGAATAAAAAGATTATTTTTTCCTATGCACGCATTTATAATTATTACCTGACACGGTCCCATTGAGACGCACCTTTGCAAGAATCTAGCCAGGCAGAATCTGGCTTAGTTACAAGTAAACAGTCCGAGTTGCTGGCCACTGGTGGGGAAGGTCTCCAAGGGCCTCTTGCATCAGCACCAGAGTGGTGAGGACACAGTGATTAGCTGTTTACAGATTCACCACCAGATCCGCTCCGACCTCCAGGGCTAGTATCTACTGGGATAGCCGGGCGGCTTCTACTCACAGCCCTTGGGTACCAGGTGCAAGGCAGAACAGTGCTAGCTGCCATGGTTAAGATGTTGCAGAGTCTCCAAGTGTGCTAAATCGTTTTTCCGCACTTGTTCCCACTCAAGACAGAGGGTGATGGAGGTGGAAAAGTAGTTCACAAATATACAACCTCATTCTGGGGAGCCCAAAGGGGTCTTATGAGTGGAAATTGAGGGGAAAAGACAGGCCTGTGGTCCCAGCCTCACCAACAACCACCAGAGACTCTGGAAGAGAACCTGCCTACACAGAAGGACACGTCCGGTCTCCACTCAAAAATAGGAAGGATGTTTCCACTTCCAATTGCGTAAAAAAAAAAAGAACTGCATTGAACGTCTTTGCTAATTTGCAGCTAGCTTTTCCACGTTAGAATACACAGCCAATGGTACCTTTCTCTGGCAAATTAATTCTGAAAGAAGACAAGGGTTAATAAAGTCCTTAGGCTAAAGCCTGTGCTGAGGAAGGATACAGGCAACTGATGTGTTTTTACCGGTGTATTGCAAGTGGTATCCCATGGCTGACTCCTCCACCAGGCTCGCATTTATGATCATTCCATGCTGCAGGGAGTGACTTCGCCATTAGAGTGCGGGCATCAGCTACATTACAGTAGCCTACTTGTCTGCCAATATGTGGTAGACGCATGCCACAAATTGTCTTTTTATGGCTTCCTTCTAAAACATCAATGAAGAATTTACTACTGATCATTTTACAACATGCTAAAGTACATTGTAAATGAGCCATTAAAGACAATAACTGTGTCTATTAAAAATTAAAGAATTTTATAAATGGCATTTTAATTTCACATCTTATCGATACCTTCTGTTCTGAATGATGGGGTAGAGTTCTTGAAGAAGGCTCTTCTAACTGGCGCTGAATTAAATTAATTAAATATACATGCCCTGTCCCTGTACGGCTTGCACTCTAATTTTAAGACCTGAGAAATTCCTTCTAACTGCAGCGTCCTCATCTCCACAAAGTGACATCCCTTTCTAAGGCAGACAATACCAAACCCTTCATTTTCTTCATTGAGAAAACATCATTCGGCCTTTAGGTGACCCCACAAAGAGCACACAGCAGTCATTGCAAGCAGCGGCGCTGCGGTGGGGCCAGAACACATGGAATGGGGAGATCTGGAGGGTTACATAAAAGAAAACGCACTCACGAAATCCAGTGTCACACAGTGCAGCCTCCCAGCTCATAGTCCAAGCGAAATAGCCAGGTCTAGGGCTCAGCAAATATGACTGGTAATGGCCAGTTAGCCATAAATCTCTCAAGGCCCAATTATCCTCGCTGCAGAGGCTTGATTCCTTTTAATTAGACTAGTCTGTAATTGGAAATGTTCCTCTCCTCTCTCGTTTTTCAAATAATCAAAATAGAGTGACAAAGGTTTTAGCTACCAACATAAGAGATCAGCACAGCATATTTAGGGGTCGGGTGTAGGCCACCAAGCTCTGAACTTCATCCAAAAACTGCTTGGTTTGGTAGGACCTAACCTCGGTGTCAGTAAGATGCTCAACACAGAAGGGAGCCGCGACACCTTTAACAGAACTCCTGCCGCTTTCTGAGGGTGGGTGGCAGACTGTTAGCAAAACTAACAAGTGACCCTCTGGGACAGAATGATGTGTTAGTGCCCTCCCACAACGTAGTCTCCAGGAAAGCTGTCACGCAGAACACAGGACTCAAATGTGTGTTGTTCATAAGGTAGCCCTTGCAAATAAATAACAAATAAATAGCCATTTGACTTTGAGGCTTCTCCAAACTCCTGTCAATTAATAGACTTTGTCTAAGAGTCCGGTCAAGTGCCTTCCAGGCTTAGCAGCTGATACACAGAGAATCACTTAGGGCTAGCACAGTGTGATTCAGCTTGAAAGACACGGCTGTCTTGGACAAACCCTCACACTAAATTCAGCCACAGTAGGATGGCATAGCAAGACAAAGCCCATTGCAGACAATATTGGCTACTTTAATCCACTAGAGGAATAAATGCTTCTTAAAGGCTTAATCTAAACCTCGATTAAATTTTCAACTTTAAAATGATCTTTTCTTAGACAAGAGAGCCCTCTTGTGGACAAAGGAAGAAAGTCCATTGCCTGCTAATGTTAACTGTCAATCCATACTTTTATTATAATGCGCTTTGATGTTTAATAAATCCACATTTGCAAAACAGAATACAAATCATCCTTAAGTATAGGATGTAACTGAAATAACAATACCACAGTAAATAGACTCGCCATTTTGAAGTTCAATCAATAAATAACAGTTTACAAATGAAGTGGTGATTAGTTCTGCAGATTCCTACCCATGCTAAACATGGTGTCACGTGATGCCGTATTTTCTGCTTCTCCATGGTCCATTTAAAATACAATCCCAGCGACAGTCTGTCGAGGCTGCTAAGAGATTTAAAGATACTCAAAATACCAATATGTACTGACAGTGGACTTGATTCACGTACTGTGCAAGGACATGCTTGGGAGATTAGGAACAAAACTGATCCTGTCTCCCCAGAAACGACCATTAACTGGAGGCCACACACTTGCATGGAGCAGCTGAAGGAATAGCGGTGACAATGGTGGTGTCTTCGGGGTTAATGAAAAGTAAGATTTGAGCCCTAGAAAGATCCACAAGGCCTTCAGAGATTTGGGAAAGAGGACAAAAAAGAAAGATGAGGAAGAGCCAGAGAGACTTGGGGCTTGTTTACTGGCTGGTCACTTTGAAGGGGAATGATGTCTTGATTCTGGTTTGAACTGGAGTAGAGAGAGGGTGCAAGGTGGCAAATCATGTGGGGCAGGCTGCATTAAAGTCACATGGTCCTCGGCATCTCGTTCGTGCAGTCAACAGGCCACTTCTACATGAGTCCCTCAGCAAGAGTGTTTGAGTGGTTCTTCTTATGAGAGCCCATGCCCTGTGCTGAGGAGAGACTCGATCTCCCTGCAGCTTGCATCCCATCCCCAGGAGACAGGCACCCTGGGAAACAAGCTGAGTAAGGTCACTGTGAGCAGGGAGGAAAATTATAAAGGGGATGTGTGGTGGGACTGGGCATGCGTAGGAACTTCAGGATGGTCTGGCTTCTCTAAGAAGGTACCTCAGCATCATGATGGACATGTGACCAAAGGAGGAACACAAAACGTGAGGCAGCCAGAGTGGAGTGGAATAAAGGCACAGAAGACACATCAGAGTGTCCACAGGAAGGATACATAGGTGTTCAGGTAGCCCAGGCTAGTCTCAAAACCACTGTGTAGCCAAAGATGACCCTGAACTCCCGATCCTCCTGTCTCTACCTCTTGAGGGCTGGGATTACAGACACATGTCACCACATACAGTCTGTGTGATGCTGAGGGTTGAACCCAGGGCTTCGTGGATTGGAGACAACCACTCTATCAACTAAGCCACAGGTTCATTCTATGTGTGACTTGGGAGTGTGAAGTGGGAGGAAAACAGAAAGTGGCTTAGCTTCTCACCAGAGCATTTTGACTGATGGATAGAGACAGCAATCCCACACACGGAGAACGAGTCAGAAGCTGAGAGTTATCACAGTGGTCCAGGGGAGGAACAGTGACAGCGTGGAGCAGGGTGGTGACAGCAACGCTAAAGAAAAGCTGATGCTCTCAGTGGCACAGACCCTGGCCCATGGATGGCTTACCAAACATGTCTGAGAGAAAGCACCCTCATGGGTGATTGAGTCAGAGAACTTCTGAGTGAGACCGTGCTGCTTCGTATATGGGATGGGGTTTGTGGACCAGCAAGGGAGTACGTGCTTAGGTGTCTGGAGAGGCAGGACCTCACCGTTGGTTTGGCCAAACCCCGCTTCTTTGTCCCCCAACTTTTATGTAGCCCCACTAGGGCCAAGTTTGTCTCACAGTATATCAGCAGACCTACCTATGACCTCAAGACGTGAACCCCACTATCCAGCTGATTTGTAAGTACTTAAGATCTCAACAAAAGAAAAAAGGGGGTGAGTTCAACCAGCTGTCTGAAAAGAGGGACCAATGAAGCCAGGTCTCCATGCTGGGGGGTGGGGTCCACTTACATGCCTGCTGGATACTTCTCACCCTCAAAGCGGGGCAAACTAGTCAGCTACCAATAGGGCTGCAGCCCTGGCTCAGGGGGCCAAAAATACTGGCTCTTATCTTATACATATTTGCTATCACATTGTGGAATATTTTTCTTCCTTCTCTTTCGCCACAAGGAAGCTCAGAGCCAGTTTTACAGTCCGTTCCCAGTGAGCAAACGGGGCCTTTAGTAGTGCACCTTCTGATTGGCTCTCCTTTCTCTCCCTTTCTCCTTTCACCTGAACATTCTCTTGCATCTGCTTTGATGGAGACAGACATATAACTTCATCAGCAAGACACTACATGCACTCATTGATTCAAGTTGAGCTTGCAGTGATCAAATCCCTCCACTGACGCCCCTTGTTTCCACCCACCCCACAAGACAAAAATGTCCACTATGGCATGGCTATGAGGAGAGAAAGAACTGTTTCCAAATAACAAAGTAAAGCCTGCTGCGGAAGCTATGCTGCACTGGCCATGCAAGCCACGGGTTCCCCTGGCATACAGGGATAATGTCCTGGAAGACACCGAGACTGTGAGGGTTGTCACAAAGGACCGGTAGGCTTTGGAAGAAGGTAAACAACGACCTGAGGTTGTGGTCCAGAAAGCACGAGGAGGACACGATGAGCAAGGGACAGGGTGGACAGGGACCCCAAGGACACACGTTTTGACAGCCTCTACAGAGATCAATCTTGGCAAGCAGTAATCAATAACCAATCACTTTCTGCAAGACTAAAATCAGCATGCTATGTATGATGCAGAAACAGGTTCACGGGCCCTAGAAAACACTGGGAAGTCCTAGTGGATGTATCACATATTATTTAAGAAGAGAAGGGAATCCGAGAATCCTGCATTGTGACAATGAAGTCACAGGTATAAGGGTCACACGCTTGTACCTTGTGGCATTAGGCTTCAGAACAACACTAAAAGGCATTGGATTTTTGCTGTTGTGTTTGTTTTCTTGGCATTTCCATTTAATAGAGGAGAAGAAATGTAATCCACCTATTCAGGCAAGGACCCCAAACAAGAAGCAATAGACTGGGATTTCTGACTAGGCTAGGGTTCACCATATGGAAGGAAAAGTAGAAAAGAGGGAAGGAGAAAGAGCAGGAAGCACTGAGCCAAGACGTTGAGAGTCAGATGTGTGGACCACATCAGATGCCCACCTTCGAACCCCTGGCTTCTACTGGAACCTCTGAAAAAGATGGAATTCTTGCAACATCTGGCCACAGTGATGGAGGAAGACACTCAGGCTCCTCTAGGTTTACATATGTTGCCTTAATAAGCAGGTGAAGAACCCATTGAACACTCTGAGACAGTGAGGCCCCCTGGAGCTCTCAGTGGAAAAGGCCTGTGGCATTCTCAGGGACCCCCAGAAGCCCTGCCCAGGGTCTGGCACCTAGGATCAAAAACCTGGGGCCCATTCCTCTTACTTTCCATCTCAAAATAAAACAGCTCACATTTTCACAACCAGAACCACAGTCTTAAGCAACATCTATGGTGATTCCACACAGTCACATAGAGATCTGTCAATCAAAGGAGCATTTAGGTCCCAGAGCAGTGGCTCTCACAACCCCTTTGGGATCATACAAACCTTTCATAGAGTCTCCTAAAACCATCAGAAAACACAGAGATTTACGTTACAATTCATAGCAGTAGCAAAATTATAACTAAGGTATCTCACTGGGGCCCTCAACAAATATTTATGGAAGAAACAGCTAAATTAATGAATTTAATGACATACTTAACCATGATTTACATGTTCCTTTCCTAAAAATTCTGCTTTACCAATCACAGTTTCTGCCAATCATAGGCTCTGCCATGTGGCCAAATTTTTAATTGGAGATATTTTCTTTGGTCCCAACCAAGTTTACAACTAAAATTTTACTCTAAACATCTGGGGGCCCAGCAGGCTTACCAGAGGAATGGGGCGGCAGGGTTTCTGTGAGGTTCAGCCACCCATGGCAAATTCAATACAAGCCAGGCGACACCTCCTGTTCCTGGGATGCAGAGTTGGGACCGCACAACAGCCTGTCATTTGGGACTAAGTCGCAAAGGAGACAGAAATACATTTAGGAAGTATGGGGTGGCTGTCTTTCTCTCCCCACGTGCAGGACAACAAAGAAACCAACTTTACAGAGACAAGACCGACTCAGACGCACAAAAGCCTGGGAGGACAGAAGCGTGGGGTCCAGGTCCCAGAAGGTCTTTCTCTTTACAGTTCCCAGACTTCCCGTACCCTACCTGCACACTTCCCTTCCACTCGGTGAGAACTTCATTGGCTACTTAGAAACAAACAAACAAGCAACAGTAATAATTCTCACCTAGGTAGGCCTTGCTAGAGTGGGATTTTCTAAGTGAATGTATCCTATTCCGTAGACAGGGAAACTGAGTCTGCCACAGCGACCTTCTCCAGGGTACAAAGCTGAGGGGCAGCAGAGGTGGGAATTGTATATATGACACTCGAAGGCCTCCACCTGTTCTCTGCAGCTGAACTTTAAGTGGAATTTAGAATTGAAGTTAATCAGATGCATAAGCCACGGGTCACGTGCTCAACAACAGAAGGTGGTGAACGCTGTCAGTCGTACACGAGTGAAGTTCAAACGAGAGAAATCAGGAAAACCTCCTATACAGTGCACCTGAACCACTGTGAGTTAAAAACAGCAACAAGAGCAGCCACTACTGCTTCTGCAACCCAACAACGCCAGGCTCTACTCCGAGAGCCTGTTATGCATGGCTTCACTTCTTCATCCCCACACTTTGAGAAGGGTGGCGCCATTATCCACAGATAACAGAGGAGAGTTGGGCACGGCAGTGGCATGGCTTGGGTCAGGCACCAAGAGGAGCAGCTGGGCTTTAAATCCACACTCCGGCATCTGCCTGCTTAGCCCTCGGAACATGACCTCCCGCATATCCCAGACTGTGACTCCTCCCTCTAACCGCAACCAGGATTGGTTTCCAGTCGGTACCGGAACTATTTCGTCTTCCGATCACTCACTCTAGTGCCGTGGTTCTCAACCTTCCAAATGTTGTGACCCTTTAATACAGTTCCTAATATTGTGGTAAACGCCCCCCAACCATATATTATTTCATTACTACTTCATAAATGGAATCTTGCCACTGCTATGAATTGTAATGTAAATATCTGATATTCAGAATATCTGATACGCAACCTCTGTGAAAGGGTTTCTTGACCCCTCAAAGGGGTTGCGACCCACAGGTTGAGAAATGCTGCTTTGGTAGCATGCTGTTTCCTGTCTTTCTGCCTCTGGTATTTTCCATTTCTGCGCATCCTTCTTGGTACAGACACCCGGGAAGCATCAGAAACCTTGCTGGACATTTACACATGACATGCCCAAACAAAAGGCCGGCTTGTTCATCCCAAATGCCATGCACAGGATGATAATCAACAAACCTGAGAAAACCTGACAAACCAAGTTAGGAAAATCGCTTCCAAAGTATTTTTAGTCTAATAAGTAATTTCAGACATCGTTGGTTCTTCCAATCAATGGTCAATTCTATAATAGATGAAAGGAGGGGGGTCAGACACAAAAAAACCAAGGGCAGAAATCCTGAGAGAGCATCCCTGCTTTCTTACTTGTATCTGGCCTGAAACAGTGACAGATCCAATGTGTTCATTCAGTCCACATGCCCCAAGCCTTTCTGAGGAGCCAGAGGCTTCAGGTTGCCCACCCTCCACCAAACATGAGCTCAGCACAGACTTTGAAGGACACGGGGTAGGGGGCAGATGTACATCCCCAGCAAGGATGGAGAAAACAACTATAGGACTCAGTATGACCTAAATCTGAGGCCTTTGAGTAGAAGTCTCAAGTCCATGAACGAAGGTGAAAAAGAAGGAAAGTAACATTGTATCTTCTCAAATCTTTCTTGAAGTTCATTATTTTCTCCTATTGTAAATATCGACAATAAATACATGTGAGTATTGAGCAGTCCCTACAACTTGCTGCAAACAGGAACCCATAGGTATTGTCAATCTTCTTACAGTCTACTGCAGACACCTTCAAATGCATATCTATCAATGACCTGATACTTCCATAGGAATGGGCCTGCTGTCAATGGCGTGCCTCAGGCCTAGACAACTGAGTCTCGTGCTCCATATCACAGAGTCCTTCCATGTGTCCATAGCTGAATTCCTACACGATTAGCTTGCTTTGGAATCTGATGCATTTGGCTTTATATATTTTATGGCATAATCGTGGGAGCCAGGGAAGATTGCTCGATGGCTAAAGCACTTGCTGAACACACTTGAGGACCTGGGTTTGGATCCCCAGCACTCAGGTAAACATTAGCAGGGCAACACACACCTGTGACCCCCAGAGCTGGAAGATGGGGGGATCAGAGGCAGGTAGAGCCCTAGCTAGCCAGTGCAGCCAAACTGGTGAGTTTAGTTTCTGCAAGATCTGACTCAAAAATCAATAAGTAAACAAAGGAATAAATAAATAAATAAATAAATAAATAAATAAATAGGCAGAGAGCAATAAAGACATCTGACAGCACCTTCTGACCTCTATACATACATACACGAGCAAATGCATCCCCAACACACACGGACACGTACACACATACACACAAACACATGCACACATATACACGCACTAAATAAACGTGATAAAAAAAACTTTTAAAGAACAACAACAACAAATAGCTATAATTCAGCTTTACTGAATCTCCAAAGGGAGCCACAGTAAATCACACCCTATAGGGAAGGTCAAAGAGCGTCCACTTCAGGAACTGCAAACCTTTTATGTGCAGTATCTAGGCTGCCTTTTCCCTTTGGCCACTCCTATCCACATAAACTAGCCCTGCCACCCATCCATTCTGATTTCTATACTAAGCCTCAAAGTGAACAGCAGATGATGTAATGGTTTCTATGTAAGACATCAACATGTCACAAAAGCATTAGGAAACTGTTGCAGAATGCTTTTTGGATGGAAACATAAAAAAAAAATAAAAACCGCCATTTGTCCTGCACAGAGTCCCATCGTTTCAAGTGCCTCTTGCAGCCACTCTCCTGTAATGTATTCCAACTTGCAAGTGTAGAAATGGCCTCATTATCCCCCACAGAAGTCCTTCAGAAACTCTATTTCAAAGCAAGCACCTCAGAAAGTTAGCCCACAGTTGGAAAACTAGCGCTATAAATACGCATGGCCCAGGAAAGTGACCTGAGCTTGACTCCATGCCTGTTTCTTCGAGGAGGAAATCAGGAGAGTCAGAGGCCAGCAGGCGGCTGAGTGAACAGCTATCAGAATGGGGAGGTGAAGTCTCTAAGAAGTTCAAGATGACAAGGGTCAGAGGTCTGGGAACAAAGGGACCCTTGTCATCCTGAAAGAGGCAAAGAAAATAAGCAGGCAAATGTTAACAAAGAGATTCATAAAAAGCTCGGAAGTGACCATGGTGCGGGCTGGGATAAAAAGGCCTATGACAATGAAGTGGAATCATTAGTATCAATGGGGCCTTGGTATAGTTCTCCCCAAAGCAGAGCCTCAGACAAGGATGTGGGACAAGAACGCATGGTAAGGTTCATGAGCAAGATAGCTGGATTCCACCAAGCTTCCCCACAAGAGCAGAGATGCACAGGGAACAGCTGGCTGAATGAATGGTCTGCCACAGGGCATTGACTCATCAGCTGTGCCCCACCAAACACTGAGGGCTTCCCCCAGGAGCATTCTCTTCTAGGCTAGAGGATGCAAACTTCCGGACAGCTTGTGCTTGCATGCCACTGCCTGAGAGAAATCCCCAGGAAGAAGGTAGGAGAACACCTGGTGACTGCTAGGGCCAGAATGCTGACCTTTGAAGCTTGTTAAAAACAGTAAGGGCTATAAAGATTTGCCATGAGGTACCAGAAGCCTCTACTACCACAAATGCGGAACCTATGCTTTTTCTCTCTAGAGGACCTTCCTTGGCATTGAATTAAGATTCATTTATTTCGTAAATCATTCTTAACCCTAGTGTGTGCTAGATTCTGAGAAGCTGTATGAATAAGTCAGAGGAGTCCTCTGTGCCTATAGACCCTACAGATTAAAAAACAACAGCACTTAAGGGATTGATTGTTAAAAGAGGGGATAACAATGGGGCATGAAGAAGAGGAGCAGGAAGAGAGAAGGACTGGGCAAGAGAAGTCGAGGGATGTCACTGGAGCAGGAATTTACAGGATGCAACAGCCCTGAGTCACGTGGAAAAGAAAGGCTGAGACAGAGGAGGCAAACCCCAAAGTTCAGTGCAAAGATCACACATCAGGGCAGCCTCCTATAAGGTGGGAAAATGGAGCTTATAACCAGGAGGTCCCAAATCTCTGCGGCAATTCCTATTTAGACCCTAATGAACTCTGTATGAGTCACAGGAGCCTCTCTTCCAACAGGCTTCTAGACAAACCAAAGATGTGTGTGTATGTTTTTTGTGGTGTGTATGTGTTTTGTACGTGTGTGTTTTCTTGCTAAGTTATTATCCACATATTGGTGAATGTATAATTTCAGTTGGCCTTATCCAAAGTGAAAAGCCCAATCTAGATTTCTCTGTAATGAATCTGTGATGTCACAGGGAGAGTAGGGGGTACTCTATTCCATCCAGACTTCTCTATGGTACATCAAACTATGACTACAGACACCACAGAATAGAGTGGAGGAACAACCAAGGGGAAGTGCCTATGATGCCAAGGAGGAAAGGGCCAGGATTCTGGAAATCTCTCTCACCCAGCCCAGTCCCTTTTCGCTATATTCTTCTGTGATGAAGGGTCTGCCCTTAGACTTGAATGCCTAGAAAGGTCAAGCTTAAATAAGTAAGGTAAGGTATCGACCTGAGGTAGAGAAGGAACGGGAAGCGTAACATATATGTGTGACATCACGTAAGGCTTTAGGTACATAGTAGGTCAGATATGGAAGCCAAGATGGTTAAGGTGCTCCTCAAAACAGCCAGTGTTCTTCTTCAGATCCATAGCCATGGTGCCATCTCTGTTTTACCATACACACTGATTCCTAGACCAGAAAAGCAAGTGTTGATGTCACAGGTCCCTCCCTGGGCATTGCGCCTGAAAGTCTCTTTAATTTCCATTATTTGGAGCCTTCTAGCCTTGGGCAACTAGACATGCAAGCAAGAGTTGCTATCAAAAAAAAACCTTTTAATTTAGCATTATCTAATAAAATCATGTCAAAAACTTGTTACATCTATTAACTCAAGTGAAACTTGCAAGGCCTTCTGAGATATGTCCTTAAAGCACAGCCAAACATGGAAAGATCCTAACAGACTCTATAGGGAAGTTGGGGTTTAAACATGTGAGGGTCCAGTGCCAGCATCCCTCATGGACTCCAAGCTGTAGGGCTCTATGAAGTTAGTGGTAGGCAGAAAGAACTCTCCTTGGTGGCATAGCTTTGGAGATGGCAGCAACCTGACTATAGAGAAGATTCTGGATAGTGTACAGAACTTATTGCCAACTAAAAACCAGTTTCCGGACGTCATTACACCCAACGTGAAGGGTTTCACATTGATTCCATTCTAGTGGAGGGTAAAAATATGAAAGTTTGAAGAAATCGATCTTCCTCTAATTCCGAACATAGCCAAAGCAATTAATGCGCGTTGTCCAGAGAGAAGGTGGAGGCTAAGATAGGTACCCACTGTCACTCCCAATATAATAGCTTTCTTTGCAGCCGGTTCCCTTTAAATCATCCGTTTGGGACAATGCCTCAGTCTTCAAAGGAAAAATCACCAGCCTTCTGATACACATGTCAGAAAGGAAAAAGGGCTGGGATGAGCTGAGCCCAGCAGAAAAGGGTGACAAAGGGGCTATTTTTGTTATGCTCCAAGCAAGGAGAACAACAGAAATGCATGGGTCTCGGGGCTGGAGAACACGATGTGAAGCTACCCGATGACAGCAAGTAGGATTGCTCTATACACACTGTTCATTTGTGTTCATCAGGAACAATGGGACACCTTCCACAGAGGGCACAAGAGACACCAGTTAGAGGGAATTGAAGTCCAAACGAAATGCCCCAGTAGTCAGAGAGTATGCCCTCTCTAAATAAGTCCAGGGCTCCTGGCCCTGATGAGTTAAAGTACAGGCATCTCAGGGCAGGAGTCTGCAGCAGTGAGAGCCTCCATGAAACTCTGAGGAGTTCTGAAGAATGGCGATCTCCCAGCAATTGCAAAGAAATAAAAACTCAAGTTCTTCCTGTCACCCATCAGTAAGTACCACGCCAAACCCAGGCCGAGTTCTCAGATGCATTGTTCAGAAGCAAGGCTAGGGATGTGAGAGCATACACCACTAGGGAAATGCTGAAGAGGAAATGCTAAAAGATCATGAGTTCAAGACCAGCTTGAACTGTACCCTGGGATGGGAATACAGCCTAGTCAATAGACAGCTTGTCTGCCATGCAAGAAATTCTGGGGTAGATTCCTAACTCTGCATTAAAAAAAAGAACAGTGGCACTTGCCTGTAATCCCATCTCTCCGGAGGTGAAGACAAGCAGATCACTTGATCAAGGTCATCCTTGGCTACATAGTGAGTTGAAAGATGGCCTTGGCTACAGGCAACATTGCCTTTCAGACACACACACACAGAGAGAGAGAGAAAGAGAGAGAGAGAGAGAGAGAGAGAGAGAGAGAGAGAGACAGAGACAGAGACAGAGAGAGAATGTGTGTTTACTAACATAAACGGTGTTGGGGTTCTAGGCATTTGTGAAGCCATAAACAGAGTTTTATACTGATACTGAGTATTCCAAGTTGGGGCTTTATATTTGCCCAGTAAACACTGTGCCCCCTGAGCCATCTCCAAGCCTCCCATTTTCTTTAACACACTAAATTCAGCAGCAAATCCCACGCACAGTGAGATTCCACTGTACCACCGTAGGTTTCCAAAACAGAACATCATTCTAAAGTCAGATTCAATGCTTAGGACCTCACTGTTTAAGAAACACAACTGCTACCTCCTAGTAAACTACTAAACATGTGAAAACACAGAACGGTAAGAGTTGGTCTGAAAAATTAGTTCATTTTTCACTCCTCAAAAGGGAATTCAAGCCCACCTTTCTTTTCTAAATTGACATTTCAGTAACTACAGCCCCCAAAATGTTAAGGGTGCTGCTCACAGTCTGAGCAGCATGTAGCTGGGAGCGCCACCGATGCTTAAGAAGAAAGCAATTATGCCAAGGCAATCAATAAAATGAACTGTAACGATTAATCCTCCATAATCCATTTTCTTCCCATAGGAGACTGCACTGGACCTTCTTAGCAGCATTTTCACAGAGCGCTACCATCTCCGTCTAAGACAGCAGCCGCAAACAGAAAATGGTGTTGCTAATTTAGAATCAAACAGTCTGATCTGAGGCATGTCCATCTCCTGTGCATTTTGATTGAGACGGCAAAGGAAAGGGGACTCTAACAAAGGCATTGTGCTCTGCGAGGTCCCTGGGTTGGCACACTGACACCTCTCAAACACCCTCCCAGGTGACAGGCATGATAAACAATGTCACAGGCAGAGAAACAGAAATGTAAAAGAAGCCAAAGGCTTTGGTTTGCCAACGGCCACACCCACCTGCCCCTCCCAAGCTGAAACTACTGACCCTCAAAGGGTCCATAGAGCACATCACTGCATTGTAGAATTCCCACGTCAATCATTTGCTCAACAAATGTTTAAAGTTTCCTCTGTGCAGAACCCCACCCTCTGTTGCCTGGCTTTTAAAATTGACCCCAGCACCTTCAAGTTTGCCTGCAATCTTGCATGAGAAGGGCGGAAAGCGCCTTCATGACATCAGTGCCTCCGAAAAGATAAAGCAGAAAGATGGCATGAATGGAGCTCTCCAGAGCCAGCGCACAGGTGGGTTGTGCGTGTCTGCAGGTTGCAGCTGCCTGGGCTCAAAGCCCTTTTTAGTAGTAACACATTTTTACCCGTGTAATGGGCTCTGGTGGCCAGATCGGCAGCCCAAACGCCATGAAATCATTTTAATTCTGCACACCGCCCCTCTGGGGCATTGCTCCCCACCCGTCTAGCAACCTCGGATCAATGATTCATCTGCCACATTCGAGAGAATCACTAATCCTTCTCATTCATTCTTTGGATCCAGGCTCACAGAATGTTTCCCGCACCCTTTATCCCATTTTTTTCACCCAAAATCATCAGCACGCGATAGGAGGAACCGGTCTATCCTCTCCCCCACCTGTTTGCCACTTTCTAGAACATTAAAGAGAAGCTCACTCCTAAGGGGTGGAAGAGCCAATTTTTCTTTCCTACACCTATGTTGGTCCCTTTAATCATAAAACAACAGGAAAAGAAAAAAAACACAATACTCTTTTTTTTTTACCAGTCCCATTGAATCGGTGACTTTTATTTGCTTACAGAACAGTAGTATATCAAAAGCAAAAGGGTTGGGGCAAAAAAGAGGAAAAACCATGATTAAAAGCCTGCCGTAGCTTAAGGACACAAGCAAAGTGTTAGCTGCTTGACTTCACTACTGCCCACTAATTAAATGCAAAACAGCGAGCAGCATGAATGTAAAACAGTATGAGCAATACTACGTGCCTCCCCCCAGTAAAATGCTGTGGTCTCCCCTAACCCCCAGCCTGCTGGATTTCCCTATTCAAACCCTTGGACCAGATAAGCATGCTTGCAGCACGCTGTTAATCAACACTTCCCAGTCTGCAAGTGCCTCCGCATTCAAAGAGAATTAATAACGGGTTCGGCTGCAGACTGCCAGGCCCAAGGTGCAGCTGGCTCCTATTCAAGTGCTCCGGGATCCACGGATGGCCTTTTAAGCTCTAAGAGATCAAATTCAATTTTCCTTCTGGGATAGCCTGAGCATTGGAAAGCCCAAAGACGAGCCTCTGTGGGGTTTCAGAAAAGCACCGGAGAATAACAGAGTGGAGGGAAGAAAACATCTCCGTGGCTGTTAAACCATTTATGCATCCTCCTAGGGGGTGGAAGGTGTTTCCCTGGGTTGTAAGGCTGGGAGAAGTGTTACTGGAGATGCCCTGGGTGGGAATGCTTTCCTCCAAAGTACTTCCCCAGCCAGCAGACACTGCAGGAGCTCATATCTGAGGGTAGGCACTTAGGATCTGTCACTCCCACACGGACGAACAAGAGAAAACTCCCAGCTGATCTTACGCTTCCCAGCACTAACCCCACTTGTTCCAGCAACAGGCAAAATTGATGGTCTACACAGAGACTACTTACATATAATGATAGCTTTCTGCACCCAACAATGTGCTATAGGACACACCCTCTCCCCACCTCATTCCCACCTGATAGTATTTGTGCCTTATGGCTGAGGGCTGGCAAAAGAGGTCCCTTGTCTGCCAAAAGCTGCAGGGATGAAGCCAAGCATGGAAAGCCAGTCAAGCATCTCTCAACAGCCAGATTTCTGAAGGCCACCTACTCTGCCCCCTTTCTCACCTGGTGGTCAGGCAGGGCAGCCAAATGATGCTGGCCACTAGGAATCAGAAAGGGGGGACAGGGAAGGCGGCACTGCCAGCCTGGGAAGCAAAGGGTGGCGGCTCTCAGAATTGCAATCCCAACACTGGAGAGGCAGTGACAGGCCAGCTAGACAAGGCAGGCGGGAGCGTCCGCAAAAGGCCATTTGGTGTAGTACAGTGGTTAAAGCAGAGCCTTGGAAGTCGGGCTGCCCGGGTTCTAAGCCCAGCTGACGGGGGAGGAGTTGCAGGAGAGCAGTTTACACTGCTGATTCCTCCTCCGGTGCCCTCTCCCTGGCACGTGAGCCTGTGGCGTTGTGATCACTTGGAGAGATTGCTTGTTACTAATCTGATCAACCTTTTGAAGATGTTCTTGGCAAGCTGCTTCACTTCCCATCCCCACTGTGTGCACAGCAATCCCACCCATCCCAACAGAACAGGAGACGGAAAGATCTGGAACAATCCTTGGCACACAATAAGCCCTATATAAGTGGTCCCTGTGTTCCTCTTTATCATTTATTACTTCCAGCAAGATGCGGTCTGAAAAACAAAGATATGCCGCAGAAATGCAGGCTGACATCTACCAGAACATGCATAAGAGAGTTCATAGCAGCTTTCTTTATGCGGAGCAGCCAAACCTAGAAGGAAAATAAAACCCTCCCACAACTAAAACAAGAGCAGACAGATTGAACTCTTCAGACAGTAGATTCATACACAGTGATCAAGAACACCGGCCCCAGGCAATGACAGACCCAGTGTTGAGCCAAAACCTCGGAGAAGAATACACATTCTGTGTTTCCGTTTAGGTGCAGATGCAGAGAAGGAAGTAAGCTCTGCAGAAAAAGCAGTACCACGGTCACCTGTGCAGTGGTATTTGGTTTGTGAGCTAACAAATAAAGCTTGCCTGAAGATCAGAACATGGAGCTAAGCCACTGGTTACCCTTAGAGGCCAGGCAGTGTTGGCACAAACCTTTAATGTTAGCACTCAGGAGGCAGAGGCAGATGGATCTCTGTGAGTTCAAGGCTACCCTGAGCTACACAAAATCGATCCAGTCTAAAAAAGAAATAGAGTCAGGTGGTGGTGGCTTACACCTTTAATCCCAGTACTTGGGGGTCACACACCTTTAATCCCAGTGCTAGGAAAGTGGAGACAGGAAGGGATACAGCTGGGCGGAGAGAGTAATATAAGTTGGGAAGAGACAGATGCGCAAGGCCTTCAGTCTGAGAACTTATAGACAGGATATCCCATTCAGTCTAAGGATTTTATAGAGTCAAGAACTAGTGGCTGGCTACTCTGCTTCTCTGATCTCTCAGCTTTCACCCCCTAATATCTGACTCCGGATTTTTATTATGAAGGCCAATTAAAAAATCACACTACACACCTGAGAGGTGTGGGTATGAGAAAAAGAGAGGAAGAAGGGACCTATGTGGGTGTTGGAACTTCTGACTTCTACCTCATGGTAAAAAATATGTAAAAATCCACCAAATTTCAATAATTAAGACACTTACGGTACATGATACCTCAGATTCCAAGGGCACGTACGGCAGTCCACTGTTTCATGGCCTTAGGCCACACACTGCTTTAAAGGCTGCCCAGAGAGTGGCACACACATGTCACCTCTGTTCATTAACCCCCGAACACCAACTCACTACTCTGCAGACAGTACTGTCTTACATTTGAGACCAAATAAAAGTCTATTTCAATAAAAATATGTGATAAATAAAATGGGGGCTTTGTTTGCTTGTTTTATTTTGTTTTGTTAACTACAGAGGCTGGGGAGATGGCTCTATCAGTAAAGTACTTCCCTAGTAAGCCCAGAGACCTGAGTCCAGTCCCCAGAACTCCTAGGACCTGTGTAAACTATGGGCGGTCACTAATAATTACAGTGCCAGTGTGGAGAGGCAGAATCTGGCTTGCTAGCCAGGTTGCCATGCCTAGTGAGTTTCAGAGCACTGAGAGACCTTATCTCAAAAACGAGGTGGACAGCGCCTAAGGAACAACAGTCAGAGCTGTCCTCCAGCCTCCATTTGCACACATGCTCACACATGAACTGTCGCGTGGCACACAGAGGCAGGGGGTGTGAGCCGGTGTGAAAACAGTAGACGTTGGACAAGCACAATCACGAGTCCAAGGAGACAAACAGGTCTTTGCTCTTGTCTAGGAGAGGACAGACTATGCTCAGTGGCCAAGCCCAGCCCTTTGCCTGCCTTTGAACAATCTGCAGAGGGAGAATAGTTTTTCTTTTTTCAAATGGTTGAGAGAGAGCTGATATAGCTCAGTGCACAAGGCCCTGAGTTTTATTCCCAGCACCACCAAAAAATAAATAAAATAATCAAGTGGTTTGGGGGTAACAAAAGAATATTTATCAGCATGTAAAACTTATATGAAATCCAATTTTCCTAACATAAAATTTTATTAAAAATATTAATTACATATTAATTTACATACTGTTTTCAACCCTTTCTCTAAGCCAAGGAATGAATGTGTCTGCAAAACTGGAAATGTTTGCCATAGCCATTTCCTGAAAAAAATTGCCAAGCCCCACACTGATGTAAACTTCCATCATTGCTGGTGTAGCGCCTCCACAGAGCCACTTCCCGGTTCTCATCCCTGCTCTCAGAAGTGGTTCTCAAAGGCCTCTATGATTCACCCCTGGAATATATGACACAGTAAAGCCTAACGGGTTCTTCTGGGCTCTGAGAACTTGGGACAAGCTCTGGTTCATTGGCAACCAGAACATGAAGCATTGCCCTCTTCTGGTCCCCATAGGTATTGCATGAAGGTGGTGCACAGGCTTGCAGGCAAAAACACTCATTCGTGGGAAATAAAATAAATAAGCCTTTAAAGTAATTTAAGAAAAGAGTGTTTGAGCCTCCAAGTTGGATGGAGGTCAGTGTTTCCATGCAGCTGATGAAATTCCTTCCTCCATAAGAAACACTCTTCATTCTGTCTCCATTGGAGTCAATTCTCCCTTAGCAGATGGAAGTTCACCAGATACAAAATCCATACTAGAATTAAGAATCATATTCAGCCTTCTGTCTCATAGAAAAAGCACTTGAGGAACATATGAGGGAAGAGAAAAAAATATGTGTAAGAAATTTCTTTTGTCTTTTAATAAATATTGAATCGAACAAAATATGCTGAATTTACCCGCTCATCATTTCTGAGTGTGGCTATTTCTCTATCTGCAGTGGCAATAACTGTTTTTGACAGACAAGATCAAAATCTCCAAGGGCAAATGTGTACTTTAGGAAATAGAGTAAACACCTCGCAGCGGTGAGCTCCTTCCTGTGGAATGCTGCTGAAGAAGCGGGGTGAGGAGCCCTCCATTCAATGTTAATCATTTATGAAATACTGTGGCTCACAGCACGGCAATTGGAGTCATTTCAGGCAGTAAATATACATTTCCTGTCAAAACACATCAAACGGAGAAGGCTTCAATTTATTTGAGAATGAGTTGTAACTAACTTCCAGATTGGCAATTTGGAGAAATCTCTGATGGTGTTTAATACCCTTGGCGCTTCTCTTTTCTTCTTCTTTTTCTATTTTTTTATTCATTTTTATTTTAAGTCTTATTTTTTTCAGCGTCAGGGATCAAACCCAGTCCTTGTGCATGAGGGCTACTGATCTACCACTGGCCTACATCCCAAGACCCAGTTTTTTTTTCATGTCTTGCCTCCCCAGAAATGGCTCCAGTTCACTCCTGTGTGGCACCTCCCCTCCAATTTCAAACCCGCTATACCCTTTCTTTCCCCAGAACTTGGGTCTTACAGAAGTGTGCATAACACTCCAAAAAGTAGCCAGGGTTTCCAGGTGGTGGTTGTTCTATCTTTTTAGGGCTAAGGAGCTAACCTCACTGACTATTCTGCTGTATCATTTCAGCCCACTGAAAGGAACAATGATTTAAGAAATGAAGGCATCTGCACAAATGGCTTTTTACAAAATTGAAGCCCCACGATGGGTATATCAAGCAAGCACCATTACCAGCGATTTATGACAGGGCTTTGGCAGTCTCAGTAGACTAAGGCTGGCCACCCACCCAATACAACAATTAAGTCGAGAGTAATGGTGGAAAACAGGGGTAGGAGATGTATTCAATAAAGCCACACTGGAAACGTCTGAATAAATAAAGTCATCTAGCGACATCAAGCTCTACTTCGGGTACCACGTGACATCTAGGCTTAAATAGCATAGCAAGTAATTGGTACACATAACTAAACAGTCCTGGTCAAGGAGTGGTCCCACAGATTCTTGACCCATCATTGCCTCTATTCAGGACCCACAAGTGGTCCTGGAGATTGTTAGCCTATTCTGTACTGTCATCTCTGAGGGCACCAATCTGGTTCCCACAAGTTAACTATTTTTACTCCAGGATAGAGTCTTGCCATCTTTGCTCTTTCAGGAACTCAAGGTGACTTTCAGCCAAGGGATGGACATGAAATGAAGGCAGACACCAGGCTTTCATGCGGCATTACTTTCCTGCGAGTCCAAATGAGAAGCTGAAGCTTTTGAGCAGGAGCATTTTCTCAATGCCCTATTTTAGTGCCACAAGAACCTCAGAAGCATGGGGCCCCAACCTGCTTCTTGCTCCCTACCCTGTCATTCTCCAAGTTCTCTTTCCTCCTCAAGGTCACTCCCCAGTACAAAATGGTTGCTGCAGCACCAACTAGTGCATCAGATCCCAGGACATGACAGGATCAAGAAAGGATTCCACCACTAATTTCAAAAAACTTCTCAAATATTCCACTCTACGGAGAGTCACATTGCCAGTGTACAATAGAAGCTATGAGACATAGTCTTGATTCTATGTAGTACATGCCATACTAGAAATCAGGGTTGTAATACCAAGGAAAGGCTATGATTCAGACAAAACACCATGTTCTACTGTATATGTCCATTTTGTATGCACAGCCCTCCACAGAAAGAAAGGCCACAGAGGATACTGGACTGAAAACAAGAGTCTTGGCAACCTTCAATTTTGGATGCTACTTTTTGATATAGTTTCTGTTTTTCCTCTAACCAAATGGATAGAAATATTTCCTAGCATCTTTCTCCGATCCCCATTCCCTTTACTTCTGAAAGTATTTCTCAAGAAAATAAAGATTCTGTTGCTGAAGACACTGCAGACTTTGGTCACAGAACAAGAAGAGATCAAGCTAGCACTGAACTGCAAGTTTCCCCCATGATGGTTACCTTCATAGTGCTAGAAAGTATAATAAAAGCTTCTGGAGGAGAAAAGAAAATACCAATAGTCTTATTCAGCTGTGAACCTTGTGTGCTACAATAATGAGAAGCTTGGCAAGATACTCCCACTGGTGCAATAGTGGCATAATATTATGGGGGTAACCAACTACTTTGTTTGTTTGTTTGTTTGTTTGTTTGCTTTACTGGATTTAAAGCTGACTTCCGGGAAGAATTTCATACTAGCAAAGAACCTGTGACTGGCCGATCAAAAGCACTAGAGGAGAGCCTACTACTATCATTTAGCTAACTAGATATGGTATCAAGCTGCATTCTAAATACTTATATTTATTCCCATTGATTATTACAGCTCTCAACCTTCATCAGAGAAGCCTCTTTTTGATTGGGAAGCAGTTAGTAAGAAACTCACATCTGATCATAGTGCATAAGTGGCTGTGTAAAGAGTGCTCAGCCCTAAGTGGATATTTATGTGTACACACATGCCCGTACACATATGTGCACAAGTGCAAGCCTGCATGCGCATGCGTGTGTGCACACGCACACACACACACACACACACACACACACACACACACACACACGCACTTCAAAGAACATCAGTGAAGAAATGGAAAAAAACATCAGAGGTTGGGAAGACTGCTTAAGGCATCAGTGCCTTCTGGGCATAAGAGCTCACAGCCACTGAGGCTGCCTGCACAGGTCAAGCCCATCAACGTTCCAGCCCTTCAAAATCCTCCTAGCTTAGGAGCTATCTCTCCAGCACTGGGTTACAGGCACATGCCACCAGGCTTTTCATATTGGCACCAGGGATCCAGGCTTGGGTCCTCAAGCTTGTAGAGCAGTCGCCATACTGACTAAGCCGCCTCCCCAGCCCCATATGCCTAACTTCAAAGTATAGGCCAAACTCTGTTTAAAAAAAAAAAAAAAACAACTTTCCCACTGACTTCCTTTAATAAAAGATTCCACATTACAAATCAATGTACGTACTTCCAAACCTAAGTGTGCAGAGGCAGGTGTGGCAGTGAACAACTATGGCCCAGTACTGGGAAGGTAGGTACCAGAGGATCAGTATTTCAAGGCCATTCTAGGCTATGTAGGGAGTTCAGGCCAGCTTGTGCTACATGAGACCCTTTCTCAAATTAAGTTAAATAATCTGTAATATGATCTTTGTGTACCCTCAAGTCCATGGGCCTCCTTATTCTGTAACAGCAAGAAGCCTGCTGCTTCAGCCTGTTAAGGGGGTGGGGGGGGGGTGGGACACAGTGTACGATCTTAGCATCTGTCAAGCATTTTTTTCAAGGGCAAGAAAACTGCACCACCCAAGGAGCTGTCTGAGGTGCTTAAGGTTAATGGCAGTATTTACATAGCCATCAATTCACTTTACAAAGAGCTGCCCCATAGGACTGTACAGCAATTGACAGAGGCCCCAGCCAGAGCAAGGCAGACAGGCGCCTCTAACAAGGAGGGGCAGGGGCTAATAAATTCAAATGACGCCACTTAGTTTTCCCCGGTTCACCTCCCCATTTACAGTTTCAAATCCCAGGGCCTCTTGATCAACACATCAGACTGTACTTCCCGCTCTCCATAATCTTTAGAAACAATTCAAAAATAGGTTGGTCCTAGTGAAATGTAAGGGTTACACTTTGCAGGGCAGTGCAGACCCTTCTTCCTGCACTGTCTGATATGGAGCCTTCACACACACACACAACTGGTTAAAGCCACATTAATTAAACTTAAATAAAAATTAAAATACAGGTTTTCTTTAGGTCTCAGAAACAGAGGACAAAAGGCTAGCTGAGGTGCCTACTGACATATCAAAGCAGATGCTGGCCAGCTCTCAGAGCTTTATGGAGAACCTGTGGCTCCTCCCAGCACTTCTCACCCCACCCCCTACCCTAAACCTCTCACTCCAAGAGGTTGGACTTCTGCTTCCCTTCCCCCAACTTGATCCCTGATAATCCAGCCATTTGGCTACACCAGTGGTCTCTTGGCCTCTGGCTGCCTCTTGGTCCCCCTGTAGCTCCTCTCTTGCTCTCCTCTCCCTCTCTCCTCTCATGGTATGGTTTAGCCTATGGGCCGTGTTCAGCCTGGACTCTCGTCTCTGCCTGCTTTCTCCCTTATAGCTGCAATAAAGTCTTCTCCAGACTTTAGGAGGAGTCGTGTCCTTTTTTATTTCATTTCTTCATTCAGTCCTTATCCAAGATGGGCACATTTACAGAGTCCACGAAAGGAATGTGGCTTACTAGCTATAATAGCAGACAGTGAAGATTTTGGTTTTTGCATGTGTGTTAGGCACGAGTGTGTACATACATTTGTGCATGTAAGTGTGAGTGTGCATGTGGAGACAAGAAAACAACCTCAGGTGTCATTGCTCAGGCACACCATCTTCTTCCTTCCTCCATTCCCTTTTGCTTTGTAGACCAGTTCTCTCGCTGATCTGGAGCTCACCAATCTAGGCCAGCTGATTTCTAGGGTCTGCCTGGCAGTAGGGATTTTAGCACATTCTCATCGTTGCAGAAAGTTCTATTGGAGCATTCAAGAATATGTAAGATTGGGAGCTGAGGAGGTGGCTCAGTTGGTAAAATGTCTACTGAGCAAGAATGAGTGTGGGTTCCTTGGTACCCATGTAAAACCTACATCTGCAATGCCCCTAGCAGAGACAGGCATATTCCTGGAGCACACTGGACAGCAATCAGTGCACTCCCGGCTCTGTGAGAGACCCTGTCTGAGAATATGAGGAAAAAGAACAATAGCAGAAGCCTCCTAGCATCGACCTGTCAGCTCCATATATACCCCAGTACATGAACACACACAGACACACAGACACAGACACACACAGACACACACACACACACACAGGATTGTAGTTGACAGGTTTAACCTCTGAGAACAAAAACCTGACCTCTTCTGGAGTTTCCATAACTTAACTCAAGAAGAAGATACAACAGAAAAGGCTTTGTGAGTCTTCTCGTTGTCCAGACATCTAAAGCACATCCTCTCATGTGACAGTTCCACTTCTGCCCCCAGAAAACCCCTAACCCATGAGTAGAAAGAGACCTGTAATCCTGAGGGGCTTCACCTAACACATGCCACATCTCGGGGAACATCACACATGAACCTGTTCACTAGTGGTCTCTTTCCCCCTCCCTCCCTAACAGGAAGAAATGAGGGTGGGTATCTCAGGGTGTATATAATGAAGAACACATGGATAAAATGTACATCCAGAGCAGAACGTTGATAACCATCGAAAAGACTGAGTCCGTGCCCTGCGTAGCTCAGTGTAAATAGATCTCAAAACCAGTAAGTGAAACACACTTGTGAAACCAAATCTCTTGTGTGATACGGTTTAAATGAAAAAGTTCACCTACAAGGTTGTATTTAATGAGAATACTTAATTTAAATAACAAATGGGAAGGTTTGATGCATTTTAATGTTAAGGTATAATGATGAATATGCTTCCTGATTCTTTCGATTTATTGACAATAACAAATCAACCTCACATGGCCAGAGAGACCCAGGTTTCCAATCCACCCTTCCTCACGGGGCTCAGAGCCGCTTGAGATGTACTGTGTAATAAACATTTCTTGGGACCAGAGAGAAGGCTCAGTTGGTGAAGTGCTTGCTCTCTGAACACAAGGGTCTCAGTCCAATCCCCAGAACACAGATAAAACTAGCCCAGCATAGTGATACTGTGTTGCCACTGCTTGGCATCAAAGACAGGGGACCCTTTAGGCTCACCACTGGGCCAGTCTAGCCTACCTTGAGAGATCTAGGCCAGCAAGAGACCCTGTCTCAAAATCAGAAAGTGGCAAAAAAAATCAGGGAGTGGCTAGGGTCTGAGGAACAACATCTGGTCATCTAGCTTACACACACACACACACCACACCTGCACACATTCACTACTCAGACACAAACATGTACAGAAGGATAGAGGTTAACCCCTCCAGTGTCTGAAGGTGGAGAGAGATGCGCTGTGGAGGCAACCTCTACATTTGTCTTATGCTCCTTCTACTTCCACTTTATTTTTATTTTTAACTTTCATGTGGCCAGTTGGGCTCTTAGGTGTCACTGTGGTCCTGCATTGTGGCAGGTGGCTCCACTGGTGCCACGATGCTGCCTGAACAGCTGTAGTCCTGTGACCCGGCAACCCCCGCCACGGTTCCTTAAAGTGTACATCTGTTTTCAAAGAATATTTTTTCCTACCAGGTGGTGGTGGCGCACGCCTTTAATCCCAGCACTCAGGAGGCAGAGGCAGGGGGATCTCTGTGAGTTCAAGGTCAGCCTGGTCTATAAGAACTAATTCCACAACACTCTCCAAAGCTGGGTTTTAGTTCCACAGCATGTGGAACCCTGGCACAGCGGTGTGTGGGGCCCTGGTGGTCTCTCACAGTTGTGTTCTGTGAGAATAGATCAGTATTAACATTTCCTTAGGACCCATCAGTCATGGTTGTCCCTTTGGCAAGGCGTCCTTTGGCCATCTCTGCCCCACTCTCCACTGTTCGCCTTCCTCTCTGACTACCTGCCCTTTGGGCCTATGTCACCTTCCAGCACTAAGGCCTGGACACCTGAACAGTTAGGAGTTGAGGCAAATTCAAAACTAGCTTGAGCTGTATGAGACATAGTCTGAGGGGGGCAAAATATCGAAAAAAAATTACACTTATTTTCTTATCCAAGGGAGGCTTTAGTTTGCAAACTTCTAAGTTCTTTAAACAATGCAGACAATGTAAAACCCCATTCAAAGGTTTTCACTTAAACAACCCAAAAGGCAATTGCTTCCTCCAAGTGGCAGGAGAAAGCAACAAAACCTGTGCAAAAGTGTTGGGGAAGCCGACCAATCGCTTGTCTGAGGGGCGTGACCCCTCCAGGTCACAAAATACCTTTAAAAGATCCATGTTTGTTTGTTTGTTTGTTTGTTTGTTTTTTTGGTTTTTCGAGACAGGGTTTCCCTGTAGTTTCTAGAGCCTGTCCTGGAACTAGCTCTTGTAGACCAGGCTGGCCTCGAACTCAGAGATCCGCCTGCCTCTGCCTCCCGAGTGCTGGGATTAAAGGCGTGCGCCACCACCGCCCGGCCCATGTTTGTTGTTTTGGTCTCTTTGTCTTCCTGGGCTCCTCGCTGGAACTTTGGCTTTTGTAAGTTCCCTTTTTCTCTCTTTTATTAAAGCTGAATATTATATATTAAAGCTAGTCTGGTTAATCATAATTACCGATTGACCACACCAGAGTCCCTCACATCCCCTGACTCTATCGGCTGGTCCATTCCTGGTCCTGAACCGCAACTCCGTCATTCTCAGAAGGGATGAAACCTTAAATCATGTCAGATCTTAACCCTTAGGAGTCTTCATGACATAGAACATAAAACATGACATAGAACAAAGCAACGTTCCCATACGCCCCCTGCTGGTATAATCTAAATCAGACTCAACCGCCTAACAGAAGTGTTTCCCCTGCCAATGTAGACATCAATAAAACGACAGAAGACTGGGTACCGTGCACAGCCAAACCACGTCCATAGTCATTTAAACAACTGTGAGGTTGTTTTCAAAACCTGCAACTACAGCAAGTGCATCTTAAACTCGAAGAGAAACTAAGGACGTCACCAAAACCAGTTTCTCACATAGGAAGGACACTGATTCCACCCACTCACGTTAATTTATGCTTTGGGTTCGGTAATTTGAGTCAATCTTCAGAGTCATACTGTTCAGACAAGCTTCTCGGCGGATTACCACATTGACTAACTCCCATGCTAATCAAAACGACCTTTTTATGAACATCTCTGAACTCCAATTTTTTACCTCTGAAAAATACACCATCCTGCAAAGGTGTTGCTCAGAGTATGGCCCCACCGCAGATTTGCTCATGAAGTCTCTGAGACATGCGCACTTACAGGCCCCACCGCAGATTTGCTCATGGAAGTCTCTGAGACATGCGCACTTACTGACCTCACCACAGATTTGCTCATGGAAGTCTATGAGACATGCGCACTTACAGACCCCACCACAGATTTGCTAGATTCCAAACTCTGGGCATGAGGATGACGAACCTGGTTCAGCAAGACCCTTAGGTGAGTCTTATTTACTGGCACCTAGGCATGATGGCACTTGCCTATAGTTCAAGAGCTCCAAAATGAACGTGAAGCAAAAGTGTCTTGAATGGGAGACCAGACTTGGCTACGCGGTAAGGTCAAAACCATTTGAGGTTACTTTAAGAGATCCTGGTTCCTGAACTGGGGAGACAGATGGCTGTCGGAAAAATGCTTGTTGTCAATATGAGTTTAATCCTAGCATCCAAGTAGAACCCAGACAATCTCAGCAGCAACCCATTGGTTGGAAAGGTAGAAATAGGAAGAATCTTGGGACTTGTTGGCGAGTCCGTCTAGGCAAATCTGCACGCTCCAGGTGCAGTGACAGCTACTGTCTCAGAAAATGAGGTGGGCAGCAAGCAAGAAAGACAGTAATGTCAACCTCTGGTTCTACACGCACACAGAGTGTGGGGGAGAGACAGACAGAGAATGAGACAGAGACAGCAGCAGAGACGGAGACAGACAGACTGACCCTGGCTCAAAAAAAAAAAAAAAAAAAAAAAAAAACCCGTGAGGCAATAATACTGCAGATGGAAGCAAGAGCAACGGAAGACTGACAGCATTAATACAAAATAGATTTCAAAACTCCAGACTTCGCGTTTTGTAAAATGCCATTAGCCTTAACTTATTTCAGCCCCACTCCTTCTGAGCAAATGAAGACTATGAAACTCATGCGGTCCACGGCTTGTACGTTCATGTCTCTTTATGCTGCGGCTCAGAAATATTTGCACATCAAACCAGAAACTGAGTTCACACTGGGGATCCTGGGTCTTTTGTAAATGTGGAGAGAGTAAATGTCTTGAAGAAACAGTTTTCTAGGAATGCTGCCCGTCCCTTGTCTCAGGGTGACCTTAACTTTCAGAATGAGGAATCTCCTGCTCTCCTGATTAATACTTGGAGGGATGGTTGCTGGGCTTTGTTCATGGAGACACTGGGACACATTGACGCGTGACCTCCCTTATCGAGAGTTCTCGGGGTTGCTACTTTAACATAGGGATCCTGTGTGGACAGCAAAGCTAATGGGTTCTCCGTGCTCCCGACTCCCCCACGAGAAATGTGGAACCTGTGTATTCCAACCCTTGTCATTTTCCTTCTCAATGACACTGGAGTCTCACACAGATGAACCTCACACACCTGAAGCAGCAATCCATGGGACCACCCTCAACCCCCCCGCTCAGATAAAGGTTTATTTCTAAATCTTTAGAATCAAATTAGGACATTGTCAGACCCCTATTTGTGCAGACGTTAATTTCAAGTGTATTTAAATAACTTTGCCTCTTGCCTCATCTCATCAAGCAGAGATGCTTCCACTGTGTAATCACGATAATGAATAAACATGGGGAGCTTACAAAGGACTCCGGCACCACCAAACTGATCAATTGTTAATTCTACCAAGTGACAAAACGTGCCTTCCTTGGCAGCGACTCCATCAAGCCATGATTATGGTGGGAAAGATGCCCACATCCTCTGCCCGGTGCCTCTGGAAAGCAAGCCCACACCCATCCATGGGTCCCCACTGCAGGCTCATCTGAATCATTTCCTCTCCCAATCCACCTCTCCCTGCCATCCCTGAGAGAGGCAGAAGTTGTTGTGCATTTATAGAGTCATGGGCTACATGATTATTAATTGGCAGAGGACTGGAAGCAGCTATTACCAGGCTAAATAGTCACGGAATGTATCCAGTGGGCCCTTATTATCTGGATAAAATGACAATTTCATAATAAGTATTTGGCCTAGAGGATCCACATCACCATGCAATGCTTCAGTGTGTCTGGATGAGGATGATCAATGCTCATCCTGGAGACAACACATTCATTAGTTATTCTGTCCCCACCCAGGCCTAGCCCATGCACCAGAGGAATCAGGTCAACCTTTTGTGCAGGGAAAGAATGAATGACCTCCTAAAGGCTTTGCCTCTGCTCTGCCACAGGCTGCTGGAGTGTCTTCATCCCTGTGTGCCTTTCTTTCCTCCTGCGTAGAGAATACTGATACTGGCACCTGCTTTATAGGACTCTGAAGACAATATGGCTAGCCTGGGAAAGTGCTGCAGCCACTACGAGTAGAGTTGCATGTTAGCACTGGAGAAGATTAAGCACAGAATTCCATCAGGTCCAGAAGCCCGAGCTGTGGATACAAAGCAGGGGCTAGAATAGCTATTGTGTTTATAATAACATTTTGGTAATACATAATTTGGGGGGGGGGGGTTGTTGGTTGGTTTGTTTTTTGTTTTTGTTTTTATTTGGCAGGAGAGAAATTTGAAGTTGGGTAGGTAAAGAAATGGAGAGGTTTGGGAAGAGCTGAGGAAGGGAAAAGAATATGATCAAAATATATGGTATGAAAATAGCTTTAATAAAAAAAAGAAAAATTAAAGAATATATATACCAACCAGTGCCCATTTTAATGACTGTACTGTTTAAGTGCTTGGTCCATCTTATGTCTGTGATTTTTTATCCCACTAAAGAAATATAATATATAAATATATACTAAAAAGGGAATAAAATAGACATACTATTCAGAGGGGAAAAATGATAAAGCCAACTTAAATGTCCATTGATAACGCAAGAGAATGTGGGAGACAACCTTTTAAAGGGGAAGAAAATTCTGGTGCCTGCTGCAAAATGAATCAACCATGAAGGCATTGTGCTAAGTGAAATAAGTCAGTCAGAGAAGGACAAATACTGGATAGCCCCACCTATAGAAAATGGGATTCAGGAGCACCAAAAGAGAATGGTGAATCAGAGCAGTCATGGAAGAGGAAGGTGTTGGGACTTAATGGCTATGCTTCAGTTTTATACAAAGAAAAGAATACCATGAATGGAAAGAAATGATGATACCGCAACAATATGAATGTACTAGGAAATGTAGCCTTGAGAATGGCTAAAATGGCCAATTTTATGTTATTTTTATTTTTTTCAGTGCCCCCAAAATTTAGCATATTACAAGACAACAACTCCAATACTCGCAATTGTGGCTATTACTATTTTTTTAAGTTTAGTAGACAAATATTTACCACATATCTCCTAACCTATAGATAGGAAACCCTAAGCTGGACTTGATGACCCATAACTGTAATCTCAGTACTCAGGAAGCTGAGACAAAAAGATTGCATGAGCTGACTATGAGCCAGCCTGGGCTACAGAGTGAGTTCCAGGCCAGCCTAGGCTACATTGTGAGAGCCTATTTCCAAAACTCTCATGAAAAATAATGTATGACTTGCTCCATACAGTCCAATACCAAGAGGTTTCCTTAAGAGCCCACACTGTTGAAAATAAGTCCCTCTGGATAGAGTTTCCATGCTCTTCAAACATAGGGCCTAGAGGGTCCTGGGTTAGTACTACCTGAATGCCTCCTCCCTGAAGATGGCTTTCATGCTACAAAGAGCACTGTCCAAGCTTCCAAAGGAGGGAAGCAACCAAAAATCCTACCAGCTATGATAGCTATGAACCACAACAATGCCCAGCATGGGTGGCATGGTAACCCTAAGGGTGGAGGAGCAGCATACACACTTTGGTGGTGACCAGCAGCCCTGTAATTGTATTTAAGACCTGCTGAACAGGATGGAAATCATGCCTGGTACTGAAAATCTAGCCAACCTCCCAGGACTAGTAAGTTTGGGAATCTTGGAAGAAAACCTCTAACTGCCAACTTTACTAAACCATCACGATCCCTAACTACACTCTAAATACTTGCCTTTATATCCTCAGGTAAGTGTAGTCTTCACCCTTCAACAAGGAACCTTCTCTTTACAGCAGATCCCAATGACAGAAAACCACAACCAACCAAACTTTAGAATTCTAGAGTGCAGTCCTAATAGATAAATCTATAAGCCATCTCCAGTTTCCAGTGCTCAAGGATCACTGCAGGAAAAGGGGGCAGAAAGATCACAAGATCCAGAGGATCAGTGTCCCAGGCTGCAGTAGATCAGCAAGACTAAGGTGGAACTGTGTTTCCTAGCAATGTCAAAAGCTAAGCTACACCCATAAGAATTACCAACATGACAACCTAACCATGAGCTAAAGACAGATAACAACAGGCAGACAAAAGGATAGGGAAAATACCATGAGACCTCGGCCTCCTTAAAGCACTATAGGTGACCAAGGACTCCTGAGACAAGGAGAAATAGTCTTCCCCAAGGAAGAACACACCCATTTGTTATCCAATACCAAATGATCAGCCCTGAAAACATACATACAAGTAACACTACACAGACTAAATAGATTGTGTTTAGAAATACGTGTGTATACATACATGAATGTGACAGAAACGGTCATGAATTTAATGGAGAGTCAGGAGGGTTATATGGGGGGATTTGAAGGGAGAAAGTGGAAGAAGGAACAGCTGTGATTATACTATAATCTCAAAAAGAAAAGAAAAAAAGGGGGGAAAAGTCTCCACCCACCCTTCCCACTCTTGCTGGCAGTGATTCCTAAGCCTTGCTGGAGAATGTTGCAGTGTTAGCCAGTGAGCTTCCTAAATGGCCTCAGCTGCACATCAGTGCCTAAGTTTTGAGGTGCAGAGAATTCAGCACATAAGAAAGATGAGATTGGTACCAAGGGACACACGCAGAACCATCTTCCAGCTTGCTTAATGCAGCTCCGTGCTCCTGACAGACCCTACGGTCCGCAATGAGCAGGACAGAATTTGAAAAAGGTGTGAGTTTGGTATCTTGGGAGGACCCGGCCCACAGTAACCAATTTTATGGCCTTTTTGATTTGTGTGTGCATGAATATTTGGGGGGGGGAGGAGAAGAATTTGTGTGTGCTGAGAAAGAATTAGTTCAAAAATACAGATGAAGAAAGCCTTCTCTGTGATGGGAGGTGCATTGCATAATCAGCTCTGAAAGCAGAGAGAAGGCAGCAGATGCTTGCATTACAATCCACAGCCACAGGAAGAGCTGCCAAATGTTTTAAACAGCCAGTGAGGATTATGCACACACACCGCCTTACCCACCCACCCCGACCCTGTCCGTGATTCCTTGCTCCCATGGATGCATGCAGAAACAAATGCACCCCAGTCACTTTTTCTTCAGATTCCCCTAAACATCCCAGAGCTGAACACCAGTTAAAAACTTGTTCTGATACCAACTCACAAAACCTGATTTCTTCAGCAAACATGAATGTACCACAAGCCGAGGGTAGTGGCACACACTTGAAATCTCAGCATTCAGGAGACTGAGGCAGAAAGAAGGCTGGGAGCTCAAAGCCAGCCTGGGTTGTACCATGAGTTCATTGCCACCTGGGCTATACCATGAGGCTCTTCTTTGAATAGCCAACAAGTGGGGAGGGCAATGATAGAATGCTTGCCAAGCCTAGCATGCATGAAGTCCTGGGTTTGGATCCTTCATGGTACTTCATTTTAAAAAAAAATCTGAAATTAAAAAAAAATAATACATTAGAATAAAACCTTCCAAATTCCTTTATCTTTTGGGTATTGGATAACTAACTATAGAAGAATAGCATATGGTCATGAAAAAGAATGACAATTCTCCCTGGAGCAGTACGCCCTGGGTGATTTGCCATCCTTAGGCAGATCCAGAGCATCTTTGAGCCTCGTGGGAATGCCATGACATGAAGAGGCCCCATGGTCAAGGGCAGGTGTGCAGACCACATGGTGTGGCCCTCCTTCTCTAGCCAAGGCAAAGCAGGGTCCCTTCAATGGGCACTGCTGAATAAACAGTGTGGGAAAGGGGATGAGGACCCCTCTTCTTGAAATGATTGAGCCCCGACGCCTGCATGCAGATCACAGTGGTAAACGGAAAGAGACTGGTGCAAATGTGAAAAGGTGCTGTGTCTAGGCGAAGTGGGCTTTTGAACCTTCCTTTCTGTAGTCATCTACAGTATTTGAATTTTCTACTCCAAGCATATATCATCTTTGTACTTTATGAAAAGAATAAAAGAAATCTTCAAAATAAAAGCCACATGTAACCAAAACCAAAATCTTGTCTAGGCAATAAGAGTCCTGGGATCCCTGTTATAAACACTGAGACTCTCTTCCCCTGGCTAAAGAGTTGTTGGCAACTTATGGCTTCTATAGGAGGGAACATCCATTTTCTTCAGAAATGTGGCCCTGATAGGTTGTCCATGTGTCAATGGATCATCTACACCCACACACACAGGCAGCGCCAATTGACTTCAGTGGGCTAAAATAAAAGACATGAAGTCGAGACGGAAATAGGGTAACAGTAGAGGATAAGGAGTTGGAGCAGAAAATGGGAGCAGGATAAGATCAAAACACATTGAATACATGTATGACATTTTCACATCTGTAAACTCAGCACTCCAGATGCCGACGCAGGTAGGTGTCTGTGGCTTTGAGGTCAGCCTGTTCTATATAATGAGTCCTAGGCCATCCAGGGCTACACAGGGAGATCCTTTCTCAGATAGGTAGATAGCTAGATAGCTAGATAGATAGATAGATAGATAGATAGATAGATAGATAGATAGATAGATGATAGATAGATAGATGATAGATAGATAGATAGATAGATAGATAGATAGATAGATAGATAGATAGATAGATAGATAGATAGATAGATAGATAGATAGATGATGGATGATAGATAGATAGATAGATAGATAGATAGATAGATAGATAGATAGATAGATAGATGGATAGATGGAGAGATAGAGAGATAGAGAGATGGAGAGATAGCAGACAGACAGACAGACAGATAGATAGATGATAGATAGATAGATGATAGATAGATAGATAGATAGATAGATAGATAGATAGATAGATAGATAGAGATGGAGAGATGGAGAGATGGCAGACAGACAGACAGACAGACAGACAGACAGATAGATAGATAGATATAAAAGTTTGTGATTTGAAGCCCAGTGAGACACAGGCAAGTAACTATACTACACAAAAGAAACTTAGATTTTCATGATTTTTCAGACAAAGGAGAGCATAAAAATAAAGGAGTAAGACTGAAAATTCAAAGAACACTTAAGAACATACAGCACAGATGAGAAAGTGAAGAATCCATGCAAACAAAATGGCCATTAAAATAATAACTCTGTAGTTCTGACAGCTCTGCCTTGATGTGTTTTTTAATAATTTTGATTGTATTTAAATTTTATGCATATGTGTATGCATACATGTGTATATGCATGTGCGTGCATGTGGTGTGTGTGTGTGTGTGTGTGTGTCTGTGTGTCTGTGTGTCTATGTGTGTGTGTGTAGACAGCTTGCAAGAGTCTCTCCTTCTATCATGTAGGTCCAGGGACATCAAATCCTAGTTGTCAGGCTTGGCAGCCGGTACCTTTACCAAACATGCCATCTTGTCAGCTGTCGGCCTTCCGATCATTAAAGCCCTTGCAGAAATGGGCAGGGACTTTGTAGTTTAGCCATATTTTGTCCAGTGCTTTTTTTTATTTAACAAAAAAATCCATGTTTTCTTTTTACTTCATCCTTATAAAATCATCCTATTTTCTAAGCCGGACACTTTATTCATGTGTGCCAGCAGTACTCAGTCTCAAAAAAGGGAGCAACTTCTCTGTGACTCCATTGCCTATGGAGCCACGGCGTCTTCTCCATATCCGGCATGTTGTCATGTTAAACAAGTACTCCCCAGTAGTCAATGCCTCCAGACTTCTGGACTAAAATTATTTGTGTTCACACAAACGACCTGCTACTGTCAGATCTTGATATCTGGCACATAGCTGTCACTTCCCAGCACCTGGTTTTTACCAAAGCAATGTTCCAGCAACTGGAGGCAAGCCCGTGACAAAAATACACAAGGCCCTCCTTTACAGAGACAGCCAAGAGATGGATCCCACACCACAACACAGAAGCTACTTCATATAAGTTGTTCTTGGAGACACCAGACTGAGGATTGGGACTCCAGAATTCCAACCCTGTGCCCTGTGTACCACAGTGGGATCAAGTCAGACTACCTCCTCCCTCTGAAAGTGGAGCTCCGAGGTACCTTCCAGATGTGCAGTTAGAGCCTCTGCATAATTCCTTAAACCAGAATGCACAATTAAGTTTATATTTGACTAAAAAGAGGGGGAAAGTACCCCTTGGACAGGCTTCATAGAAGAGAGTGGACTGAACTTAAATGTCAACCATAAAGCTGCAAGTTATTTTTATTTTTGCACAAATATCAAATAGATGGGAAGACAGAGTTAGTGGTCTCTTGGGAAAAGTGGTTATGCTGGAGGGTGAGAATTGAGAAGGGTATTAGCAACGCAGTTCCATGGGATAGCTCTGCAAGTCCGAGTCACCCAAGGTTCTGACGCTGCCATTGTGAAAAAACATTTCCACATCAAATAGTTACGAAGGATGAAGGTGGCTAAGACAACTTCCCCAAACCCACGACACATAGCTGTGCCCGGGCCCAACTTCAGTCCTGAGTCGTCTTCAGTGAGGATCAATGACACCGAATGATCACCTGCATGACTTGAAGTCATTCTGTGACTGACCTAGTGCCAACAATCGACAAGGCAGATACCTGTACACAATTCAGCACACACACCCTGACTCAGTTGCCACAGTATCTAGGACAAAACACACACAAAGCCAGTCTGTTCGCTATGATGTTTCCTCATCCTTGCAAAAAAAAAAAAAAAAACCAGAGCCACAGATGGGCTGAAAAACTCCCAAAGAGAAAGGAAAGGAAAGATAAAGGGGAGACTACTTAAGCAACTTCTAATGAGATCATAAAACCACAATCTGAGAATTGTATTATTAGGCTAAGCCTCTTAACATAGAAATTCCCCCAAACTCTACAACCAAGCAACTAATTGAGAGTTAGAAGGTGTCAAAAGAGACTTCATCCCCTTAGTACAGGCAATATAGGATTCCCTTACTCGGTATACTCAGTATGATAAGGTGATTTTTGTCAATGTGAGCTCTAATCAGACAGAGGATTGGCTGGTGATGACATCATACCCATGGGCTAATCCCCAGTGAATACACTTTTAATATCATTTGCATCAACACATCATTTACATAACAAAGTATTATAGTAAGTGTAACAGTAAACAAAAGATGCAGACAAAAGAGCTCTTAAGAAAGGCTCTGTGACACAGAAAAGGAGGTGGGGGTGGGTCAAAGCAGAGACCTGTTCTTTTCTACTAACTGGAACTAAACAATACATACCTCCAGAAGGATCACAAGATGAATATTGAAATTCAAGTGATATAGAACAGTCTAATACTAGTACTATCAGAGGCTGCCTCCAATAAAGAATATTCAATAACAAAGAGATACTCATAGGTGTACTTTGCAGCGGGGTGAACTGATAAAGCCATTCATTCACACAGCAGGCAAACTGCTGTTCTGAGGGACTTTGTTGCAGATCTCAGGAGAAAGCAGCCAATCACCTCATGACTTAAGTCCCCCCAACACAATGTAACAAGTCAAAGCGTGGTTAGTACTGAGGAAAGAGAAAGAAGTCTAGAAAGACGACAATAATGAGAGAGGAACTTCAGGAGGAATCCTTGAAAAAGTTACTGGTCAAGCTATTGAAACAAACTACTGATTAAGAAACATCCACACCTAGAAAGCTCTGTGCACAAATGAGTGATCCCAGCTCACCGGGTCATTTGGGAAAGACATAGGTCATCATTAGTTTGTGAAATTCTGGAAAGTGATCTCACTGTCTTCATAAGGCTGATGTGTCCAGTCCAAAGGACATGGACTTGAACCCTGATTTGAACCCTCAAGTTAACAGAAAAGCTTATTCAAGAATCAGTTGAAGAATTCTTCACCTCAGATCAAACATCTGTTCCTAAACCACCAAGCGGTAAACATTAACTACATTACGCTAACTACATTGTCACATTGCCATCCCTAAATTCTATTGGGTTTCTGTTGCTGTTTGCTTGCCTGGTTGCTTGTTTGCTTGCTTGCCGATGTTCACAGGTTTGGGTGTCTGTGTCTGCAGATGGACTATGCCTATATAAAGGATATTACAGAAAATACCAGACTGAGGCTTCAACGGAAATACCCCCGCTCCCACCGCTGCCGCTGTCAAGCAGGGACTTTGCCTGTCACATCATATTAACTTTGCTCCTATTGAATGGAAGGCCATTAAAAAGTTAAAAGCAAAGATTTCGGGGATCAGTACTCTTCACCAAAAGGGATCTTTCAATCCTGGTGAGGGTGGACACGTGGCTGGCCTCAAAGAGTCCGTGAACTTGTGCACATCCGTATTGCCCGCTGACTCATAACTCAGCTAAGCGTTCTCACCAGGGCATGTGGAGTCCTCAGCATTCAAGAGAAAAGCACACTAGCACGCTGAAGAGATGCTTGTTTCTTGGGGCGCCTCCCCGGGTGCAGGCTATCAAGCTTTCTATTTGTAGCTACCCCAAGAACAAACCTGGGTTAAAGACACCCTGCTGTGCTAGACAACCGCCCTGAAACTGAAGCAAGAGGGAAAGAAAGGTCCAGGCGCTGCTTTGGTGGACAAAGCCAAGATGACTCAACTCCCAGACCCTCCCCGGTTAACCTTTTATGCTCCCAGGCCCAGCTTGGCTATTAAGAATCCCGGAACCAACCCAAGTGCTGACTCCTGTAAGGACCCCTGCTCAGATGCAAAAGGATGAAACCGGAGGCCAGCATAGCCAGAGTCCTTAGTTCATGGGGTATTTGCCCTGCCACTGCTCACTCCAATTCATCAAGTGACTTGCCTTAGCACCAGCGCGACTCCAGAGTCTCTGAACCGCAGATATGAACCCCCCAAGTTGGAAGTGACTGCTGCCCGCCATCCCCACCCGTACCCATCGAGGCTCGTATCCCTACTTTTCAGTGTATCAGCTCGTATCCCTACTTCCAACTTTAGGACACACGCGGCAGATTCAAATACTTCCCCCTGCCTGCTCTCCCAAAATGCCAGAGTGATCAGGGCTGTTCTGAGCCCAGTTAACTGATACTAGCCCAAAAGGCCACTGCTGCCCTAGAGACAATGCTTGAGCACACGTTTCAAGGCAGCTCCAAACCCATCTCCCGCCAGCTCTTCTCCAGAGACCATTCTTACTAGAAAGAGCAGCGGAGTCAGATCCGGTAGTCCAGGGCAAAGCACAGGTCGAAGCGCTGGAGTCAAAGGATTCTCAGCTGGCCACTCGCACGCAGAAGCCTCTGGCAACAGCCCATCACCATCTCAGCCCGGCCAAGAAGGTGGAAAGTTTCGGTGCTGCTGCAAAGTGAAGCCGAAGCTACCGAGGGAAGCGCGGTGTTTTAACGGAGAAACATTGCCCAGACCCGCTTGCGCGGCTGCGGACAGCCGCGCGCCCAGCAGGTGCGCTCGGTCCAGGGTGACTCCAGGCTAGCTAGCTATGCAGAAACCAGCCCAGAGCTAGCTGACCAGGAGGAGCCGGGCTGGCCGCGGACAACGCTGATTGGCCAGACCTCCCGATTGCCAGCGCCCCTGTCAAACTCCGCAGTCCACGTGGGCCGGTCCTCTGCGCCCCGCACCTCCCCATCCTACTGCTGGATGAGCCTCTCCCGAGCGCCGCGCTGTGGCCACCACTCGGCAGGTGTTGGAAAAAAGGTGCTGAATTCCTCTGAACACCTGAGAGCCACTTTGAACCCTGCATAAGAGAGAAGCATTTGGGGTTCAGCTCCAGTTGAAACCGTTCCCTCCACAGAGACCCACAACGGTCTGCAAGCAGGAGTCCTCTGGCATGTGCAAAGGCCATCTGGCTTCATGTGTAATGCCATTACATGGGAAAAGAGAAAATCTGACATACATATCAATAATTGAATGATAAAAATACATTTTTAATGGGGCTAAGGATATAATACAGTTGGTAGGATGACTGCCTAAGCTTGCAAGAGACCATCACTACATACAACCAGATGTGGTGGCACGGACGTGTGACCCTAACTCTTGAGAAGCAGAAGCAGGAAGAACAGAAGTTCAGGTCATTCTTGACTACTCAGTGAGTTTGAGGTCAGCCTGGGCTACATGATAGCCTATCTTTAAATAAGTTTTTAAAAATGAAACCAGTTCTTTTCTGGTGCCCTTCTCTTCCTCATCCCCAGCCACTCCAAATCTTTCCGCTCTTCCTTCACAGAAGTAATTAGCAATCAGCAGCATTTAAATAATACATGTAGTGGCATTTCATTTGTATTTTAGTAAATAAAGCTCGACTGAAGATCAAAGAGTAAAAAAGCCACGCAGGTCAGCCTTACAGACCAGGAAGTGGTGACATCCACCTTTAATTCCAGCAACCACTCTAGTTTGCTATAGAAACTGGGCAGTAGTAGTGTATGCCTTTAATCCCAGCCCTAGAGAGGAATATAAAACGGGAGGAGACAACTCTCAGTCAGTTTCATTCTGAGGATTACTGGAGACAGGATCGCCATTTTAGACTGACCTTCAGAGTGAGCCCCAATATCTGTCTCTGGGTTTTTATTTGTCGTGCTACAATAATTCCTTTACAGAGATTCTTTTGCCTGATCTCCATTGTACAATGGGGAAAACTGAGGCACAGAAAGTCTAAATAGCTTCCTGAAGATTGCAGGGTTAAGTAGTGGTGCAGCTTACATTTGGTTTGCAAGCACAGGCATTGTCTAAAACCAGGTTGGAATTTTGGACTTTCTGGCTCCACCCCAGAACCAGAATTTTCACTTAAACCATTTAAACCCCATTCATTTAAACCCCATGTGGTTACGATATGCATGCAGTCTGAAAAGTCACTGTTCTCTGCTACTGTGCTGTCCTCTGTCACTGGTTAATAGCCCTCTTGTCCTTGTCATTCTAGCACAGACGCATCCAAATCTATTCATTGTTCTCTGCCCCTCCTGCTTGAACTCATCCAGGGCAGGCTCCTGTCTCTGCCCCCCATGCCTTCTTGCCATACATACACACAAGCCATATCGGAGTATTTTACTGATTGCTAAACACTGACAATCCTTGGCTCTTTTGTTATCAAAATTGGGACTTTGCAAAGACAGTCGTGCTATTAAATTGTCACCCGTCTAAAAGGGCTTTCAAACATAAGCAATCCTTTCGATCTTGCAGGATCCTATGACAGTTCAGTTAAAGGGCTTCCTGGGAACTGTCCAATGACGGGGCGTGTCTCATGCAGCTCTTAGAGGCAGAATGACCCTATGATCGGAGATATGCGGCCGAAACACTGCCGTAGGAAGGTAAGGTACCGGGTGAGGTAGCTAAATGAATCCCAATTATTTCTTCACCAGCTGCTTATCAAATGTCTACATGCCGGGCTTAGGGATTCTGTGACAAACAGCAGGTGTGACTTCTGTCTATAGTTACAAGGAAAGCTGGGCACTAAACAACTCAACCAATATATAAAAGAGGCAATTGGAGAGCATCTGTGTGTTAAAAGAATATAGAATAAGCATGAGAACCATAGTGGCGGGTTTAATTTAGATCGTCTGCCCTGGGAAAGTCACTAGGACATGGTGACAAAAGGCCAACAAAGCAAGCATCTAAGCAAAAACTGTCCCCAGTAGTAGCTCAGGTGTCCTCTATAAGAAACAGTCCTCCATTCATTTCATAGACGCCTCCTTCTATCCTGCCACCTGTTTTGCACCTTATGAAGTCATGCAAAATCAATCAGTGTCTGTGTTATTAAAATGAGTCAGACTATTTTTTATGTAAGACCCACTGAAGGTCATGCCAACAGGGATTTTTGTTTTTGTTTTTATTTGGTTTTCATTCATACACAGCAGTTCACAACACCCCTTGTGCCTGTAGGAACTTCTGTGATTTGAACTTTATGTTTCTCTTTCCTCTTGTATACTTCTGGGCTTAAGCACTACTGAGCATGTCTTGGTGTATGGTGTACAATACACAGGCTAGTGGCTGAATTTGCGAAGGGACATTCTGACTCCCCTAGACCTATTTATAAGAATCTCCCCATTATCTGGGCTGGGAGAATGACTCGGTGGGTAAAGCACTTGTTGCTCAAGCCGGATGACCTGAGCTCAGATCCCTGGGACCTGTACAAAAGCTGGACTCAATAGTGCCTGGATCTATAATGTCAGGGCTCCTACAGCCAGATGGGAAGGAAATACAGGAGACTCACTCTCTCAAATGTAGGCCAACATTTGCAGTGACAGCTTGTCTCAGGCAAGGAGGAAGGTGAAGACTGACACCCAAGGTTGTCTTCTGACCTCTACATAGGCACTGAGATAAACACACACACACACACACACACACACACACACACACATCCTCTTTTATTAAGTAAAGCTTCAATTTAAATTTTTTTGCAATGCTCATGTACTTTGATTATGATTTTTCCTTGGGAGACTAATAATGATAACAATAAATATTAATCATAGCCCCGTGTGTCTGAGTATGCTAAATGCTTCATGTGGCTATCACGCTCATCATCTGAAAAGGTAAATTTCTCTTATTAGAGCTTCGGTTCCACAGATGAAAAAGTTCCAGCTCCAAAAGAGCTAAATAAGAAGTCCATGTGCCTGGGCCAGTCTGTCACTGCAGCCTGTGCAAGGCGGCTAAGCAGAAACACATGAAGCTTCAAGAATGCAAAGAGCATGTGTCTATTCCATGGCGCTGGTCTTTGAAATGTTCAAAGGGCCATTCTCTCACTTTTTGTATTTACCCCAGCCTTTAACTTTCAAGTTCACTTTTCTCTCTAGATGCTCGCATTGCTTTGCCTTGCTTCAACCTGGGAGCTGTGAGGACTTTGATAAATGAAACAACTGGTGTATTTTTTTTTTTTGTTTGTGTTAGGCCGATCTGCTCTTCAGCGTCCTCTGAGGAAATGCGTCAGGCTTCTTAGAGCTCAAACACTGACAGCTCTTCAAGACAAAGGAGACCCACCCCTTACCCCAGTAACAGAGAAGGCTTCCCACCCCTTGCCATAGCCGAAGCTGGGTACAGTGTAAAGCGGTAGTTCTGGCCCTCCTTGCGCAAACATGAATAGTCCTCCCTCCTGCCTGAGAAGGAACTCTGGAAAATGAATCAGTATCTGCCCTCACGGCTTCCCCGCAGTCCCAATCCGAGAGAAAGCACAGTGAACTTGCAGTGAGAAGAAGATGTGAGGCCACTCTGGCTGGGGCTGGAATCCCTCACCTCTCTCCGGAAGTATGGGGTCTGCAGCAGTTGCTAATGACTTCCTGCTTTGGATGTCTTGGCCAGGTTTGTTTCAGACTCCTGGAACTCAGACAAGGAGTCTGGCTATTTGCTTTGGAAGACTCAGGTGGGTTTCTCTACCCTTCCCTTTGCTGACCACAAGGGTTTCAATAATTTATATCTCAGAGAGGAACAGCACTTCAGGGCAAATTAGTGTAAGAGTGATTTATGAACCCACAGCAGAGCACTTTTTGAGAGATAGCACCAGAGCCGTTGCACAGAAAGACAACACAAACTAGATTCTGATCAGGCTCGGCCTTGCATAGCATCATCAAAGAAATGATGCCCTCTCTTTCCCACCTCTTCTTCCCCAATATCTCCCAGTCTGGTTGTCGACTTCTGAACTCCCTGAAGATTGGGGTTGTCGTTCATTCATTGATCCTTTTACTAGCTCATTTAGAATTCCTGCTTATCAAAGGGACGTGTGTATGTATGCCTGTGTTTATAAAAGCATGATTTGTGGTGCCTGAAAAGTGTTCAATCTGTTCAGCAAACATACGGTAATCAGTATGTGTGCTTGTACAATAGAGTATATTCAGCCTTAATAAGGAGGGGAATCCTGACACACATAACGGTGAATGAAACTTAAAGACAGAAGGGTGAAGGGAAATAAGCCAGTTCCAAAACGACAAATGCTGTGTGATTTTTCCATATATGATGTACCTAGAGATTTATAGAAATAAAAAAGAAAGATGGTGGTTGCCCAGGACTGGGTGAGCAGGAGAACAGGGCACTGCTGCCTATCTCATGCAGACTTTCAGCATACAAGAAGAAAGATTCCAGGAGACGTGCTATGGTGGTGGCTGTTATGGTAATGGCTGTCACGGTGATGGCTGTCCCAAAATAGAAGTGTACTTGATACCATCTAGTTGTTCACTTACACGCATTTCATGGTAAATTCCATGATAGGTGTGCTTCGCCACAACTAAGAGTGGCTTCACAGTTATTCTCATCCACTCTAAAGCTCTTTAGAGCTGAAGTTTCAGGATGTGATTTCACGTATACCATAGATTACCCAAGCAAATGCAATTTGATTATAAAACGGCACTTAATTCTGTTTGTATGTACTTGACGTCGCATCCAGCATTTGAGATACAACTATGAAAGGTATTCATAATGCCTGACCTCAAAGAACACACAAGAGCAACCATACTGATCCAGATGAAATTTCTAGTTACATCTTGCTTTCCTCCTCCACGTATTCGTTTTAGCTCCTATGTGCCAGACTCACTGCTGCACGCCCCTGTGCTGGTGAGCAATAGACAGATGTGGGATGCCTCTCTGTATGCTGTGAATGTGTTTTATTACCATGGCTTAATAAAGAAGCTGCTTTGGCCTATGGCAGGGCAGAATATAGGTAGGCAGGAAAACTAAACTGAATCCAGAAAGAAAGAAGGCAGAGTCAGGCAGATGCCATGTAGCTGCCAAAGGAGAAAGATGCAGGAAACTTACCGGTGGGCAACAGCCTCGTGGTGATGCATAGATTAATAAAAATGGGTTAATTTAAGACGTAAGAGCTAGCTAGGAATATGCCTAAACCATTGGCCAAACAGTGTTGTAATTATTATAGTTTTTGTGTGATTATTCAGGTCTGGGAGGGCTAGGAAACTAAAGTGCAGGCTCCTTTTACATAGAGATAAACCAAAGTCCAGCAAGGGAAAACAGTAAGTGAGAGATTGTCTAAGCCCTCTCCATAGGTTCTTCAGATTTTCACATCCTAGGCTCTGTCAAGATATCCTTATCTAGTCTGCCTGTGATACCCAGATACAAAAAAACTGTCTGTGGTGCCTCCCACATTTGTTGCATATCAGTAACATATCTTGTCTCAAAATTACATACTAACCCAGCATTTTCTAAAATGCATTTTTTTATCCCACAGATGGGATGTAAGATGATTTTATCCAAAACACAGGGGGAAAGTTAATAGTCGTAATTCATTTTACTGTCCATCGAGAATGAAGCTAAATGAGAACATCAACCCTGTGGTTTCATAGATTCTGTTCTTTCAACCGAGGTTGCATTCAGAGGAATTTCTGATTAAAGAGAATTCCAGAGGTAATAATTTAAGATTATGGCAAAATTAGAAATGAGGCTGATTTTTGTAAATATGTGTGTGTGTGTATGGATGTGTCTTCCCCCATCTCTTGGCACTGTTTACTGTTGTTGCTCAGATTAGACTCATTCTCTCTTACAAAAAGGCTTCTTCCCAATGGCAAGGAAGATGTTCCTTGCTGACCCAACTGTCCCTGCACCCATGAATCCATTGGCAGAAATGATTTATGGGAAGAACAATCTGAGGACATCCAAGGCTTCTAGAATCCTTACACCCCACCATGGGCAGTCTGGCCACACCTGTTATATCTCTTCTTTTTCAGCTTCCCAAGCCAGGACTCCACATAGATTAAAACAGAATCACTTCTATATCAGTTCAACAACTCAATTTTCTCTTACAGAACCTCCATCTATTAGAGATGGCTATGCACATAGACTAAAAGTTAAACATCTTTAGAACCTGGGTTCTCAGAATGCTGAGTCTTTATCTTGCAAGTTGATGTTGTCTCAGAGGAAAGATAAAAAGAGAAAATTCTACTTCCAGTCCCGACCTGTCCTATTTACTCTCTGACATGTCTAGTGCAAAGGGTTGGACAAAGCAGAAGAATAAATGTTGAGTTTTATTCCAGTTTTTTCCATCTATGCTATTTTAATACATGCAACAAAACCCACATGCTATTTGATTTTTATTTTTGGACTTGAGTTTTTTTGCCTCTACCATAGAAAAAAACATCATTTAGTAAAAGGTCATAAATGTTAAAGTAGGATTTAAGAGACTCCACTCGGACATCTGACATTTGGAAGACTCCTGGCTGGGGACTTGCCCACCAGGAACCCTGAACCCATCGGTGAACCTCAAATCCTATGATTTCAAGCTGGATGCAAGATTAGCATTTTGCGCACATGCCAGCATCCCTTAGGAGCGAGCGTATGAACTTTGATTGCAAGAGAGAGAGATAACAGACTAAAAGAGGGGAGAAGGGACAGCTGTCCACCCATGAAACTGAGAGGCTTCACCTGTGCAAGTTATGCTGGCACTCAGACTGGCAAGATGGCTCAGTGGGGAAAGGAGATTGCTACTGAGCCTGCTGATCTGACCCTGGAACACATGTCGTGGGAGGAGAGAATCAACTTGCACAGGTTCCTCTGGCATCCACTTGGGTACTGTGGCTCATCAGTATCCACACACGCACGCACACACACACACACACACACACACACACACACACACACACAGAGAGAGAGAGACACACACACTGTGTTTTTGCTTCTACTATTTTAAAGATACTGTACTCATGGGAAGGCATGTGTGTGTGGATGTGTCTTCCCCCATCTCTAGGTACTGCTTACTGTTGTTGCTCAGATTAGACTCATTCTCTCTTACAAAAAGGCTTCTTCCCAATGGCAAGGAAGATGTCCTTTGCTGACCCAAGTGTCCCTGCACCAATGTGAGCTTCATGCAATAAGAATTACCCTCTGGCTTCAAACTTTTAAATTTTGTTTAAAATTTAACTTATCCCATGGCCAGGACATGAAGATGGTGCAGATGGCTTATAACCATCATTATAAACTTACATGCTTATAAACTCATGGAAAAGTAATGTTGACACCAGAAAGTGATAGCCATTGTAGGACTTAGCCTGAGCCACAGCCCTGACTGCCCTACCAGCCAGATATTGTGTTACCTAACCCTCATGACAGTAGCCTAGTAGACTAGGTTTGGGCTCCTAAAGCAAGTACTGGCCAACCAAATAATATCTCTAGCTGGTAAAGTAGCCATTGGGAATCAGACTTTAAAAATGGAAGCTGAAAAATGTGAGCCATGTCACTGAGCCAGTAGAACTTATCACCATAAGATAGAAAACACTTCATGGGTAATGTGTGATGAAGAAGCCAGTCTCCAGAGATTAGGGGCTGGAGCAAGGGGAACTTGCTCCTGAGGTATGTCACCTCTGTCAGGGAGACTTGGGAAGTGGCCAAGTAGGTTTCCCAGTCCGAATAAATCCTCAGCGCCTGGAAATTTATGATGTGCGTAGCAAGACAAGGCAACGTATAGCTAATCCATGTGTTGCTTTCACCCAGGTTGTTATGTGTCCACTTTGGAGCAATTCACTTGAAGGACTTCCTTTTCCATTTTCTTTATTATAGACTAAAGCCCACCGGACCTATTTGATGACCCTTAATGTGAATTATGTTAGACTGTGAAGTCTCTAAGTTATGAGTATTTTGCCTTCTCTCTCTCTTTCTCTTTCTCTCTTTCTGTACGTGTATGTGTGTGTGTGTGCATGTGTGAAGACTCATTGGTGTAAATATGAGTATATGAATATTGCTTTACATATGCAGAACCAAAGGACAAGCTATCTCACAAACAGTACAGTGACCTCAGAGGAGACACCCATGTGAAGAGCACCCTCTGAACACCTGAGTGTCACTCACAGAAGCCACAAGAGGGAAGGAGGCTGTTGAGAGGCAGAGTCTACACCATCAAGCATCTGTGTTCCATGAGAAACCTGAGCCATCAGCTGTCCACTGCTCAGTTCTCTGGTCAGCACTGGCTTTACTGTGTCTTCAGCTTACAGAGAGCTGTCTGGGAAACTCGCATGCCTTCTGCACTCTCCTGATCTAGTACTTTATAAAGAATAACATAAAATCTGTTCATACATGAGCATGTGCCCTGTTGGTTCTGTTTCTGAGAGAACTCTAAAGTAGCACTCCGTCAGCAAAGGGAGACCGAGGTGGAGTTTGGAACATACAGTGACTGTGTGCCCAAGTGTATTGAGCTAGAAGGGATTTTGGTAGTTTATTTGTTTGATTACTTTAGGGGGCTTGTCCTTTCCTCCAGGTCATTTCTTTTAACTTGTACAAATTACATATCACCAGCCAAAAATTTCAAGAAGGTTTCCCCTATGTTCTTACATTTCCAAACCATCGTGCAACTTAGCTCAGACCCAGAGGACTAGGCTGAAGAGAATGACCTAGGACCTGGAGAACACAAAGGAGCAGGTGTCAGAACAGAGGTGATGACCCCCAAGGCACCCGGTCCTGGCAGCAGAGTATTTAGGTGAACTTGCCCTGATGAGTTTAGAATATGCCAATATTTTACAGACTTGAGATTTTGTTTTGTTTGTTTCGTTAAGGCAGGTCTCAGGGTATAGCCCAGACTAGACTCGAACTCATTAGGTAGACAAGGCTGGCCTCTGACTCATGGTCCTCCTGCCTCTGCTGGCATAAAGGCTGTATCCCAGCACATGGAAAAATACTGAAGAAGAGCAGAAGTGTGATCCATCATGTCAGCATGTTTTGCAAACCTCTCAGTGTGCACTCACACACACTCTAAATAATAAATACTGTAAATGTGCCAAGACTCTTTTTTAAATATCCCCGTCCATTCTCTTTCCCTCCGCGACCCTTCCTTCCTGTCCAACCCTCAACCAGTTCCAGCAGTTAAACAGTATGCTTTACAGCCCTAGGGAAAACGAGACCAAAGCAAAAGCCGGAGAACAAAGACACAAAGCCACGGCTTATGAGTTTCTAAATAGGCTGCTGAAACTCAGGCCAGAGATAATAGTTTTGAAAGGATTTCTGAGCCCCTGAAGCAGGGCTTCTGAATATCAAAAAGCCACAGCATACCCTCCATCCTAGGCTGGGAAAAAAACACCCCCCCCCCCAAAAAAAAACATGCCTTTCCTTCTCAACAGCATATGGATGGAATAGGCTGGGTGAACAAGACACTTAGAGGAAAGCTACAGAGTTGGGGGCAGGGCAGAGATGCCACTGTTAGGACTACAGAACTGACAGCAAAAGTCTGGCCTGGGAGGAATGCTCAGGCCAGACACTGCTGACATTTCAGCTGGATTTTTCTTTATGGTGTAAGGCTACCCCGAGTTCTGCAGGGTGCTTAGCAACATCCTTTTTAGACATCCTTAAAATGCCAAGAATAACTCCCAAGTGTGGCAATCACATATTCACCGGGAATGAAGGTGCAAAAGTCACCCATAATGGAGAGTTAATGAGACAGAAATATAGAGAGATGATAGGTAGATAGATAGATAGATGGATAGATAGATAGATAACAGACACATTTTCACACTAATAAAAAACTATACATGGTTTATACAGAACACTTCAAAACTACAGGACATCATTCCTCAAACAGAAAATGACCAATACTTTCCTCACACATGATTATTAATATTTATCTACTCCCTGTTTTTCTATGTATGTGTGCATTTTATTTCCATCAAATCAAAACCTGAGGTCACATAGGTAAATACTGCTACACATGCTGGCCAAGATGGTGCACACCTTTAATTCCAGGACTTAGAGGAGAGAGGCAGGTAGATCTCTGTGAGTTTGAGGCTAGCCTGGTCTACATAGTGAACTCCCAGAAAGCCAGGGCTTTTTAGAGACCCTGTCTCTGGAAAACAATACATACGTTTGTGTGTGTGTGTGTGTGTGTGTGTGTGTGTGTGTGTGTGTGTATACTCCTACACAATCTATACTTTTAAAGTTTATTAAAAAGTTTTTATACAAATGGGTTTTAGCAAAAATTTGGGAATGATAAAATAAGTTCTGTAATCTTTTTTGCTTAGCAGCTTGTCATGATTTTCACAGAGATAAAATACCCCTCATTATGGCTACAACATCTAATGAACTAAACTCCTATTTTTGGACCTAGGAGTTTTTTGTTTATTTGTTTGTCTGGGTTTTTGTTTGTTTGTTTTTAAAGACAGGGTTTCTCTGTGTGGCCCTGGTTATCCTAGAACTCGCTTTGTAGATCAGGCTGGCCTCGAACTCACAGAGATCCACCTGCCTCTGCCTTTCAAGTGCTGGGATTAAAGGCGTGTGCCACCATGCCTAGCTCTAGATTTAGGTTATTTACAATATTTCCCCCATTGTTTTTGGTGGTTTTATGACCATCTTCCCACATTGCTTTGTGGGTTTTCCTAGGATAAATTCCCAAGCAACTTCCTTAACAGAGAAAGCATAAATGTTGAGGTTTGAATTTATTTATTTATTCTTTCGGGGCTTTAAGGCACACTTAGCTGGCTGTTTCTCTAGTGCTTCTAAGTTTCAGCACTCCTAACCTGACTGAGCCTGCAGGGCAGCTTCCAACATACTCGTTTTACTGAGGCAAACACTGCCAATTAATAGGATTTAAGTGACTTTCTGATGGCAACATGGTTGTTTAGCAAGACTAGAAGCCATCTGATGCCATTGATACCGATTATCAACTTTACAGGATCTATAGATACCTAAGAGACTAACCTCATATGCATTCCTCTGAGGAAGATTCTAGGTTGGGTTAATTAAAGTAGGGCAAACCATTTTAGCTGTGAGCAGCACCATTCCATGAGATGGGGTCTCCTGAATAAAAAGGAGAAAGCAAACAGAACCAATGTTCCATCTTTTTCTGCTTCCTGAATACAGATGTAAGGTGACCAGCCACCTCACACTCCTGTTGCTGTGCTGTCCCCACCGAGAAGGACTGTACTCTCAAACTGTGAGCCAAACTAAAGCTTCCCTTCCTTCCAAAGGCTGCTTTTGTCAGTCATGGTATCATGGCAATGAGCAAAGTAGCTGTCGTTCCCTCTCCCTTGAGTCCAGGCTCCTTGTTATCAGCGCTCGTGTTGGCAATATGCACATTACCCAAACTGGAACTAAACCATAGAAATGTAGTATATTCCATATTCACATATGGAATGCAAATTTATGAGGATTGGGTGCTCGGAGCATTCTTGCCCGTGAATCCTGTCTCTAAGTACATCTTTGTGTGTGCTGCAGTTTTCCAAAGCACAGTTCAATTATGAACCTTAAATGGTATATCTCCCTCTTCCTCCTCCAGACTGCACAGCCAACAGTCGTCTGATGCCACCTTGGAGGGTAAATATTTAAAGACACTAACTCCAACATCTGCATCTTTCTTGTGCCTGAAGCCAAATTAAGTTGGCACAGTCTGTTTTTACTTCCACTTCCACTCTAACACAGATTTATTACCAATTAATTGCTTATTGAGGAAAAACAAGCCCATTATAAGTCTTAGATAATGTCATCTAAGTATTTGGTATGACTTCAAGTCTGAGCAGCAGAGTACAGAGTGCCTCCAGTGTTCATTACCCCATAATGCTGCATTCCTTTCCATGTTTTGATTCACAAAATAAGGCGGGGGGAATGCTACCCACTGCTTAGACACTATTTAGATTTAATGAGATTAAATAAATTCTGAGAATGGGAGAAAGAATAAAGTTTAAAAATGTTTTAGGTGATTTGTACAAATATTCCTTCTTCCCTGAGCACAATTTTAAGCCAAAGCAAACTTCTACAGTGCTATTGAAGACTAATGAATGCCTTAATAACATGCAGAGGAAAAAATACAATGAGTTGATTAGATACAGAAACATGATAGATCTCTGAAATACAGTTGAGAAAACAATTCAGTTGTACTCAGAGAAAGAAGCCATGACAAAGATTTGCCCTAACATCCTAGAGACTCATTGGGCAACAAGCTAATAAGTAATATTCTTGGCAGCCTGGTGGGTGGGGTTGAAGGTTGACTTGTGTTGTGCTCTTTATCTTATCTTATCTATCTACTCCATTTTCCTAAGTATGTGTGCATTTTATTTCCATCAAATTAAAACCTGGGGTCACATAGGTAAATACTGCTACACACGCTGGCCAAGGTGGTGCACACCTTTAATCTCAGGACTTATAGGAGAGAGGCAAGTAGATCTCTGTGAGTTTGAGGCCAGCCTGGTCTACATAGTGAACTCACAGAGTTAAAGAAAGAGCCTCCTGTGGCTAGCCTTGAACTTGTTTATGCCAAGAGCAGTCTTGAACTCCTGATCTTCCTAGCTCCACCTTCCAAGTGCTGGGTTGACAGGACTGTCCTGCTATGTAAAGGAGTTTAGATTTTAAGGCTCTGTATAAACTTTGAACCGATTTCTTTCTATTCTAATAAAGCCTAGAAAGTGACCCAGCAGAACATCATGTGATGTTCTTTCTATTTCCTAGACTCCAGCTGAGGTCAGTCCTTCCCTCCAGTTAAATAAATTTCTTTTATAGGCTTATGCTTTTTTTCTTATTTCTTTTTTTTTCTTCTTCTTCTTAGACAAAAGCTCTTTATGCAAACTTATGCTATAGCCCAGGCTATCCTTGGACTCACTGTGCAGTTCAGCTTGTTCTTGAAAACGTCCTTGTATCCCAGGGGAGCCTTGAACTCACAATCCTTCTAGCTCAGCCTAATTTGAGTCTTAGCAGTATAAGCCCATGCCCCAAGATTATACTTTTCTTAATCAAACAATTTAATGAAGTCTCTAACTGTTACCCTTCTCCTCCTGTTTGCATGTCTGGACATCAGAGTCATCTGTGCATCTCTCTCGGAAGGATGCTGCTTCCGGAAGACTCTCTTCCCAGTGGACATCTAGTAGAGTCATCTGTGCACCTCTCTCAGAAGGATGCTGCTCCCAGAAGACTCCCTTCCCAGTGGACATCTAGGCACACCTACACAGACATCTGTACTACACGGAGATGAACTGAATAGGCAGGTGTTAGAGTCCAGCAACGGCCAAGTTTGTTGTTAGCTGGTCCTTGGGACACTGAGCAATGAGATGCATTAGAGGTGACATGTCTTGGTAAAGAAACTAAACATCAAACCACAGGGCCATCAGAACACAGACACCGGAACCATCAAAGAAAATGAAGCAGTCAGAGCACCAATAAGAAGGAATAATGAGGGGCTGGAGAGATGGCTCAGTGGTTAAGAGCACTGACTGCTCTTCCCAAGAACCCAGGTTCAATTCCCAGCACCCCCATGGCAGCTTACAACTGTCTGAAAATCCAGTTCCAGGGGACACCTTCACACCAATGCACATAAAATAAAGTTAAATAAATCATAAAAAATTAAAACGGCATTGCAAAAATTAAAAAAAGAAGGAATAATGATCTAATGCATGCCACAACATGGATGAGCCCTGAGAACCTCTTGTTAGGTGAAATCAACCAATCCCAAGAACCGACACATTGTATAATGTCATTTATGTGAATTGTCCCAAGAAGGCAAATCCTCAGAGAGAAACAAAACTAGTGGGAGGAATTGGGAGAAGGAGAACTGAAAAGTTACTGATAATCTATGACTCTAGGATTTCTTTAGGGAGCTGAGAAAACATTATGCAGTAAGATAGCAACAATTGTAATGGTCTCTCCTGTCCCCACGAGGCAGCTGTTTACAATTCCAGCCTTTTGCTCCCTGCCACAGATTGTGGTAAGGTGGCTCAAGAATAGGGTGGATCACGCCTCTAGGTCTCTCTTCCATAAAACATGTGACTGTTGCCATTTTGACTGAGGTCAGATGACCTTATCACCATCTTAACTGAGGTCAGGTGACTTGGCTGCCATCTTAACTAAGAGCCAGTTCAGGTGACCAAGTTCCTTTATCTTTACTGAGGTATTCCCTGCTTGGTTCCCTGGTGTTAACTCTGTTACACAGGTGACCTTACCTCCATTTTGTCTGAGGTCAGGTGACTTTGCCGCCATCTTAACTGAGAGCCAGGTCAGGTAACCAAGTCCCGCCATCTTTACTGAGGTATTCTCTGCCTGGTCCCAGTTTACTTACGTTTTTGTCTTTAAATTTCTCTTGCTGACTCTGTTACATATATGTTTTATGCAGTAGCATGTCTTTGGTAGGTCCCACCAAGAATATCCACCTCGCCCAATTCCTGTTCATTGTGTGTGAATGTGCATACATATAACTTAAATGCACCTATGTTTACTGTTAAATGTTATAATTGTCTGTTCATTGTATCTCATTCCAGACTACAAATCAATAACTCTCATGTTTTAAACTGGTATGTACTTTTAAGTCTCTTACAAAAATGTGGTATATTTAATCCAACCCTGCTTTATCTGTTAAGTTGAGAGCCAGTACAGCCAAACTTGGACCCAGCTCTCCAGGCATATTCTATACTATAGTTATACCTGATAAACAGTCCTCAACTGCTCAGAAATCTGGGGAATATGGCATTTAAATATTTAATTATTAAAAGACTTTTCATAACAAAAAGAGACAGGTTGGCTCCTAGCAGCAGCACTCTATTTCCTCCAAAGACGACAGAAGACAACTGGACACAGAACAATGTCCTGCAATTCGCTTCAACTGCCAAGTGCTGACCATTGGGCAAAACTGCCTTTCATCTAAACTGAAGATCACCAGACATTGGACAGAATCACTGGAATCGACAGCCTAGCTGCTTAGGTCAAGGTAGGCTTGTCTTCCTACAGATTTCTTAGCCCATAGGATCTTCTGGAGCCTGGCAGGCCCTGTGCTAAACAGCAAAAGGCAAATATGCCCCTCAGCAACCATGGAGGACCTCGAGGAGTAGTTCTAGGTGACAACCAAGTAAGTTCTCTGTAGTTGTTTAATCAATGACTCAAGTAAAATTTTGTCCTTCTCAAAGATTTCTGATGCAGTTTGACGGCTGAGAGGTTTTGTCAGTTTAAAAGGATAGCCTCACCAAACAAATTTCAGCAAAATACAAATATAAGTTATTAAGGTGTATACCTGCAAGTTATAAAGGTGTGAGGACAAATACACACTATAAAATTTCTCTCTCACGCTGCCTTCCACAGTCTTAAAAATACTTTTCATTGTGCAAAAACATCTGTCACAATCGTTCTGCTGCTGTCTAAACTTCTGTTTTCACAAACCCAAAGAATTCTTGTGAGTTCCAGGGAGCCGAATTGAAAGATCTACCTTAAATAGGTCAGATACACCCCTCTCAACTCTCTGATCCTGATTTTTTTCCCTAAACTTAACTTTGTCCTCTGTTCTGCCAATACCTTAAACAGGAATAAGAGACACCAGACATTTCCATACCACAAACACCGGACAGGAGCAAAGAGACCAGCTACCCCAGGATATGACTAGCACCCAGCTTTCTCAGGTTTCCCCCCAAGATTACACCCACAAATAGGCAGAAAGCAGTCTTGAGAATCCACTACCCCAATGCCTTTAACCTGTTGTGCCTAACCTCTCCCATTTTATTATAAAAAAGATGGAATGTAATGGTCTGCCTGTCCCTTTAAGCCCTTTAAGAGACAAGCCATGCTCACTCCCTACCCCATCCGCTGAGGCAGGCTGATCTTCAGCTTCCAGCCTGAGCTCCTTCCTTTCAGTGGCTCTCTCAAAGAGGCAGCTTCTGTCTCTCTCTTCTCCCCCTTCCACTCCTGTTTCTCTCTCTCTCTCTCTCTCTCTCTCTCTCTCTCTCTCTCTCTCTCTCTCTCTCTGCCTCTCTCTCTGTTTTTCACCCCTCTCCCCTTCCTCTCCATATTCCACTAAATAAATAACCAACTGCACTCTGCATGATGTGCCTATCCATCTCTGTCTCTCACCTGCCATGTGGCTTCCTGCCTGGGACCTGGCTGCCTTTGTGGCCTGCTGTGGTCTCAGGACCCAGTGCCTGCTGCCTGCTGCCACTCGCAGACCTGCAGCATTTCTGCCACTGCACCCTCCAGGGGGAACTGCAATGTTTTATTTAAACCGTTACAATAATGGCTTCACAACTTTGTTTTAAAAGCTACAAAGCTTCCTCCTAAAGGGGTGAATTTAGTGGTATATGAGCTGTATGCACCTCCTCAAAGCTGTTCAAAGAAAGAAATGATTAGAAATGAAAATAAAGAATCTGAAGGGGAAAAAAAAAACAAAAGAGTGACTTGGATAGCAAATTAGATACTGAGAGAAACTGCCCCTTGTTGGTCCAAGGTGACTGGTTAAAGGTACCATTGATATGACTGATTGGAAATGTCTTAAAGGAAGATATAATTAACACTGGACTTTCATTGTGATCAGCCAGCTGGACCCAGCATGCATTACCCACGTGCCACCGTATCCTAGCCAAAACAACACAGTGGTTCAAGTTTTGAACTGGAGAGTGATGTTTTCCTTTGGGGGCAGGAGACACGTAACACCGGCTGGCCTCAACCTTGCTATGTAGTAGCATGGTTGTAGTAGGCCTGAGACAGGGATGTCAAAGGAAATCTGACCAGTGCCATTTGTTGTTGGGGATAAGAGAGAGGAATCATGGGAAAATGGCTAGAAGATGTCCTTCCCTCCTTCAGGCCTACATCTGCCTGAGAGGCCCAAGAAAGTGTGTGCTCAAACACAGAGAAATGCCATCTGCCTTCTCTGCAACTTCTACCCGTCTTTTGGACCTGCTTCCGGATGCAGGTCTCTTAACAAAGAGTCTTTATCAAGGAATTAACTTCTGGATTTGAGCCAGTAGGCAAAAATGTCTATTGCTGCCAAAGCATATTAAATAGACAATTGTTCCACAGCTCAGAAGCAGACATTTGTTCTCAGTTCCAATGTGAACAACAGATGTGTGTGTGCAAATAGAGAGAGAAGTGTGTGTGTGTGTGAAGAGAGAGAGGGGGGGGAGGGAGGGAGGGAGGGAGGGAGGGAGAAATACAACTCTTTCAGAGAACTGGAGTTTGGTTCCCAACCCTGGTGCCTGGTTTTAGCTACAGTACCATTGGGATGTAATGCCCTCTTTTGGTTGCCATGGGCAACTGCACTCATAAACACGTATCCCCAATTCAGACACAATTGCATATATATAATTAAAAATAAATAAGCATAGGTTTTTTAAAAAAGAGAAAAAGGAAAGCTTTCAGAACTGGGGGATGGGCTCAAGGGGCAAAGTGCTTTATATATAAGAATGAGAACCTACCTGAGTTCAAATTCCCAGTACCCACACATAAAAAGAGGGGCACAGCAGCATGTACCTGTAAACTGGAATGGGAGGCAGAGACAAGGGAATGCCTGGAGCTTGCTGGCCAATAAGCATAGCTGAATCAGTGGCAGCTCTATGTTCAACAAGAGATTCTGATTAAAGTAATTAGATAGGTAGGTAGGTAGGTAGATAGATAGATAGATAGATAGATAGATAGATAGATAGATGGTAGATAATATTACTGGGAAAGATATCTATACATCTATATAATTGTATATCTATATGACTGAGGAAGATGTCAAGTGTTCAGTGTTGATCTCCTCTACAACGGGGGTGGGAGCGAGAATGAAACTCTATTGCATCAGTTATTCTGTAGGAGGGATGGTAACCTTTCCAAGGAAGATGCAGAGAGCTCATTTATTTTTGTGAGCTCTGTTCATCACCATAGCTCTGACACCAGCATCCTTTGCTGCTCTCTGATGGAATGAAAGAAATGGCAGAAACCACATTGCCTTAAACCCATGGTTTATGACCCCTGCATGCCGCATGTGACATGAGGCTTGACTGCTGGCTGGAGTGACACACAGGCTTGGGGAGCATCACCCTAGCTCTCAGGGGAGTCCTAACCACCTGTATCCAGTAGGAGACATGCTATTCCTTTTATCACAACGGCTGTGGTCACTATTTGAAATAAAATAGATGTGCACAACCATCTGGCACCTTAGCTTTGTAACAAATCTGAAGTCACGTTTATTCATTATAAGAACAAAGGAACCTCTGGCTGGAGAGATGATGTCACAGTTAAGCTCCTGTTCCAGGAGGACCAGGGTTCAATTCCAGGTACCCATGCAGCAGCTTACAGCTATCAGCAACTCCAGGTACAGGGCATGTGGCACCCTCTTCTGCATCTGCATGTGCCACCACCACTCTGCAGTCACCAGTTACTCGCATGTTGCACAGACATATATGCAGGCGAAACATTCCTACACATACAATTAAGTAATAAATAAAAATTTAAAAGTAAGAACAAAAGACTCTATGGCAGCATGCTCAAAAGCTGAGAAAGACACAGCCAGTAAATACTATCATTTTCTCCTGGCTTGATTATATAGGGCTCACTCTGCACACATGCCTAAACCATTTCTAGCATTGCTTCAATGGCACTTCCTTGATTACAGCCCATGAAAATACTATTGAAGTGGCTTTGAAAATTTTTCCCAACAAAACAACCCAGGCTATTGCCATTGCTTTTGGTCCCCTACTGTTAACTACATGGTAAGATGCTATTGCTGAAGATGCAATACACACGGAGAGAATTCAAGCTGGAAATGACTACCCAGAAAACATCCTTGCTGGGGGGCTCACTTTCAAAGTACCGGAGGGTACTGTGCAGGCTGCTGGGGGAGAAAACTCATCAATGGTATCAGCCAGAAGTGAATCTTGAGTGACTAAGAAAGACACCCAGTCTTGGCCTCTGGTCTCCACATACATGTTCACAGAGAGATAGAAATAGGGGTGGCTCTCCCCAGAACTGAGGGCCTATTTATGAATTCATATGTATAAAAGTTAATCCAATAGCACCTGAAAACGAGATTATATCCTCTTACACAACAAACGGTATCCCAAGCACCTCTCTTTTTATTTTGATCTTTGCTCTCCTCTATGTGGGTAAATGAATCAGCATACACACAGAGCATTCAGAGTACTCAGGGCATGGTAAATATCATGCACATGTGTGCCACTGCTCTCTCATTGACTCCTGCCCACCGTCCTATGTATCCTAACTGTCTTCGCAGGCAAAGAATCCAAGGTGCAGGGCAATCGTGTAGCTATCTGATAGCAGAGTCGTGTAAGCAGTTCCTTCACAGGTTCTTTCTTGGCCACCTCTCTAAACTGTCCCCTCAATGGCCAGAAAGAAAAGTTGGGCTTTGGTGGCAAAGGGACAAAAAAAAATATGAACCCTAAAGGACACATGGTTTTGGAAAGGAAGCGAATGACAAGAAAAGGTCGGGCCATTTGCCACATGGAGGGGAACCATCTCTCAAGTTTGTTTTCTGTTCTGAGGCAAACTGAATCGCTTTTACTGTAACTTACACATAGATTCTATGAATGCTATCAAAAACAGGAGCTGTGTCTGATGAGACATTGCAGGGGTGGGGACAAGTGGAGTCTCAGTCTCTGTACCGGTCACATGTTGATAACCCAACCCGTATCCCAGCCCCAGTCTATGTCTTATCCTTACCTGCCCACATTGCATGCCCTGAGAGGCTCAGCTAAGTGGCCTGAACCGCTAGATGCCCCACCCCAGCTTCTGTCTTGCTTTGGTCATTGGGACACCATCTTTTATTACAGGCTGCAGGCAAACAAGCTGTAAGGGCTCCCTGCTCCCTGCAGTTGCCCCCGGAGGCGTCTCCATCCCTTCCTGGTCCTCTTCTCCTTCACTTCATTCACTGAAGTTAAAACCTGTGAGCTTGCCATGAGTTTCCATATCCACACTGGGACTTTCGTGAGTGCATCTCTCGGCTCACGCCTCCACGAGCATATATACGTGCATATATATTTAAAACTATATTCTATGAATTACATTCTTTTTTTTTTCCTGGTTTAAGAAGAAATTAAAGCATTTTCATAGTTTCCTGAAAGCAGACGGGGTCCTAGTCACTGAGACCCCTAGGGGCTGGGGAGGTTGGCATTGCTCTTTTCACGCTGACGGATGGTGTCTGTCTGTCCCTTGTACCTAACAGGCAGGCAATGAGCAGACAGGCCTGGGAAGATGGGTTTCTGTCAAGTGAAAATCACAGTGTCTGGATCAAATTCCCACGTAGCATGTTTCCATTACAGTGAGCCCATCCCACTGTCGTTTCTAAGTCACAGAAACCATAACAAGATAAAAACAGAAAAAAAGTGCCACTGCCACTGAGTGGACACCTGATCTGTTGACCAATCACCTCACTCCAGTGACTAAAGACAGGCAGAGTTCACTAGTAGCTCCCATTGCCTGCATGGAAGTACATCCCTCCCCATCTGACAAGATTGTTTTCTATGCATCTCTTCTCAGAAAGATTGTAGTTTTGCTTCCAGCATTGAAAACTAAGTTGTTTTGTCTCCTTTATTTTGTGTGTGTGTGTATGTGTGTGTGTGTGTGTGTGTGTGTGAGAGAGAGAGAGAGAGAGAGAGAGAGAGAGAGAGAGAGAGAGAGAGAGAGAGAGAGAGAGAACACATGTGGAAGTCAGAGGACTCCTGGCCATCCTTGCCTCCCTCCTTGTGTGTGAGAGGGTCCCCTGCTCCCTGAAGTGTATGTCAGGTTAGCTAGCTTGCTAGTTTCCTAGCTTATGAGGAGTCTCCCGGGCTCAGGGATTACAGATGAGCACCATATCTGGCTCAATGTGGGTTCTAGGGATTTGAACTCAGATCCTTGCATTTGCACAACGTCTTAGTTAGGATTGTTGTTGCTGTAATGAAACGCCATGGCCGAAAGAAACTTGGGGAGGAAAGGATTTACTTGGCTTACACTTCCATGTCACAGTACGTTGTCGAAGGAAGTCAGGACAGGAACTCGAACAGGGCGGGGTCCTAGAGGCAGGCTCTAACGCAGAGGCTTCAGAGGGCTGCTGCTTACTGACTTGTTCCCCGTGACTTGTTCAGCCTGCTTTCTTATTGAACCCAGGACCACCAGCCCAGGAATAACACCACCCACAATGGGCTGGGCCCTCCGTCATCAATCACTAATTAAGAGAATGCCCTCCAGGCTTGCCCACAGCTACAGTTTGATTTTAGGGAGACGTTTTCTCAGTTGAGGTCCCCTCCTCTCTGAGGACTCTCGCTTGTGTCAAGTTGACATAAAACCAGCCAGTGCACACAAGAGCTTTCCCCCTGAGCCAGGCTTTGTCTGCTTTTTAAAGAAGAACTGAGAAATTTTGGATGCTGAATATTGCCTACAATTGGCAATTTGTTAGGTATTAATGATATTGAAGGTTATATTTAGGATTCTATTTACTCTCAATTTGTGGCCCATCTCACAGACCAGACCAAGAGAAATGGAAAACGTGAGATTATGATGGGAAGGAGAAGCAGCAGAAGTATTTTTAAATCTAAAACAAGCAGTTATTGATTTTCTGTTGCAGGTAAACACCTCATAACCCTGCGCAAATGTGGGACCCACGCCACTTCAGACTGTCTTTCCTCTCTGGTCACCTTCAAGTCTAACTGCAAGTTGGTGTCAAATTTAAATCCTTGCTCATCTGGGTCAGTCTGTGCCCCTTTCCAGTCAATTCTCTACCATACTGGAGGAGTGAGAAGCCTTCAAAGGGTGGTGGAGTCTGAGAATTTACCCCTTCAGCACCCAAAATATCAATATCGCCCGTAAAACTGCTGAACTGTGGCAACTGAACTATCTAAGTCACTGCAAATCAATGTCTTGGTAAAGTTCATCTCTGCTTTCAATTATCATACTAGGACCATAAATGTAGAATCTGGGGATGGCTCCCCAGCTCTCCGCATCAAAGCACATGCAGTTGACAAGCGATGGCACTCTGTAGTGGATACCTGGGACAATGGGAAGATGTATTTAAAAAAAAAAAAAAAGTCAAACAACAAGCCAAACTTGTTAAAGGACTTAATTCAGAAATCTCTGGAAAACTTAATCTGAATCCACAAAGAGATAAGAACCACACATTGTTGCTCATGTTAAATAAGCCTTAGAATCTGCTTGTGGTCAAAGGCATTGGCGCCTTACTTTACCCCTGAGTAACTAAAGCAGGATGCGAGCTTGCTGCCTCTGCCTCCGTTTTACATCTGTCCCTTTACTTTGGGGGTCAGAAAATGCTCACGTCTGCACACAGACAAGTTTAAGGAGGGTCTGTCTGAAACTTGGCTGTACTGGACCCGTATCCTCTTCTCTTCGAGGCTGAAGATTCGAAGATAAACGCCGCTTTTTAGAAGAGGGTATTCCGTACCACCCAAAGACTTCTAAAGGTCTCCAGGCATTACCCTAGGCCTATCATTATGCTGAATTCGAGGAACTTCAGAGTTTTACAAGGTAGACCATTCTTCACCCTACACCCCACCCCGAAATGAGGCCAGTCATCCATGGTAGTGAGACTGTATCTGGGACAGAAGTAATCGTCTCCTACTAGCCAGCTCTGTTCCTCAAACAACAAGGACGTCATCAGACCACTTTGGAGAACCAGAACTCGTGACCACGCAGGCCACACTTAGACCCTGACTGCCTAATTATGTAATACATCTTAGCCCCTCTGCCCAAATCGTCCTCTAATTGAGCCTAAAAGTTTATGTCAGTACTCCAAATACAAACTTGGGGTCCCTGGACCCCTTGTTCTGTTTCTCATCCCAGTGGGCACAGATTAACTCTCATTTCTTTACTTTCTACCATCGATCATCTTTGGCACAGGTTTATTGGGTCCGCAGCCAACCTAGACATTTGGGACTCTTGAACTAAGATTTTTGCCCTAGAACTCTGGTTGTATATAATATGTAGAAACTTGAAGACTCAGTTTCATACAAGAGGAGGGTCAAAGGGCAGTCAATAGAGTATGGGAAGTCAGAAAAAAGAAGAGGGGAAGAGAGAAGGGTCTGGGTGGTATAGCATACTGGGTGATAATAATTTACAACAATTAATCACATGTTTGCAAAGAGCTAGAAGAGAGGAGTTCAGAGTTTCTCAACATAAAGAAATGACAGATGTTTAAGGGGCTGAAACTGCTAATCACCCAACCTTGATACAAACCTGTCAAATTATCACTCCACAGTTATAAATATGTTCAACTACTAATCACCCAACCTTGATCACTGCCTGATACAAACCTGTCAAATTATCACACCACAGTTATAAATATGTTCAACTACTAAGTGGCCACTAAAAAAATGTTTCTGTTTGCCCTAATTCAAAGAATGTGTCCTTCTGTCAAGTCACTGAGGGTCACATTTTTTAAAATACATTCCCCTTAAGTGTTCATAACCCGGTTCTAAATTCATGTTTGTTTTATAGCATTTCTCCCTCATCCTCTTATGACTGTTAACATTCACCCTGACGAGCTGATAAAGAATATTGAGTCTGATACTTGCTAGTCTTAGTAGAAATTAATCAAAACCCATCTGTTCCCTTCTCAGACTGGACAATTTCATTAAAACTAAACCTGAGATTACAGGATTCTTACATCTCCCCCCCCCACCTGCCGCCACCCCTCCTCCCAGTTCAGTTGATTTAGAAACAGTGATAAAAGCTGCTTATTTTAAGGAAGATTGTTTCCAATCTTCTTCTCTTGCAAAGCACAGAAAGATGAAAGGCTCTCGATCCTGAAATATTTATATCGAAGGAAGACTGAAAATCTGTATCTTCGGCAGGTTGACCGGCTGCGGCTGAAGACCTTAACATTGCGTTTCTTATCTTCACAGTTTCGCTTCCCCCAGTGTGTGATGAAATAGGCCGGTCTGAACAGCTCACGCAGGTACCTTTCCTTAATTGTCAATCTAGAGTGGCATAATAAAGAGACTTGCAGGGAAAGATTACCTTTCTGACACAGACTATTTACAGGGATAAATACCAGTTATCCTTATGTGGCCTTAGAATGGCTGCTTTCAAAGGAATGCAGAACACCAAACAGGGGGAGTGAGTTTAAGCTTCCCTCGAGGGAATACCTTGATCTTGATTCCAGAAAGCTAAAGAATTAGAAGTGATTACAAGAGAGTAATTCTGGGCTCACCCAGCTTCACACAAGTGCTGTAATTAACTGCTCTCGCTCTTCTTTTTTTTTCTTTAATATATGCTTTCCCGGCGTTTTTTTCCCCCTTTAATGCCCTTCTAATTGAGGCAAAGTGCTGATATCTTAAGTGCACAGTTGGATAGGCTTTGACAAATGCATAGACCATAGAACCAGCCATCCCCACTCTTAGTTTTCTTTTTGCCATTTTCAAAACTAACCATCATTATACCCTCTGCTACTAAAAGTCAACACCCCTCTAAATTCCAGAAGGCGTGTAGTCACACGGGCAACTTGGTTCCTAAAGGAGTTAAATGCTATTCGAGACCAGCCCGTATCAGCCCATGTCTTTTTAACAATGCAAGAAAAGAAATGGGAGTGAGGGTGGGGGATGGGGGTGGCTCTTGACCAGCAGCCCTGGGGATGGGCATCATGACCCATACATTAGGTTAGACACATAGCAATTCCCTAGGACCTGACTCCAAATCCCGGCAGACCAAAACAGCCTTTGAGCTTCTGAAATGGATAAATTGAATGAAGCAAGGCCAATTCTGGGCCAGGCTGCTGGCTGAGGTTTTGTGGGAGATTTTTTTGTTCCTAACTGTTCTACATAGACATTAAAACATCAGTTACGGCAGACCCAGAAACTGTCCTTATGCCCTTGACATTTTCTTCCTCCCCACCAGCTTCTTTGTATGTGAGGCTGCTCTCCGCCCACGACTCCCCACCCTTGGTTCACTGCACCCAGGGGGTGCTTCCTCCTGTGTGGGGATCCCCCTGGATAAAGGCAGAATTATAAACACTCGTCTTTAGAAGTGTTCAAGGGTATATATAAACAGCCCAAGGAGGACAAAGTGTTCTCCACTTCCTTCAGCATTCGCTGTTTGAGATGCTAAGTACAAAACTAAATGGTGGACGAACACAGGGAGGGAATAGAGCAAAGGAGCTAGGTCCCAAGGAGTTCTTTCTGCTAGGTTGTTTTTAAAGCAGGGAATTTATCACCATAATAGAATATCACAGTGGAACTGTGGACCAAGGCAGCCTGGCTGCTGGGGTTCAAATCCTAACTCTGCCACTGATCTAGTAAGAGACTCATTAGATCGACTGCTTTTCTGCAAAATGGGGACAATGAGAGTACTTAGCTCAGCACCCAGATACTAAGCACTTTTCATTTAGTGGGCCAGTGGACCTCTGCCCCAAGCTCCTGGTTCCATTGCTGCAGCAGAAACACAGACCTAGGCAACAGAATAAAAAGGTGTTGCTGTGTCCCAATAAATCCTGATGACAAAACACTACATCTGCAATCTTGGATCTTGGGAGACTGAGGCAGGAGGATGGAGAGTTGAGGCCAGTCTGAGGTATGTAATGAGATCTTGGCTCCAAAAGCAAAAAAAAAAGGAGCTGGAGAGATGGCTCAGCAGATAAGAGTACCTGCTGTTCAAGCCCATGGACCTCAGTTCAAATCCCCACCACCCATGTAAGAAGCCAGGCACAGTGGTTCATTTCAGCTGTGGAGTGCTGTGTACCCCCAACACTGTGGAACAGAGACAGGAAGACCCCAGAAGTTCCCTGATCAACCATCAGCCAAAATTCTGAGTTTCTGATTTAATGATAGACTCTGTCTCAGGACAATAAGGTAGAGAGCAATAAAGGAAGACAATTGTCCTCTCATGGCCTCTGTATTTTATTCTTTATTATTATTATTATTATTTCAAAAATAAAACAGCAAAAACAAGCTGTGTGGTTTGAATAAGAATGGCCCTCATAAGCTCATAAATTTGAATGCTTGGTCATCAGGCAGTGGCATTACTTGAGAAGGATTGGGAGGTGTGGCCTTGTTGGAGGAAGTGTGATTCTTCAGGGTGGGCTTTGGGATTTGAAAAGCCCAACCCAGTCTTAGAGTCACTCCCTTCCTGCTGCTTGTGGGTCAAATGCAGAACTCTCAGCTACTTCTTCAGCACCGTATCTGCCAGCATGCCACCAAGCTCCCCTCCATGCTAAGGTTCTGACCCTCTGAAACTATAAGCAAGCCCCAGTTAAATGCTTCCTTTTATAAGAGTTGCCCTGGTCATGGGGTCTCTTCTCTTCACAGCAACTGAATACAACGAAACAAACTCAGTTATAGATCTGAATTTGAATACATTTGAATCTTGTAACACTTTCACAGATCAAAAAGGTTGCTCTTTTGATCTTTTTCCTCCCACCTCTTAAAAAATGTAAACAACTGTGTTTGTTTTCAGGCTGTTTACAAAACAGACTGTAGTAAAAAGTGGCCTTAAAGCCCTGACTTGTAAACTGACTTAGTTCAAAGCATTGAGTGGTAACATGGATGAAGGTCTTAGACCCTTGTCCTGCCTGCATACCATAGGCTTTACCCCTGAGCTACTGGTCGTTATTACTATTTAGTGGAAAGTGATGAAGGCCTCTCTCTCTTGTGGGGGTCTGCTGACTGTTCTTCCCAGCAAGTCGGCCTTATGGGCATCCAGTTTTGAGAATATCAGTTGGAGGTCCTAAGAGACGCAGTGGTCTCCGTGCCTCCTTTTATTACCTAGGAAAGATATAGTGAACACTCTCCCCAGATATGGATCCAACACACAGAGTGCCCGATCGTATAGATATGATCATTTGGCCAATAATTTTTTTAAAGCCATCGCTGTCCACTTTTGCACATTAAATCCCACAAAGAGATTTATTTACAACATTAAATCATTTCTTTGTGCTGCCCGGCTACATTTTTAACTATTAAAATATTCATCACACACACTCTAAGAACCTAATGCCAAGTGCTTTATGACCTTTTAAAGGATGGCTTCTTTTAAAAATCACCTTCAAGTAGGGATGTGAGTTTCCAACTGGGGCTAAGGAAGAGCAAATATCAAGGGGATAAACAAGAGACCTTTGCCCTGGAAGACAGCACCAAAGATAAGCTGATTAAGCAGGAACATATGTAATCAGAAAAGCAGAGCAGTGTGTCTGGAAGTAGGGGTGGGAAATGAGGGGAGATCCATTTGTTCCTTATTATGAGAAATACCCTCTATTGCCCGCAGCAATGGGTTTTGACAGAGGAAAACTCTAGCCCACAGGAGACAGTTAGCAATGTTTAGGGGCATTTCTAGTTGTCATAGCTAGGCAGAAATAAGGTCTGTTTGGCCTCTAATGGCAGAAGCCAGAGGTTTTGCCAAACTTCCTGTGATAGTTCATGACGACTGCCATCATCCTACGATAGTCAATAACAGTTGTCAAAGTGACAAAATCCAGGATGACCTAGGACTCAGCATGCCTATGGAAAATGTGTTAATCAGGCTAATTGATGTGGGAAAATTCATCTTAATTTTGTGAGGGCCCCAAATGGTTTAAGTGGAGACGGGGAACTGGCCAGTGTGTGTGCATCCATTGCTCTCTTCTGATGATGGGTATAATGTGGCCAGCTGTTTCAACTTCTGCTGCCTCAACTTCCCCCTTTGTCAAAGGACCCGACGGACCTGTGGATTGTGCCCAAAACTATAAGCTAAAACAATCCCTTTCTCCCTTAAGTTGCCTGCATCCGAGTATTTTATCACAACAATGAGAAAATAAACTAAGACAGCAACTATGATGCTGAATAGTCCCCAGAACCAAGGGCCACATGGCTCCCAATGGTCAGTGACAGTAGCTGGAAAAACCCCTCCCAGGGCCTGCCGCACAACAGGCTTTCATTTTGCTTCTACTTGAAAGTGACTCTTTCAGGCTCGAGCGGAACTCAAGACAAACACAAGGAAGCATTCCAATGCTTACATTTCTGCTAAGGACTGCGACGGTGCCTGGACTCTGCGTCCACCTACTTCCTCAAAATCATCACGGTGGAAAAAAAATGCAAGGTTGGTGTTCATTTAAATTGCACGAATTAATTCAATTACCCTGAAGGAAACTGGTACCAGATCACTAGACTGCCAAGCAACAGATGCTAATTTTGTAATTCAATTTACTAACGAGGTAACTTGACACATGTTTAAGAGCTAGTCAGCTGTGGCTAAAACAAACCATTCAAGGAAGGCTGTGCCTGCTGTGTTTCAGTTTGGAGAAAATTCCTTCTGGTTCTCCACCGCAGTGAAGCTGCTCGGTCTCCTTATGTAAATAAGGCTCTGTAGACCAACATAAGGTGGAAGAAGGAGAGTGAACATCCATCCCTTTAGCACACAAAAAAACTAAATATGCAGAGAAAAGCATTTGGATTGAAACATAGAAAGTCAAAGAAATTCTGATTCATCTTAAGGTAACTTAGAATCATAAGCATACTCGTTAACACTGTATATTTAACACTATTTAAAATATTTATGTCACTTGTAGACTTCAATTTAACAATAAAAGTCTATTTAAATTAAATCATATTATACAGTGCTGTTCAATTCCATTTAAGTCCATCTATATGTGTAGAACCAAGTGCATCCGAATCTATCATCTCACTTGAGCCCTAAAACAATTCTGAGAAGAGCCCACCAGTATTGTTACCCACCAATTACACATTTACTTAACACAACAGACAGGGGTTTGGAGTCTCACAGAAGATAATCAGATGTCTTAGAAAACTGGATCAAAAGGGAACGGGACACCAAACACTGTCTCGTTTTTCTATCACTCAACGAACATCCAAGTATTTGGAGGCTTAAAAGAATGGATGTTTCATGGATTCTGATCATTTGGTGAGACTGGAGTAAAGGTGAGGTTTGCTGGAGCAACAGCTCTGCTCTTGTAGCCTGGGACCCCAGGAGGTACTCCGTGGCCTTCCGCGGGCAGGTGGGTGGTGGAAGTGGCAAGATCGCTTCGCTCCCGTGCATCTGGTGATGGCATCTGGGGACAGTTGGAAGGCCAGGATCAGTAGACACCTTCTCTCCACCCTAGCATGGGGCTTTTCCAGCAAGGTAATCAGATTTCTTCCTCTTACTTACTGCATTTACATCTGGGGAGGTGTTTCCGTGTGCCACTGAACTCACGTGGAAGTCCGAGAACGAGTCGTCAAGAGGCACCTGGATTCTGGGGATCAAGCTCCAGCTGACAGACCAGGTGGCAAGTGCCTTTACCTACAGAGCCATTTCACAGCCTCAGATGTGCTTAATGGCAGCACAAGCACTAAAAGTAAATACTCAGCAGACATGAACGAGAGAAAATGACAGTCTTTTGTGTCCCAGCCTGAACACTGGCACGGGGCCACTTGGACCATATTGCAGGGGTGGCAGCATCATAGAGCTCACTCAGGCTTAAGAGGCAGAGCTACAAACAAGACGGATGTCAAAAAAATTCATGGTCATCTTTAATCTGCCATGTCATCTTGAGAATCTCTTCCATCTTAAATACTTAGCGTGATTGTCCAGTGACTCTGAGTCCTTCTTTGGCATGGAAGCAATTCTCTCAAAAATAAATAAATAAATAAATAAATAAATAAATAACTATAGCAAGTTCCCTCATCTGCTAGGGTTGGATACATTTCAAGACCCTCAGTAAATGCCTATGATTTTGTGTAGAACTGAACTACATAGATATCATCTTTTTTTTCCTATATATCATATATGTTGTGGTTTAGGTGTGAAATGGCCTCCCATAGGTACATGTGTTTGAATACTTGGTCCTCAGCTGCTGGCTGCTTAGAGAGATTATGGAATTTGTAGGGTGTGGGGCTGAGCCAGAGGGAATGGGTGATGGGGGTGAACTCTAAGGGGTAGATGCCATCCCTGCTTCCTGCTGGAGCTCTGTCTGCTTACTGTTCAGCTCCTTATAAAAATCAGCTGCCACAGCCTGTCACCACAGACCTGGATCCTTCAGCTACCATGCCTTTCCAAACATGATGGACTGTACGTCCTCTGAACCATGAGCCAAAATAAATCCATCCTCTCGCTTAAATTGTTGTTAGGCATTTGGTCACAACCATATAAAAATAACTAACATAGAAGAAATGGTACCAGGAGTGGGGTTGTTGTTATGATCCATCAGACCATGTGGTTCTAAGGTCTTTGGAATTGGTTTGCGAAGGAATGTGAAAGAGTTTGGAGCTTTAAGGAAAAAATTCCCAAGTTGTTATAAGCAGAGGTTAGTGGGCTACGCTAGTGGGAGTGAGGAAGACTAAAATGCAAAAGAAATGTAGACTGTGAAGGCCTGAACTATGAAGTTTTGGAAAGAACTGCGATGAAGAAAATTCATGTCGCATTTTGGGAAAGAACCTGGCTCTGATCTACTTGGATTCTGAAAAACTGATTAAGGTTCAATTAAAAAGTAATGGGCTAATTTATTTCGCAGTGGAAATTTCTAGACAACATAGCATTCAGCCCATGACATGCTATTGCTCACTGAATTTTTAACAGATTTATAGTGAGAAGCTGAGAAGAAAGATATAAAAAAATGTGCAGTTTGACAAGGAAAGGTATGGATAAGACTGATGCAGACCAAGTATGTTCTGGGACATTAGGAACAGCATGTGGAAGGAAAGGTCCTCCCACCCAAAGATCCAGGACCTAAAAATGTAACCTATCTGAAGAATTGTCATTTAAACAAAAAGCATGAGATAAGAGTGCCTAGGAAGGAGTCTGCAGCAGAGGAGCTCAGGATTGGGACTGCCCAGTGAAATGTTTTTCCAGGTTCCAGTACCCAGACTCTCAAAAGAAGGTTGTTGTAACCACAGCCCATTGAGCCAAGGCTACATCTTGAGCTGGTAGAACTTGGTGGCATCATGTACATAATGGCGGTTTTATAGGCGTGAAGAATATCATTCATAAGCTTGCACAAATGTCTTAAAGAAAACGGAGGGATGGAGCTCAGACATTACCTGAGAAGTCAGTATATGAAACTATGAAAGCAGGGCTAGAGAAATGGCTCAGTGGTTAAGAGCACTGCCTGCTCTTCCAAAGGTCCTGAGTTCAATTCCCAGCAACTACATGATGGCTCACAACCATCTGTAATGAGGTCTGGTGCCCTCTTCTGGCTTGCAGACATACATGCAAACAGAATATTTTATACATAATAAATAAATAAATAAATAAATAAATAAATAAATAAATAAATAAATAGTAAAACTATGAAAGTAAAACCTATATTACAATGGAGCCCCCAGAATTTTGGAGATTACCAGGAATATGGAAAGCTACAGACCACAAGACTATAAGGGCAGGGCTAGTCAAGCCTATCAGACCCCAAATGATACTATGAGCCCCAAATGTCACCAATGGAACTGCAGAGTTGGATGTTTGCCCTCCTGGGTTTCAGTATGACACTAGTCCAATCTTTCCTTCCAATCCTGCTGTTCCCTTTTTGATCTGATATGTTTTCTCTGTGTCTTAAAGATAGGAGGTATATAACTTGGATTTTTGTTTTAAAGAGACTCAGAGTTAAGAGATCAGCTTGGACTTTTGAGCAAGCAGTGTTGGTGCTGTGAAGATTGTGAGAACTTTTAGGTTGAATTGGATTAATTTTGTGTTTTGAATCTCTAGGGACCATGGGCAAAGTCTTATGATTTCAATATAAAATGTCCCCAATAGGCTCATATAGTTTGAACATTCAGTCCCTAGTTGGTGACACTGTTCTAAGAGGTTATGGAACCTTTAGAGCCTAACTGTAGGAATTGGGTCCTTAGGGAGCAGGCCTTAAGGGCCTAGCCTCTCTTTCACCCAGAGCTCTCTCTGCTTCCTTGCTTGTACCGTGTAAAATTCAACCATTGCACACCCAGAGACTACAGACCAAGTTGCTTCAGCCACAGTGCCTTACCCACATAATAGATTATATTTTCTGAACTGCAGGTCAAAATAAACTCTTCCTTCCTTAAATTACTTCTATTAGATACTTGGCCAATATCAACATGGGAATAACTAATACAACACACCCACTACAAAGGTGGTCACAGTAGGAGATTAAAAAAATAGTGAAATACAACAGTATAACAATACATTGTAATAAAAAATATGGGCCTGTGATAGAAAATATGTAAATGTTGAGCTGGGTGTGAGGCCCAGTGTAACGTCCTGAGCCTAACTCGAGTATGGTGACCTGTCTTTGGCCGTGACCTCCATACATGAGTGACTTAAATCCGCCTCTGCCCAGTCATCACTAACGTGACAGAATATTATTGACCCTTATTCCTTACTCCACCTCAACCCATCCCAAGACTCCCACCCCCTATCTCAGCCCTATGTAAGTTCCTGTCTGATGCAATAAATGAGATCCCACTTTGACAAGACTCCCGACTTGGTGTGGTTCTCTCTGGTGATTAGGAGGAGGTCTGGGTCATCCACATTCACCATCCTGCTCAGCTCCAGGGAGATCTGGACCAGCTCTGCCTCCACCCTGTCTGCCTGAGATCCCAGCATGTAAACTTTTCATTTCTTGAATTCCCCATTTAATTAGCTGTAGGTGAGGGTAACCACGGACAGAAAAACTAAAGATGAGGGGATACTATCATTGTTTAGGGGAAATTACAAACTGGAAAGAGTGCAAGCAGACCTCAGGACCTATGTGCCCACATATTTTCTCTTGTTTTACAACTATCTCCAATCCTGCTCATCCCTTGGCTCCCTGCAACACCTAACCTCCTGGTCAGAGATCCATCTGTATCTCCACTAGAGAGCCCATCCCATGGTACCTCAGAGTCAACAAATCCAAGGTGGATCCTGCCATCATTCCTTCCAAGCTGTCCTCTCTCCCCATCCTTGTGACATCCTTACTACCAAGTGACATAGTCAACTGCTCCGTTTTCCAAATCAGCAGCCATCTGATCACCATCCTTGCCTTCTACACCTTCACCTCCTGCACTAAACTGACAACCACGCTTGACAGATTGTCATCGCTAACCCCCACCCACTTTAGTCCACCTTCACTGCCCTTCTCCACCTTAGACTTCGAGCCCCTCCTTACCATTCCCTACCTCTTGTCTCACTCGCCTATAATCCAGAGTGACCTTTTAAAAAACCCAAATAAAATTATGTCACTTACCATTTTAGTTGGAAGACATGCTGTTGAGGACAAAATCTGAACTCTTTAAAATGATTTATAAATTTTGTTCTTGTGTGATTTGATTTGAAGACACCAAATGCCCTCTCACTACCCCCCCCATTTCTCTCACCAGCTCTGCCAATGTAATGTCCATTGTATTCGTTTCTTCCAGTTAAGACTGCTGAAGCTCTTGTTAATTGCAAATGGTACCTAAGAGAAGTCTTATCAGCCATTAACTTCTTTACTTAAGAACATTCATCAAAGCATCTTTGTGGCTATTTGATTTTTTTTGGGGGGGGGGATGAGTCATAGGAGATAAGTTTTGAGAAAGATTGTATAAGTCAGTGTGGATAGCCATTTTGAATGCATGGCAGCCAAAGTAATTTACAGATGAATGTGAAATATGCCAAAATATGCCAATACCAGATTTTGAAATTTTTTTGTTCCTTTTTTTTTTTTTTTTTTTTTTTTTTTTTTTTTCGTTGCTGGAATCAGGTAACTAATGATTGTAGTAAGCTTTTTTTGTTGGACTATCTTTGGATGGCCAGCCCACAAATAACAACCTGGAGACTTATTATTAATTATGAAAGCTTGGCCTTAGCTTAGGCTTTTTCCCAACTAGCTCTTATAGCTTAATTATCCCATACTTTTTAATTCTATGTTCTGCCACATAGCTCAGTTACCTCTTCTTAATAGAGCACATCTGACTTGTTCTGAGTCTGCTGTCAAAATTGCACGCCTAGATTCCTCCTCTCAGTTTCTCTCTCTATGCCCAGAAGTTCTATTCTCTCTTGCTTAGCTATTGGCCATTTAGCTCCTTATTAAACAAATCAGAAGGCACCTACCAGAGACACATCTTTACAGTGTAAAGAAATAGTCCGTAACAAGTGATATCGGTCAAAAAAAGCAAAGAAAGGAAGTGCCCAGTGAATAAAACAGTTAAAACCAAATGTTAAAATCATCTACTTATCTTCACTTGATAAGATCCAATAACTAGAAAACTAATCAAATATCCCCCCCAAAAAAAATAAATTCTGGAAGATGATGTAAATGAATTGATAGTGGTGGTTTGAATGGAATGGTCCCCATAGGTTCATATGTTTGAACACTTGGTCCCCAATAGGTAGAACTATTTGGGAAGGGTTAGGGGATGTGGTCTTGTTGGAGGAGGTGTGTCACTGGGCCAGCTTTGATATTTCAAAAGGCTCCTGTCACTCCCAGTGCCTCCAGGTTATTGTTCAAGATGTGAACTTTCTGCTGTTCCTGCTACCGTCGTGGACTCTAACCATCTGAAACCATAAGCCCAATAAGATATATTCTTTAGTAAGTTGTCTTAGTCATAGTGTTTTGTCACGGCAATAGAAGCATAACTAAGGTATGAGGTATCCAGTAAACAGAACACAGTAAGAACCAAACTGTCAGAATCATTTAATCATCTTTATTTGATAAGATCAGATAGGTGGGAGACCAACCAAATATCCCCCAAAAAATAAATTCTGAGGGATGACATCAATGAATCGATCACATATGAATCTGTAATACCCATCATCTCTGGAGATGAAGGGCTCATCAGACCAGACTTGAAAATTGTCTCCATTTATAGCTCAGCTTCTCCAACGTGATATTATTTATCACTCTAGGATTTGACATTTAATAGAACTTAACAGTTTAAACTCAAGTTCTCTGTCTATTCCTTTCCCATATTCCACTCATTTCCCCAGGTTTCTATCCTGTTGCTAGTAGGAGAACACTGACATGTGGGTAGGACCGTCAGAAAACCTATATCTCTGCTTGTGCCCGGCTACTGCGACCCAGCTTTGCCATCACATCTTTTACTAATACACCTGCAACATTTTCCATTTTCCTCCCCAGCACTTTATGTCCCCGTATCTTAACCCTCGGCTTTCTAATGCTTCTGTCGGTCATATACGTACAAAAACTAAATCTAGTGATGATAATTACTTAAACTTTTCATCATTTTGATATCATACCATCTGGAAACTATAATCTTCAAGATATTACTGTGGATCTAAGTATCTTTTTTTTACAGAATAGAAAACTGATGCTTCAGGTCAAATCATTTGTGAAAACTTCATACTTAACCACTATTTTTGAAGATTTAATGCACAATCAGAAAACCAAGTTGATCAATCAGTCCTAATCACCTTACCCACTAATAAAATACTGATGAGTAAAGCAATTATGATGCTGAGGACGCATTTCCAAACAACCCAGTGAAGAAACGACCAGACTGTAGGTGCAACAAGAGTGGCCAATGACTGGTGTCTGCTTATAAGGTGGAAGTGGGAACCTGGATATCAACTATTTTACTTGCTGCATCTTTGCAATAGGTCCATAACTCACAATATAAAGAGCTTATTGGTGTCATCTTACAGTACAGTTACAAACACCTAAGCCTACAGAGCACTGCTAACCAGTGTTTGCAGATAACTCTGGAGCTGCTTCACTTTACATCCAGGTTTATGCACATGTGACCGGGAAGGACAGGCCCTCCAGCTTTAACAAAAAGGTCTCACTTTTGTCACCCAAGTGTATTTTTTCTAACATTGCACACTCATCTTAGCGGGAGAAACAATTACCCAGGCACTGTAAACCGCTGGATAATGTTATCTTTTAATTAACCCGTACAGCCTCTCTCACTTAACCTCGTTGGAGAAGTGACAGCCACTTGAGCCTTCTAAATAATGTATGCCACTGCTCTTTTATTGGGCTTATTCAGTCAAGAACAATAGTTTCATGCTGTGGGGCACAGCTCTCTAGAGCCTGGTATACTTTGGATCAGTTGTGATACTTGTCACGACCCTAGATGCTGCAACTGTCCCTGACCAAAGCACTTAGGATTGTTTCCCTGTGTAAAACACAGACTCCACCTACACATGCTCTTCTTGCAATGTTTCTGGGTGAATGTCATCCTGCAACTGCACTGCAAAACCTCCCACAGCTCACAATATTCGGGGCTGCAATATGGAGAGTAGCTGATTCCTAATATCACTGCTTACGGTTGAAATCAAAGAGTGCCACATTCTAATTTATTAGTATGCAATCAAAACTCTATACACGTGCATGTTCTGGAGATCATCACTATAAGGGCATGACTGGAAAGATGCACAGAAGTATACAATATAGTATGCAAGGATATTCAAGGCAGTGGGACTTTAAAATACTATTTATGAGTTACAGCCTTCATATGATATTGGCAAAATATCATCATCAGACATTAAAACTATTGATGTAAATATGGCTGTGGTGATGAAAAGTGAGGTGTTACTATTAAGTCCAATTCATAAACATCAAGTTACCAGGAACTATGTATATCGTGACCATTTGATATAGATTTCATGTATGTACACATATGAATAGCCTAGCATGAGAAGTGCATCCATGCCTGTGAAAATTATGCATATATGTTTGAGGAGCTAGTGGGGAGGACTGCACATCCTAAATCTGAGTTGATAAACTCTTACTTCTCTGAAGTCATTCTCCCCAATCCGTATTTTCATAAATATCTGCAATGAAATCTCACTGTTTGTAGTCACCACATAAATATTCTTGGGGAGAAAAGTAACATGCAAAGCTTACTCTGTCTAAATGTGTTTCCGGGGTCCAGATAAAAGGAAAGTGAAAAAACTCAGAAAACTACGTGCCAAACCTTTGGGGATCTCTTTCCAACAAAAAAAAGCCTTTCAGTATCAATTATTGAGCAGAAAGCATGTAAAGGCATCAGCAAGAGCAGTGGCGGCAGGAGCAGAAAGTTATTCTGCCAGTGTTTGTAATAGTCCACCTGGAGTCGGGCCATGAGTGAAATGGTCCTCAAAACCAGGGGACGACGAAAGCACATCTGCTGTCTCCTTTTTGTCAATGGGCCACTTCCCTGAACTGCAGTGTGCCAGCTATTATGGACCCTTCAAGCTAGGTCTTACTAAGCAGTGACCCTGGGGAGTTCAATGTCATGTCAGAGTCACACGACTGGCCTCTGAGATGCCTGTTAACTTGGGGTATGGAGACTCTCCACTACAGAGTCACATAGAGGGACATACAAAACTCAAAGGCGGCCAGTGATGCTTCTGTGCTATTAACCAAGGCTAGACCTTAGCAGAGTCTGGGTCAAGTTCTTGGAAGAAGAGGGAGATAAAGCTGAGCTGCACAAGCAACACTGGGAGACCTTTTTAGGAAGCATAAGCAAGCTTTTGTGATAGAGAATGATTCAGGCTAGATGCTTAGAATGAGCAATTTAGCTTCAGACCAATATTAACTTCCGTTCCTATTACTATCAGATTAATTGCATTTTGTTGCTTTTTCTAAATACACTTCAAATCAGGAAACCTGTAATTCAGCAGTCAGTCATTAAAGTAAGCCCTGAATCTGCAACTGAGTTATCTGAAGCTCATCTTCCAAATGAAATAAAAGCCCAGAGCCTCCTTTATCTGTATAATAAACAGAGCATTGATAATAAGAAACTAAAATATTGTTTTAGGGCAAAAATATGTCTATACTGAAAATTTCTTCAGAGCAAAGAAGCCAAGGCAAAGAGACAAAAATTACTGCAAGAACTTGGATAAACATGCATTTTAAATAATACACTTATATAATGTAATCACAGTAAATACAGATGCAAATTTTATTTAAGAAGTCAGAGTTTAAAAAAGTTCATATTACTCGATAAATTTCAAATACTGAAATGCTAGAGAGTCATATTTTCTATGCCCCTATGTACCATAGAAGCTCTATATGAATGTGTATGTGTGTAAATATCTATTCTTCATTTTCTATTGTTCCCTATGATCTCATACCATTACACGCAGCTAATATCAAATATGGTTTCACAGCTAATCAATAAAACACAGTTTACATCAAATGACCAGAGAGTTGTCAATTTTTAAAAATCCCAGCCTCTCTTGTGGCTTTCTGACTTCAAAGACATGCATTAAGATTATTAAGCAAGTAATGATTGATTTATTACATAACATTAAGAAATGTTTTCTTTGAAGCCCAAATTAAAAAGGTCATGCATGCCCAGATTTTTCTCCAGGTTGAGAGTTAAAAATGTAGACTAGCTAATACAGCTGCCTGTGAAGGACACATAAAGGGGATTTGAAGTAATGCTCCTTTCTTGGCAATATTTTAATGAATTGTTTAATATTCTGGTGTGGATTAATGAGGCAGTTCACTATTTTCAAACAACGGGTGAACAATTAAGGGCCAATCTTAAGAACAAATTAGCGTTGCTGCTATTTTGATGGTACTCCAAATGACCATTGCTGTAACCGAGAGGCATTATTTAACAGGAGTGAAAATAACCATTTACATCAAGCAATTTGGTGCAGACACATTCTGGGGATGGGATGTGGCAGCTGCTATTCCTAGAGATAAAGCTGACATTTTAGGACGAAAGAAGCAATAGGACCAGCTGTAACCTGAGCATGCTTTGCGCCATGTAAAGAAGTCACCCAAAAACGCATGCCAGTGTGCTAAATGCCCCTCATAAAGCCAGTGAGCGCTGTGCTTTCTCATGCTGCCTTCAAAATATGGCAGACGAAAGGGTGCAGGGTTTTTGAGAAGTCAGAGTCAGAATGGAGGGAGTTAATAGGTTTCAGAAAGGTAAGTAAAGTCATATATCCAGCATTTGGGCAACAGTCTCCGTTTGGAGGTTAACTCAGGGAAAGCTGGTCTTCCAACCAGCCTAAAGTCTGATCCAAGAGGCTGCCCTACGTGTGGGTGCCCTAGATTAGCAGGGACTCTATTGTCCACTAAGCTTGCATAACGGAGTAATAAATTGTCCCAGAATTTCCCAGGCCAAGATGAGGATGTACGTGGCCAATGGGAATAATTTTTATTTCAGACCCAAGAGTCATAGGAAATAAGGATACTTTCCTACAAGTTGTGAATCTTCTATTCATCTCAATGCCTGCTCAGAGGAATAATTTTTTGACCCAGTGTCTGAGGGTTATTATTGCTGTGATGAAACACCGTGGCCAAAAGCAACTCTAGGAAGGAAAGTTTTATTTGGTTTACATATTCAGAATCACCGTCCACCAAGGAAAACCAAGGCTGGAACTCAGCCAAACTGGGTAGGAACCTGGAAGCAGGAACTGCTGCAGAGACCATGAAAGGTGCTGCTTACTGGCTTGTTTCTATAGAACCCAGGATCACCATCGCAATGGCCTGGGCTCTCCCCCACCAAACACTAATTAAGAAAATGCCCTTGTAGGGCATATTCTTAACTGACGTTCCCTCCTCTCAGATGACTTTAGCTTGTGTCAAGTTGACATAAAACCAGCCAGCTCCTCCGGCTTCTCCGAGCTCTCATCTTTCCTTCCCAGGTCGCAAAGTTGTTTTGCTTGCTATTTGAGAAAACTTCTGTAATTTAATTCTCCCTCCCCCCAGCTCCCCCATAGAATAGTCTATCTGACCAAATTGATGTGATGAAATGATAGGTTCAAAGAATAATTCATTATACTATCAAGATCTTGGCATGCCAATTGCTGAAAAGACTATTTTGAGCTGTCAGTTCTAAAGCACATATTTTTTCATTGACGGACATGCCAAGTGCTTGATGGAATAATGAATTGTTCCCATTGACATCACTGTCGCACACAACCCTTGGGCTCAGGGCAGCATTTTTCAGGCATGATGAATAACACTGCCGCTCTTTCCCCCGTGAGCGAAGGATAAAGTCAGGCTCCGGGAGTTGCTGAGGAAGACAGTGGGGTCTGAGAGAAGAATAGGAAGTGACTGCAAGCCCAGCCAAGGTCAGACCCGACTGCGCTGCATTTTATAACATGTCATAATTTAAAATATTGAGATACATATTTAGACATGACTGTCCGAAACAATTCTGCCCAAGTATTCCACTTTCTTGCTTGGAAATGTGATGCATTTGGGCTTTCTGTTTGTTTCTTATGGGGTGGTAGCTGTTATGTTTGCTTTGTTCTCTGACTTGGGAGATACTTCCTATACCTGTATAACTTAGGCACCCAAGTGTTCTGGCTCAGAGAAAAAAGAAGTCACCCAAACCAAAGCCTCGGGAGTATTGTCCTCACAACTCCCGTAGAAATTTCATGTACCAGGTTTAATTTTGCTCCCAATACATCATTACCATCCGTGCATCCTGGGTGGGACACATCTCTACCATGCCAGGTTAGGGAGTGGCCTGTGAGGACTTGAAGTCCCACAGAGCAAATATCAGGGGCCATCAGTAACATGGTGCAAACATTTGGTGCAAAAACAAAGTCACAGAGCACAGAGACAGGGATTAATGCATATGGCACTCACCCTTTGAGGAAAGAACACTCTGCTTGCATTTCCAAGGCAGTCTCAGACTATTACAGCATGGCTCATCAAGTTCCACTTAACGGCTGTCTCTGCCCATGATTCTGAGCCATCAATACCATGGTAAGAACAGCTCTTTCAGGAGGGATCACCCTCACCTTCTAGCTATTTACTTGTTGGCCAAGAAAAAAAAAAAAAAACAGAATGACCAGAATGGGGAGAGAAAAGCTTTGTTTTTCCCTTTTCTCCCTCTCTTGATGGGGTTCTGTCAGGATCCTTTCATCTCTCAGCTCACTTATAAATACTTCAGTTGATCGATGACCCCTTCATTACCCCAAGATTAAGAATCTATGTCTGTCTATGTCTATATCTCCATCTCTACATCTATGTCTATGCCTACATCTATAACTATGTGGGCTGGAGAAACGGCTCCATGATGAAGACCACTTGCTGCTCTTGCAGAGGACCTCAGTGTGATTCTTGACTCTCACATAGCATTTCATAACCATCTGTAACTTGAGTTCCAGGAATCCAATGCCCGAAGTCCTCTTCTGGTCTCCAAGGGCTGCCTCTTGGTGCACAAGAACTCAGTCAAATACACACAAACATACACATGAAAATAAATCATTTTTAAAAGAATAGATGATAGATAGATAGATAGATAGATAGATAGATAGATAGATAGATACTTGTTTCTTTAAAGATTTTGGGATACTTCCCAGAAGAAAAACCTACCCGTCAGTGTTACCTGGTGGCTATTTTATATATCTGGGTTGTGAATTTACATGCATGTGATATCTACATATATTTACAATTTGTCACTTAATCCATAAGCTCAATAAGCCTAAATATAACCTAAATACCAGTTTCTACTTATTGTTTTCCATTTGTTTGTTTGATTGGTTGGTTGGTATATTGTTCGTTTGGTGTGGGAGGTCCTTCTGTCTATATGTTGCTTTTATTGGTTAATGAATAAAGTAACTGCCTTGGCCTGATAGGGTAGAACTGAGGTAGGAGGGGAAGACTAAGCTGAATGCTGGGAGGAAGAAGGCAGAGTCAGAGAGATGCCATGGAGCTGCCAGAGTCAGACATGCCGAATCTTTGCCGGTAAGCCACTGCCACGTGGCGATATACAGATTAATAGAAATGGGTTAAATTAAGATGTAAGGGTTAGCCAATAAGAAGTTAGAGCTAATGGGCCAAGCAGTGATTTAATTAATACAGTTTCGTGTGATTATTTTGGTTCTGGGTGGCTGGGACAAACAAGTGGTCCCTTCTCCAACATTCGTTTGAGATATTCAGGTAGCCCAAGCTAGCCTTGAAGTCTTGACATTCATTACTTTAGCTCCCAAGTGCTGGAGTCACCTTCTGAGTGTTCTCTACCCCAGACTCTAGAGCACTTCTCATGGCTGTGATGTCTTCTCTCCCTGCACAGTACTCAGCCGTTTATCTTTCCAAACCCTCACTTCTAGAACTATCTGACTTGTGTATGTTCCCTATTTACTCACCATTGTCTTCCCAGAAAAGTGACTCATTCAGAGAATGACCCAGCCAATCCTGCCAGCAACCCTGTGAGGTGACCCTCTTCACAGTGCCCAAGTACAGGTGAGAGCAGGGGGTTCCATGAGCCTGCATGTTCCATGAAGGGACCCAGCTATAAGCAGCAGTACTGAGCTGACTCTCGCACCACCCCCACTATCCTGTGACTCCCTGAGCTCTGCCAAGATCTTCAGATTTTTACTAAGTGTCACCAAGCATCATCAGTCTGAAGGATACCCTGGGTCAGTGTCGAGAAGCTTCTGTGGGTACAAGAGGCATTATCCACAGGCTGATTTGAGTTCTCCAAACTAAAACCGGAAGTCTAAAATCTCCCACTGTTAGTAGTGAGACAGGGCTCCACACTGTCACCCCTGGCGGCCTGAGGTTTTCCCTAAACCTTTTAGAGACCTGAACTTAGGTCAACCCAGGATTCATGGCATCCATTAAACCTGGGCTTTCTCTAATTCAGTTTGCTTGGTCTGATCCAGATTATTGCGTCGGTGGGGAGGTTTATAGCGGTGCAAAAACTTTTCACAGACTATGGTCTCTTTCACAGCTGTGGAAAAGTGGGCATCTCTTTCTGGGTGTTATTTTATTCCTTGGCCGTCCCGATTTATTATCTGCACGAAGAAGCATCCGCTATAAAACTTTTCTTTCCGATGCTTACTCTGTTATTTGAATTGCAAAAGCAAGGCAAACCAGAGTATAGCATCAAGGAAAAGGTAAATACGATAGGGTTACAAAGCGGCTTCTGCGGGGAATTGATTTGCATAGAGATGCCTGACAGGACAAAGCGAAGACCGGAGGCGCTCCAGCACTGCATCTTCTAGTCTCTCAGGAAAGCAGAAGTCGTGACACCCTCATAAACTGAAGGAGGAAACCCTCAGTCCGGTTTTCAGGAGCCCGTCCATAAACACTTCTCAAAGCGCCTCGTGTCAATTCCCTCCTTGAATGTTGTAGACTATTACCAGGAATTTTGAAAAATGACTCATAGGCGAAGATATTTTTCTGGGGCATTTACATTTTTCTATCATCGAGGAAGTGCTCCTACTGTGAATTAGGACTGGCTTTCCTTTTTCAGCCATCTCCCACCTGCCTTTCCAGTGCGCAGGTTTCAAGGGGCGGAGCAAGGCCTTCTCTGCGCCGCTCTCCTCCCCTCCCCTTCCTCCTCCGCTTTCAAATGCTAATACTGGCCTTTGGCTGCCTTGCCTTGGGTCTGTTCCACGCAGCCCTTTGGGGTCTGTTCCACGCAGCCCTTGTCTGCTCTCGTTCTAGCCTGTCTTCTGCCTTATTTACATGTCTGTACCACTTTAGCTTGGAGTGTGCTTCTGGGACTTGCAGGAGTCACCTTTAACTCCGTCTCCCATAAACTGATTGTCTTCCAGTGGACACTCATCAAATCAGCCTAGTGTCACTGGCTAACACTGCAGCCAGCTTAGATCTCTGCCCCCAAACTGTGCACGATTCAAATTCATTTGCAATTTAGTTTGTGGATTTCTCAGGATGCTACCATGTCCTATTCACCCACGTTAGTCTTACTGATTGAATCACCTGAAGTCACTGCAGCTACATCAGTCTCGATGACATTAAATGTGGAGTGTGACAACTCAGATCCTGCACCCTCAATTTCAGTCGGTGTCTATTTCATGGTGTGGTTTGATAGTAACACTTCCAGGGCCGATGATGCTGTTATCAGTGGGTGGGTTTTTTGTTGGTTGTTTGGTTGGTTGGTTTGGATTGCCCAGTTCATAGCCTGAACATACCAATAGCCTCGTGGGTCCTTGACAAGTGGCTTCTAATTGACCCCATACAAAAGGGGTGCATGGATCCTGGACTTTGCCGAAGGACTTTATCAATCTCTTCATCAAACGAAAACCACACCCAGCAGAAGCCACACATTACTCTTTCATCCTACAGCCTCCGTATTAGCCGGGTCTTGTTTATCCTTACCCTATCAACAAGGATCAGATAACACAACTGAGTTAATTCAACCAGCAACAGGCAGCAGAGGGTCTGGGGACAGCTCAGTCAGCAAAGCCTTGCAAGCACAAAGACCAGAATTCAATGCTAGGAATCCACATAAAAGCTGGACATGCAGGGCAGCACACTTGTAATCCCTGCCCTGAAAAGACAGACAAGTAGATGCCTGGGGCTCACCGGCTAGCCAGCCTTGCCTAGCTGACACCTTCCAAGTTCAGAGAGACACCCTATCTCAAAATAGGGGAGGCATTGTTGAGGAACATCTAAAGTGCTCTGGTTTCCACACACATGCACACATGTGCACATGCACCCACACATATGCACATATATGCACATACACATATAAACATATTAGTATATACATGCATATACTAACATACAACCGACTGGAACAACTTCATGCTGATGCCACTACCTGATGTCCTCTTCCCCAGAAGGAAGGTGTGTTGCCTGAGCAATCTTCACATCACCCTCCATGTACCTTAAGACAAGAATTCCATGTTCAATAATGTGTGGAGTCTATAGCTCATCTTCCTGCTCACAATTCTACATACAACTAGTATGTCAAAGGTGCCGAGAGGCAGTCTTTTTAACTTGACTTGAGGTAACATTTCCCAGGCATCACCTGGTTGACACCCAGTGGAAGGTACCTCGGCATGGGCTGATCTATTCCCAGGAGCTTGCCAATATCTCCTAAGCCAGCAGCCCCAGCTCGCTCTAAATCAGAAACACCTGGGGACATTTAACAAACTACTAGTCTGTGCCCTAGAAAATTTGCTTGGCCGGGCCTGGAAGAGGCCCTAAGAGCGGAACTAAAATGGTCTGCAGGTGTCTTTCCTCTAAATAGCCATAAATCCACGCGCCACGACATGATAACAGCATTCGCTGAACCAGGCTGTGCAGCAGCAACAAACAAACACAGATTTATTTCCTTTTTACCTCCTTAAATCCATCTTGTCTAATATACATCATCACTGGTTTACAAGAAAATCGAAGCTCCAGTGGTTAAGAACATGTACTACCACTCTTGGGGAGAATCCTAGGTTCAGACCCATGTCCTACAATTCAGTGACTTGTAACCCCAGCTCCAGGAGGTACGATGCCCTCTTCTGGCCTTCACAGGCATCGCACTCACAAGCACAACCTCCCTCCCCTCATGGTTACTATCAGCTGCCAACTTGAACTGTCTAGGGTCATCAGAGGAAGTCTCAAATGAGGGGTTTTCCCAGATTAGATTGGCCTGTGGCCATGTCTGGATTAATAGCAGATGGGAGAGGGCACGCTGTGGGTGTGCTGTGGGTAGCATCAACCGGGCTGTATACGTAAGCTGGCTGAGCCTGAAACAGCGAGTTTGCCAGCAAGCAGCGTTCCTCCATGGTTCTTGTGACTGAGTTTCTGTCAGAAGTTTCTGCCCTGATTAATTTCAATGATGGATTGTGATCTGGAAGTATAAGTAGACCCTATCTTCCCCAAGTTGCTTTTGATTGTAGGATTTTGTGTATGTGTGTGTGTGTGTGTTGTTTCCCCACAGCAACAGAAAGCAAACTAGAAAACACATAATTAGAATTTTTTTTAAATCAAAAGCTCCATAGTGTTAGACAACCAAAGTCACAGAGTACCTCGTCTTCTGAAGCCTGAAGCCCTCTGACTTGTGCATCCACATGAATGATGAGTAAATATGCTCCTGAAGTGCATCTTGGGATCAGATACGAAACAAAACCATGACACAAACATGGCTCAAAACAAAATCATGCAAGAGGAAGCACTGTGAATGGCCACCGCTGCGTCCCTCAGTCCCCCAGTCTGCAGCACGACATTGTGAGGATTCAATGGAGCGAACACATTGTAGGGGCTTCCAGTTCTTGTCAACTCGATGGGATTTAGGGCCACTGCAGAAACTCACGTGTGGATATGTCTACAAGGTTTGCCTGAGGAGGGAACTGGCCTGCATGCGGTTAGAGTCCCAAACTTAATAAACGGGAGAAAGCAGTTGAGTGTTGCTCCTTCCCAACAGGGACGCAAGGTGGCCAGGAGCCACCTCGTGTTCTGCCTTCTCTGCTGTGAGAAAGCATATTCTCAAACTATCACACAAAACAGGCCCTTCCTTCCTTCCTTTCTTCCTTTCTTCCTTCCTTCCTTCCTTCCTTCCTTCCTTCCTTCCTTCCTTTCTTCCTCCCTCCCTCCCTCCCTCCCTTCCTTCCTTTCTTCCTTCCTTCCCTCTAATTTGCTGTTGTCCGATAGCTTGTCACAGCAATGACACGAATAACTAACACATACTTGAAGAGAACTGCACTAGGTCATACCCATGTGGGCTCAATATTAGCACCCCACCTCACTAAAGAGCAATTTATGTTCTATAATTCTTGGGTTTCCGGCCATCAGTGAACTCATCTGATCAGAATTCTGTTCAAACAAATAGCAGTGAGGCCCACGAGAAGACCGCACAAGAAAGAATTCAGTTCTAAGTGGAAGTGAAATATTAACATGCTACATATGGGCTCTCAGCAGAGCTCAGATCCCAGTTAAACTCCCAGGCTTTCCAGCCTGCATCCTGCCCGACAGCTTCTGTCACTAGAATCATCTTCCAGGGCACCAAGCACTTGTCCCTTCACAAAATGAGGAGATATTACAAATATGCTAATGTTGGTTGCAGCAAAGGCATTGCCAATACCTCCCCTGCCATCCTGTAAGCTGTCCCAGTGACTGCAGGTTTGCTCACTTAAGGAATGAAATCCACCACCATCACCAGCGCCACCACTCCATAGTGGGAATCAGGCCTTCCTCCAGGCTCAGAAGCCTATAGTGAAGAATGAGAACCTCACAACCAGCACAGGCCCCAGAGGCCATGGCCATTTGGCAGGGTTTGACTGCCACCTCGTGGCCACTAGATATACCAGCCCACAGACAATAAAAGCAGACTGAGCAAATTGCTCAAATCCGATCAATCTCCCTCCCTCTCCTCTCTCCTCTCTCTCTCTCTCTCTCTCTCTCTCTCTCTCTCTCTCTCTCTCTCTCTCTCTCTCTCTCTCTCTCTCTCTGTCTCCCTAAGAGTGATGACTGCTTCTTTTGATGTGTCTGGAGAAGAGTGGTCTTCGAGTGTTCTGGCAACATCCCATGCTTGAGAGAGGTTGGCATGTTTGGTTGTTAGTGGTCTTTTTTTAGGACAGAGTCTCATGTAGCTGAGACTGGTCTCAAATTTAGCAGCTGAAGTTGACCCTAACCACCTGAGCCTCTTGCCTACAACTCTGAAAGTATAGATGTGCATCACCGCACCTGAGACAAACCCTCTACCAACTGAGTTACTTCCCTTTCCCCAGAAGGTTGTTTTAAATCACTGGTTCCAATCCAGGGCAATTGTGATAGCTCCCCATTATTACCATGTCTGGATGTAGAATAACCGTGAAAATCCGCCTGTGGTTGCGTATATGCTGGTGTTTCTAGGCAGTTTCAACTGAGCTGTGAAGGCCCATCATGAAAGTGGGCACCACCATTCTATGGACCTAGGGTCCTGGACTGAGTATAAACAATACTGAGCACTGAGCACCAGCCCTCATGGGTGTGTGTTTCATGAGTAGTGAGACAACACAACCAGCTGCCTCAGACTCCTGAGGCTGTGACTTTCCAGCCACGATGAAGGCTAAACTCTGGGCCAAAATAAGCCTTTTCTTTATCCCTTCCTTAAGTTGCCTCTGTAGGGTATTTTGACACAGTCATGGGAAAAGCGGCTAATGCAGCGATCACACCTGAGCTGACTGGCATGCTTCCAGTTGAAAAACATTTTTCTATTTTCTCTGCATTGTCTATACTTCAAAGAAAACCACTTGGCAATGGTAAGAAATGTTAGGACATTTTCCATTCTTTGTTCCCCATTAACTTCCGCCTGCCCTTCCCTCCTAACCTAGCTTCAATGTAAGCATCCCCAGTTAAATCCCTTCACAAGGAAACCTCAACATTCAACTGTCTGCTGCTAGCCTGGTGACTTTGGGCAAAGTTCTTCCCTGCTCTGTTTAAACATATAGAAGAATGATCTTTGGGGCTTTAGAAAGATTGTAGGAATGGGAAATTAACTAACTAATCAACAGAGCTCGAGTATGGCCCCCACAGTAGAAATGATAATTACACCCTAAAATAAGAACTGTCCTTACCCTTGACAATCTACAGTTTGAAGTTCATGGTGTTTTCCACACATGTTCTGCTTTTAAACAAATAAAACTAAAATCTGCATGTAATGAAGACTCTAAAATCAAACTTCCAGTTAACAGAAAGTTGATAGGAGAATGGAACCAGCCCACACACTGCCCTCGCTGGCAGGGGAAGCTGCATGGTGTGCTCTTCCTTCTCCCTGCAGACAGGCTCTCAGCCTCCAGGTTGTGGGGAGGCTTGATTAGCATGTTCTCCTAATAACTGTTCCAGCTGGAGGGAATTACCCTGGTCAAGGTTTCCCTATTCTCCACCTCTATGATGACCCCAGCCTGGATGATGACACCTCCTGCCTCCATTGGGACTTCTCTGAAAGATCCTGTGTTCTTTTTGTTTCCTATGTTTTAGTTTTTCGAGACAGGGTTTCTCTGTGTAGCTTTGGAGCCTGTCCTGGAACTCGCTCTGTAGACCAGGCTGGCTTCAAACTCACAAAGATCCCCATGCTTCTGCCTCCCGAGTGCTGAGATTAAAGGCAAGCACCACCACTGCCCATCAAAAGATTCTGGGTTCTATAATGCCCCTGAAGACCTTCTGCTTAACTCCAGGTGATGTCTCCCCCTGCTCAGTCCTGGCTTTTTCTGGACCCCATGCTTCCTCACCTGTGTTGACCATGAGAATCCACCCACAATAAACCACCAACTTGTAATCCTTCATCCCAGAGTCTGGTACCCAGAGAACATGACCTAAAACATCTGTCTGCTACCTGCTCTCAGCACAACAGCCAAGGGAAAGCCAGGTCTTTACTCCTTTATGTAGATCCATCAATGATCTATGCCTCATCAGAATGGAAAGCCAAGAGCCTTGCCATCTACATGTGGCATCATCCTTTAAGAAACTCTGACTCCTCTACCACACCAGCTACACTGGCTGTTCCTCAAACTCAATACATATGCTTTCACCTCAGGACTTCAGCACTTACTGTTCGGTATTCTTGGCACGCTCTTCGCCAGATCATCAATCTCCATCCCTCACCTCCTTCTCATCTTTGAGACTCAAGTGCCACCCCCTCAGTTAGAACCCCATACTTAACCACACAAGACCCCACTGAACTCCAGAGTCCACACCTCTTTCTTACTTTGCCTTTCTCCACAATAGTACCAGGGTCTGGAACACTGTGTTCTTCTATATCAATGTAGCTTAATGCCCATCTTCTCTAGCACAACCTAAGTTCCTTGGTCCTAAGCTGTCTTCCTTGAGGCTATAAGAGTAACTGGTACACAGCAGCGGCTGGATCAGTGTTGACCGCATGAGTAAGCAAGTGAAGCAATGGAGATCTGGCTGCAGAATGACAAGACCTGGGACCTTCAGGGACATCACTGAGTAGCATCTGACCTGCTCTTGAAATCAAGAGCCATCATCCTCCCATCATTTTGGTAAGGTTTGTTCGGGTTTACATTTGTGGAAGCATCAGATAAAAATAACTGCCAAATAAGTGTAAGATAATTTCTGATTACGCTGAATCCTTCATCAGTGAGCTAATTACTTTTTAAAATCATGTACAAGCTATCAGGGTTGTTTTTTTTTTAAAGCAAATGATATGACATTCAGACACAGAAAACCCTGAAGATGTTCAGATATTTAAATAAAATATAGAAAGCTTTATTCCACAGCCATGCATGTCCTTACAGACATAATAAAAAAAGTTATACATTTTACAATTCGAAGATCTTCTGCTCCCACAAAAAATGTGATAAAAGTTAGTCCCATAATTAAAATTTTAAACAACCTTCTTATTTATATAACATATATTCTATCTTTGCAAAATCTTAAAATATAGTTTTTTGTTTTGTTTTTTGGTTTTTTGAGACAGGGTTTCTCTGTGTAGCCCTGGCTGTTCTGGAACTCTGCTTTGTGGGCCAGCCTGGCCTTGAGATCACAGAGATCCACCTGCCTCTGCCTCCCGAGGGCTGGTATTAAAGGCGTGTAACATGGCAACCACGCCAAATATAGTTTTACTAAGAAATTGTTCTCAGTTCCTGAAGTTCCTGGTAGTCTGTGGAAGCATGGGTCCCAGTATTGCTTGAAATGAGGTAAAAGGATGAAAATTCAAATGACTTTCCAGAGGCAGTCTTCGGATGTTTACTCTCCATGACTCAGACAACATGCTCCTCCTTAGAGACCCTTTCCCGTAGAACATGCCCCCTCCACGCCCCCTCCTACTGACCACTTAGTACGCCGCATAAACAGCAGCAGCAACCCTGTCATTTAACAGTTCCCAAAGTTACAGTTCTTTCCAAACAATCTTAAAACCCAAACAGATGTCTCACCTATAGTGGGTCACTATTTTCTTTAACGATACTTTAATAAATAAAGTTTACAGCTTGCTTACCAAGCCCTGAAAGCAAAAGGCAGTAAACTTCTGAGGAGGCACAGTTACCAATATTGTGGGGTTTTTCGGGGAGAGGGGATCACTTCTCTAAAATTTAAAAATAAAATCCTTGGCTGTGATTTGTTTAGTCCACTGTAAAAACGAAAAGCAGCTTCTCTGCGAGATGACTCAAATGTTAATAAGATGCAAACATCACACTGTACAGGAGAACCAACCGGTGGTTTCTGACTGCCAAGCTGGACGCTCATCAACAGTAAGACAAGCCTGTTCAAGGACAAGCCTGCTGCTCGGGCATCCCATTTAAACAGTGCCACTTTCTGAGGCTTTTCATTTCGATTGGGTCATTCACAGCTCTGCTGTTTGTTTTGTTTTGTTTTGTTTTGTTGTTTTATGGTCCTATTTAAAAAGAAATAGGGAGAGTCTCTTCATGTGGCCATTTTGCAATATTTGCATTTTTTACAAATATTAGGACATTTTCACCCTGCCGGAGGTAGATGCACACAGCTGTCTGTGCTTACAAATGCTTGCCTGACAGAAACGACGACTTCATGCCACGTCGACATGATGCTCTCACGGCTGACGGGTCTACAGAGATGGTACTGCAGAATGTTCTGATGGGTTCTTATTAACTCGGCCATTACATTAGGGGAGACCATGATTGAAAGGATAAATGTGAGCACAAGTCAATACAATGGCATGATTGACTCATGTTCTTGATGCACATAACCTGAAGCCGACTAAACACTGGTCTACAACCATAATTATGAACAGACAATGAAATTACCAAACCGAGTAGATAAACGACAAGGTGGAAGATTCTGGAACTATACAATCACGTTAGAGTTAACAAACACACTTATAGATTCTAAAGCTGCTTAGGTTGACAACTTTGGTCCCAACAGGAAAGATCTGCAACACCAGGGGCACCTGCCCAACTTTGAACTATATAAGTAACTTTTTTCAGTGCAAAAATACTATTGCTATCGGTAAGTAGCAATGACACAATAAACACATGAAACACTTAAAGACAAAATATCCTGAAAGTACGTTTTCATACAGAAAAAGTCAATTTGGTAGACAGGCATGGTGGTATACACCTGTAATCCCAGCACACAGGAGGTTCAGACGCTTGTTAGTTCAAGGCCAGCCTGAGCTATATTCAAAAGTAAAATGTCATGTTTCCTCTTGCAGTAGGCTATGACAGGTTGTTTGCTCCTTTGATTGTGAGTCTAGATGTGAGGGTGTTTAAACACTCTCTTCTTGTAAACAACATTTCTACAGTTCATCATGTTTCTTCTTAAATGGCCACTGTGGATGTCCCAGAACGTGCTCTGCAGCTTGAAGGACAAGGTACATGAACTCTTCTACATCAAAAGAGTAATTGGTAAACTTCGGGTGTTCTCCCAGTGTTGGATGGTGCCCCTGCAGAGACAAGCCAAGACAAAACCAAAGTCACTGAGGGTGTGTCTTTTCTACAGAAATGAAATCCTTTTAACTTGGCTAAAGCAACTATTTTAACTTATGCTATTCAACAGAGGCTGGCAAGCTTTTTCCACAGAGGTCCCAATAATATATTCAGCACTGTCAACATCTGTTCTCAGACACAGATGCTCTGCCAAAAAAATGCACAAGCAAACCCAGACAATACGCACACAAATGTGGCTGCTCCTAATAAAACTTTATTTACAAAAGCAATGTGTAGGCCAGATTTGTACCACAGAGCTACAGTGCTGAATATATATGTGCTGGCGGCTGCTATATATAATCTGATGTAAGCTGTTTTAATATGGAGGTTTTCTCCAATTTGCAAATATAAAATACACCTCAGTTTTCAAGAGAAGAACACTGTATCTTTGAGACTCAGTGGTGGCTCTCATGTTAATTACTAGACTCCAAACCATTTGACTAGATGTTACCTTATCTTGAGGAAACACTTTGCTGGGCTTCCGCCAGGTGATGTAGTGGACACCTCTGAGCCTGGCCAGGTCTAAGTAACAGCGCTCGTCTTCACAGTTGTACCTAAGGACACAAGGGTGTCACAAAATGATGCTTTTGTCTAGGGGGTTGCCCAATGTGTAACAATCTAGGGGGAAAAAATTCATCCCCCAAGTATGGTCTTACTAGAGGTTATTTAAAAACCTCTAGTAAGAGAGATATTTTTACAAACATACTCAGAGTGAGGAGACATAGGTCTGTGGTCTGTGGTGGCATGAATAGGCACTGGGTGTGATCCCCAGCACTGCAAAACAATTTAAATTAGTATTCTCAGAACCTTACCTTAATTTTAAGAGAATAGATTAAGGTCGAGGAGTGGGCACCTTATTCAATAGGTTCTACTGCCTATGGACTGGAGATTATCTTGTAAGAAATTATCTTTACATACATGAAAAATGGAGTTATGGAGGTAACGCATTCAAGGTTAGACAGCTGTTTAATGAAGGAAGCAAAATCCCATTCCAGGTCTTCCCTTCCCTTCCTCCTTTCTTCCATCCTCCCCTCTCTTCCTCTAGGACAAATGAATGAAGACAGAATTCCCAGTCACTTTCTACCTCACTAACTGCTCGAAAATGGCATGCAGAATATTGGAAGTTGGTAACAAGCTTCTGTTCAGTACTCTGTCTCCTAATGGATCCATCCCCTCCCCGTCTCTGCCTCATACATGCTGGGTAAGCAATCCACTTTTGGATATGGTGCCTCTGCTATCCCTGCCATCACTGCCCTGTTCTCTCTCAGCAGAGTAATTATACTGGTCACAGAGAGGGAAGGGCTCACAGTAAGAGGCAGATGGTGGTGAACTCTGTGTTGGGAAACCACAAGACTACATCCTGGGAACGGTGCTGAGGCTACAGGGAAGGAGGGAGTCCTAAGAGTGCTGGCAGACCTCAGACCTTTTAGCTTGAGGTTGCTTTCCTTTTCCAGATACCACCAGGATGTAGCTTGACGGGAGTCCGCTAGGCCAGCTAATGCCCAGGTGGGAACCCTTAGCTCAGAACCTGGCTCGTAAGCTCCCCATGGACAGCTGCCACCTGTACTCACAGCTCGAATACAGCAGCCCAGTCTGGAAGGAAAAGTAAGTGGGTAAGGCCGGCTCCATGCATTCCGATAAATATGTCCGTGTTGTGCGTGATCCTCAGCTGATCTAAAAACCCGAGCTCTCTGCAACGTGGGACAACACAAGATAAGTGAGACAAAGGGTGAGTGAGTTCATGACCCACAGTGACAGTGTTCGTACATTTGTGTCATATTCCACATCTGTGCCTTTATGATAACTCCAAATGCACTCCAGTACTTAATAATTTAACTCATTCTTTTGATAACACATTCTTTAAACACAAACTTTGTTTTTCAAGGGAACATTAATAAAAAAAATTACACATGATATCAACATCATAACAAAAATAGATATAATTCAAATAAAAGGTGCCATTCAGATGTATGCAGAAAGATAATACTGAAGGGCAGAGCTCCTAGCAGGAAGCCCCACTCTTCCCTCTTCCTGGAAAAGGGAAAAGAGCAAGTGCTAATGAGATACCAGAATATCCCAAGCTGAAAACTACTCTCATTAAGCAAAAAAATAAATAAATAAAAATTTAAAAATGAGAATGGGGGTGCTGGAGAGATGGCTCAGCAGTTCAGAGCACTAGCTGCTCTTCCAGAGGGTCTGAGTTCAGTTCCCAGCAACCTCACAGCAGTTCACACCCATCTGTAACTTCAGTTCCAGGGCATTGGAAACACTCTCCTGGCTGCCTCCGTCACAGCAGACATGTAGCACACAGGCATACATACAGGCAGGCAAAATGCCCATACACATAAAAGAAAATAATAACGTGAAAAAGAGAATAAATTATGTGATGTGTGTTCCTCAATGCCACATACCTAAGATGATCTCAGATGCAACAAGCCATTGTCTGTCTTTGCAGGAGACTAAGATTTCACAGTTGTCCTTTAAAGTCAAGGTATCAGTGGAGTGTAAAGATAGAAAACCGTGTGCGTGGAGGGGCAGAGACCGGGGATGAACATAGAAAAGACAACAGCAAAGGAGCCCACCAGCCTATGTGTGCTTTGTCTGCCAGGAGAGCATGCTCTTGAAGGCACATTACAAAACTGGAGAGGCAGGTGTATATGCCAACGACCCATAAACGGTCACTGCATACCCCATCCCTCGCTTCCCTTCTTGCCGACTCAGAGCCAGGCAGACTCTGGTCTGTGCCTGTAACACCAGCAGATGCAGACATGCCCACTGGAAATCAGTCCACAGAAATGTACTGGAGTGAGGCTGGGAATGAGAACTGGAACATGGTGTGCAGGGGGTACTGGATAGTCATAGAATAAGTATCCGAAGTCTAGAATGGTAAAGATCTCAGAAGGAAAGGTAAATTCTTGTTAAAATCAGGTTTTAAAAACAAGACAAGGAAACAGGAGAGGAAGACACTCTTTGTATGTCTCACACCAGGGAAAGGTGTCTCTTAGCCTAGGCATGTGAACCGGTACCACAGTAAGGACAGAGTGATGGTTAATTCTGATTGGTTTGACCCATTGTAGACTCACACAGGAAGGGCGTCTCCATGAAGAACTGTCTAGATTAGGTTGGCCCGTAGTAATACTGTGAGGGGTTTTATTAAGTGGGTTAATTGTGGTGGGAAGACCCACCCTGAATATGGGCAGGGCCATTTCATGGCCAGGTCCAGGACTGAATGAAAAGGGGAGAGCAAGCTGTCCTTTGGCATGTAGGTGTGAATTCACTGCTCTCTGCTCCGAGGCTGTGAATGTAATGTGGCTAGCTACTTCAAGTTCCTACACCTGGACTCCCCACATGATGGACTGTAGCCTGGAATTAGGAGGCAAATAAACCTTACTCTCTCCGGTTGTTTGTGTCAAGGTATTTTTATCCCAGCAGTAGAAAAGGAAACCAAGACAGATGTGTGTGCTCAGGTAAACACAGGTAAAGCCCTTGGACTTGCCAGCTGGAGAACCATCTTGGACTGGCAGTCACAGATGTCAATGCTAATCAGTTATTAATGATCACCACAGACTGACAAGGTATGGATTTGTTTTCCTTGCTTTACCAGGAAGATGTTCAGACAGCCTTGAAAGCAGGCAATGGCCCAGCAACAGAGGCGCCTCTCTGGCTCCTTCAGGTTGATGCCAGGCCTCCATCTTGGCTACACACGTCTGCATGTACCAATGGAAGAAGCCACCACAGCAGAGTGTACTCAGTGACACAGAGGAGCGTTACTTCCTCAGAGCACAGCATACTGTGCGAAACGGAGCAGCAGCCTCAGAGCACAGCATACTGTGTGAAACGGAGCAGCAGCCTCAGAGCACAGCTGCGGGTGGAAGCTGAGAGAAAGCCAGTGGGACATAACAGGAAGCCTTCACATGCAGGGACTGCCTGACAGCCTCACAGGTCTCCCCTCTGTGGCTGAGGTCCTCAACACAAGAGGCACACTGTCCGCCATACCTGCACCCCAGTTTTGAAGCCCAGGGGCCAGCTCACGGCCACACACATCCTTAAGGACTCATCATGCCTTTAGGAAGTAGGAGCTGATGAGTGTGGTGTAGCACTTCCAAGCTTATATAGTGGAAGGAAGTGCATCTATGGCAGGTATCGTCTGGAGGGTGTGTGTGTCTTTCACATAGAGAAAACTAGCAACTGTCATAAATTTGGGTTGTGATCATGGGAAAATAAGGAATAGAGAAAATTTTGCTTCTTCTTTGTGCCTTTTCTTTGGGGCTTTCTTTTTGAATTTTTAAAATTAGATTTATTCATTTTATTGTATGTCTGCATGTATGTCTGTGTACCATGTGTGTGTTTGGTGCCCCCCAGAGGTCAGAAAAGGGCATTAGCATCTTTGGAACTTGAGTAAGCAGCTGGTTCAGCACCATGTGAGTGCTGGGAACCAAGCCTGGGTTTTCTGCAAGAGCGGCAAATGCTCTCTACCACTGACCATCTCTCCAGCCCCGTTCCATCTCTCTTACTCTGCTAGACTTCTGCTACCTGGAGGATGTGCTGCCTTACAGTATGACTGTCCTCAAATCAGCAGAAATTCCTAGACAGCAGTTAGAAGCATGCTCTCATTCTAAGCCTTTTGATCCCACCAGAATTTAAAAAGAAATATAAATATTTTATAAGTGTTTTAATTAATGGTCTTCGATGTTGAAATCTATTAGCTAACAGCATAAATTAGACTATATATATATATATATGTGTGTGTGTGTGTGTATAGGTGTGCATGTGCAAATGTCTATAAATGTGAATATGAGTATATATGTGTGTACATGTTAAAATTTAATACTAGCTACTAACTTTTAAAACTTCAGAAATTTCAAGTGAAAATCTGGATTCATTATTTCTCCAGAAAAATAAGATTGTACCTGAACAGGAGACCTCAGAAAGCTCAGCTGCCCCCCTGAACTTGAGTCCTCTGTCACCCCCATTTGGCTTAATGATAGTGTCTGAGTGTCACTCCTTGAACTACAAGGGCCAAGAATGCCCACTGCAGAAGTGCTATGTACCCACCAGAGAGTATCTCAATCTAGAGGTAAGAGCGTCTGCACGGCCCAAGGCTCACCTGTACTTGTAATCAACAATCCGGACCTCAAATGTGGATACTGTTTTCAGCGCATTCACCAGCTGGAAAAACAGAAGAACACACAGAATTATTCCTTTCTGCTTTCCTTTGTGAATCCTAAAGTTTGCTTTTAATTAAGATTGGTTTTGTGTGTGTGTTCTGTGTTCATAGAGTGCCGTGTGTATAGAGAACCACCTCACGTGTTGCTCCTCAGAAATACTATGCATTTCATTTGCCCTGAAGCCAGCCACACCTGCCGTGTGTGTGTGTGTGTGTGTGTGTGTGCACGTGCGCGCACACACACGCATGTGAGAGTGCATTCACCTGTATTACACATGCAGAAGCCAGAGGATATCAATGTCTTATTCCATCCCCTCCCACGTCACTATTTTTTTTATTTTGTGGTGTGTGCATGCTACACATGTCTGTGTGGATGTGTGAACATGTGTCTACAGGTGTGCATGTACTTAGAGACCCAAGGGAAACACCAGGTGTTGTTCCTTCATGATTCTTCAACTATATTTTCTGAGATTCTCTCCTTGCACCAGAAGCCCACTGATTTAGACTGCTCAGTCTGTGAGCTTTGGGTATACACCTGTCTCTACTGCCAGCCCCACCTCCTGGTCCCATGGTGGAGAATGCCACCATGCTTGGCGTTTGTATGTGGGTTCTAGGGATCTAGACTCAAGTTCTCATGCCTGCAGAGCAGATACTTTATAGACTGAGCCACTTTTTCTAGACCCTTCTCCTCTTTAATATTCTGAGACAGGGTCTCTTGTTGAACCTGAAGCTCACTGTTTTGGCTCAGCTTGCTGGTCAGTGAGCTCCCGGCATCTGCATGCTGCTGTTCCCCAATATTGGGGTTATAGTTACGTGCAGCCTGGCTTTTACATCAGTGCTGGGCATTTAAACTTGGGTTCAAATAAAAAAGCCTGGATAATGTATACGGGTTCTAGGGTCAAACTCAGGCTCTCATGCTCGCATGGTAAGCACTTGACCCACTGAGCCACCTTCCCAACTCCTAAAGTTTAATTTTTTGCAGATAAAAATTTGTTTGCATTAAGCATCATTTGTCCCTATCATTTTAGACCTTATCTGAATCCAAACATTGACCCTATCTCTTGAATTCATGACCCTGTTTCCCTATAATTTCAGAGCCACTGGGTGCTCTGAGGACGAGGGGACAATGCTCCAGACACCATGCTGAGATGGCTCTTTTCAGCCAATGCCTCTTTCCAAACAAACCACAAGGAGTTTGAATCCCATCTTCTGGAAATACTGAGTATTGACAGAAAAAAAATACTCTTTCTATGTAATTTCTCAAATCACTTTTGGCTGTTGTTCTGGCGGACAGAGAGCAACAGGACAAAGTAACATCGTGTGGAAGCAGCATCATGATTCTGCTGCTCCAGTGATCACAGCACTGTAACTGACCCTGTAAGGGTTTGCATCTCTACCAGGTGGTCCTGCACAACAACAGCAACATCAACGGTCACAGAATGCATTAATCCGGGCAGTGGTAGGGAGTCTGACCAAGATGAAGAAGGGCCCTTGGTTCAATCCCTGGCAAGGAAGGAGAGAGAGAGCGGGAGAGAGGAAGAGAGGGAGGGAAGCAAATCCTGCTCTTCTCACCACACAATCTCTGTTCTTCAGCAATGCCTATGAGTTGTCGAATGCAATCTAATTAGTGGCTTCATTTTAGACATATATATGCACAACTGCACAACACACATGCAGCCACAAGACAAAGTTACAAATAGCCACTTTACCCCCAGGAGAGAATTAATTAGGAAGCATGAGATTTAGTCGTTTAGCAAGGTGGACTCATATCAAAGGAATTCCATGTGTCTGAGAGTCGTTTCTCTAATTTCCAACCACACACGATTATCTCAACAGACCTTGCACTGGGCCAAGTTTGCAGTAACCATCATTTAACCAGACCACCTGGGAGCCAGGCTGTAGTCCTAGCACTTATGAGGCTGAGTCAGTAGGATTGTGAGTTCAAGACCAGTCAAGCCTACATACTGGGTTCAAGGTCAGCCTGGGCTACACAAGCCTGAGTCTTATTTCCTGTTCACTAATCTGTGTAGTCAAAGTATTGTTGCCCTTGTCATGCATACCCTTTGGGACCCATAACCTGTCTTGGAGGAAGAGCAGCAGCCTGCGTGCTCTTGGGTTTGCATTTTGGAGCGGAATTACTAATCTTACCTCAAAACATTTGTGCAGTCTGCCTAGAGAGTCTGAAAGTGTCAGCGCCACTGGCTCGATGCTATTCCCTGACCTGCCCTTTCCTGATGGCACATTCAGCCTCCTCTTGCATGTCTCTGCTGTGACAGTGGAACAACAGTGAAGAACAGTCACGGGTCCAGGTTCCCTTGATTATCTGCCCAGTCTGAGACAGGACATAATCTATGAACCTGCACTGCTGAAATGAATTGGATGCCCAGGAGCAGTTTCCAAAACATCCAGCCATTTAAATGAATGGAATCTATTCCAATTGTATGTGTGGCCAGATGCTACAGAAATACCAAGTGATACATGAATCATCTCCTGAAAGGTATGCTTGCATGTTGTTACTAGTCTGCCTGGAGAATGTTCAGCCTCCTGTTGCAGCTTTTGTTTGGCCTTGGTTTTGCCTGTATTCTACATCGAGCTGCTGCAGGTGCACATTTATAGTAAAGCTGGTCTGGATGGGGAAGGAGTTTGGAGAAGCAGCTAAAGACAGTAGCTGTAGTAAGCATAGGCCATTAGGTATCTCTAGAAACCAAGAGTTACAAATTAAACACTTTCAATGCAATATGAAAAGTACTGTAATTAGCCTTGGAAGGCAGAGTCATTACGGTAACATTAAAAGTTCACACCAAAACACTAACCTCATTTTGGTTCAGTATTTTCCGGTACTCTGTGCTGCGTGCAAGAATGGTAACTCGAACTTTCCCATCCTGTGAGCAAAATAAAAAATTGGAATAATATTGGATTTGCTCAGATAAAACAAAAATGACCCCCCCCCAAATCTCATATGCAATTTCCCAGAGAGGTAAAACTCACTGAGGACATACTTAGAGAATGGGGACTATTAGCCCGAGTCCTCAGCGGCTATCTCAGGAATATTACTCAACTCTGCAAAGCGACGAAACCTGTCATTTCTTTCAGCACAGAGAGCAATGGAAGGCATTATGTTCACATAAGTCAGGTACAGAAAGAGAAATACTGCATGCTCTCCCTCAGATGCAGAAGCTAAAAGAGCTGATCTCAGAGATGCATACAATAGAATAGTGGGGAATACCAGAGAAGTAGAGAACGTACTAGGGGGCAGTGGACACTGGGAAGGATGGGGAAGGAAACACACAGGCTGGTTACTGGAAACACATTACAGATATTGGAGGATCAAGGTTTGTTGTCAATGTCATTGTAGTTATTGGGCTTAGCAATAATGTATTGTCTATTTCCAAAAAGCTAGGGGAGAAGATTTGGAATGCCCTCACAACAAAGACATGATCAATGCTTGAGGTAACACAAATGTTGTGATAATTACACTCTGTCAAAATATAACACTGCATCCCAGAAATGTACACAGTTAAATGTCGATTACAAATACACATAAGTGTATCCACTTTAGCCATGGAAGACAAAACCTGTTCATTATATTATTACTTGGTTGTCGGTTGGTAGAGTAGATTTTTTTTTTAACCAGGGATTATAGGAGTTAAATGGGAGAAGGTAGGGAGCCATGGGCAAAGAAATAGACGAAGACAAGGAGAATAAAGCATATTTTTTTTTTTTTTTTTGGTTTTTCGAGACAGGGTTTCCCTGTAGTTTCTAGAGCCTGTCCTGGAACTAGCTCTTGTAGACCAGGCTGGCCTCGAACTCAGAGATCTGCCTGCCTCTGCCTCCCGAGTGCGCCACCACCGCCCGGCTATAAAGCATATTCTTACAGTACCCTTTAGCTTATATTCAGTGGCTACAGACTCCTGAATTCAGAGGACCCCAGATCAGGCAGCATCTTAGCAAACACTGCCTCCTGGTTATGTGCTTCTCTCCAAGGTGGCATTGATTAGAGCTGGACAATCAAGCCTACTCAGAACCCACAACATATCCATTACCTTGGGTCCCTCTTGAGTGATGTTCAGCCTATGCAGCACATGCTGGGAGAAGGCCCTGAACAGCCCAGTGTTCTGACAGCCAGAGATCTAAAACAAAAGCACCAGGTTATGTTACAGTGAATACTCCTGCCCTGGGATCTCAGATAATCTCTAAAAACAGGAATGTCATCTCAGATGCTTACCAGAGGCGTATTATAGAACAGCCCGTACCGCATGCGGGGCAGCAACGAAAACACAGCGTCTTTAAAACACACCTAGGAATGAAGACAGTTTAGAAGACAACACAGTAATGCACACATAACTTTGTGCACCCTTCATAGGACAGCACAGTGAGTGTGTACAGTAAGTGTGCATCCTTCATAGGACAGCACAGTAAGTGTGCACCCTTCCCAGGACAGCACAGTAAGTGTGCACCCTTCCCAGGACAGCACAGTAAGTGTGCACCCTTCATGTCAAAACAGCAGTCCTCATTTTAGAAAGTAAATTTTAACTTTCCATCTTGTACCAATATAGTCTTACTAGCAAACTATGTTGAAGAAAATAAAACATATTTTTGGAAGGTTTATAGAAAAAAAGGTTTGAAGGTTTATTTCCAAGAATTCTAGCTCTAGTTTAAAAGAAGTGAAAAATCAATGGTAACAGCCAAGAGAAATTCAAATTAAATATTTATTATATGAGTCATTTGCACCTGACACTTAAAGACATTTCAATAGGTTTCCAGTACCTTTTTTGAATCATAGGTTTTCAAATGTATGACGTCATAATCGGTAAATGCTTTCCAGGTATCCGAGAACAGGTCACCATATCCATAAGTGCTCTGAAGATGGAAACAACAAGTTAGTGTCACCAGAGAATGCTTAAGAGGACACATACATATGACATCATTTGTATACATGATAGTATACTCACTGAACAAAGTCCATCACAGTAAGTAGATTGTGCTTGGAAAGAAATTTCAGAGCAGGAAAATGGCTTGAAAGCATAAAGACTAAATGGGTATTCTCCATATTAAATAATGAGCAATGTGACAATACCCCATTCACATTAATAATGTCACTAGCAGCATCACATTATACAGCATACAGTACTAACAGTATCTGGGATGCTTCCCATGCCCCAGGCACTATTCTAAGCACTATAGATTATTAATTCAGCAAACAACCCTACAACTCTAATGACCAAACTCTAGGGTCCTCAGTCTTATTTTATCCACGAGGAAATCTTCCTAATCTTCCTAATGCTGCGACCCTTCAATACAGTTCCTCATGTTGTAGTGACCCCAAAACATAAAATTATTTGATTGCTACTGCAAAACTGTAATCTTGTTGTTATTAATCATAATGTAAACGTCTTGTTTTTCTTTTCCGGTGGTCATAGGTGACCCCTGTGAAAGGGTCATTTGACCTTCAAAGGGGTCACGAATCACAGGTTGGGAACCACTGACCTAAGGCTTTGCCAACCAAAACTCAACTGTGAACAATATAATCATATAATACTGTCCTCAGACAACCTACAGTGGATTCTGGAGCAACTGGGCAGAGCTACTCATATGAAGAACTTGGCTGGGAAGTTAGCAAGGACTTCTTTGACCAAGAGGAGAGTGTAGAATATTTCTTTACATTGTGTGAATGTGTCACTGTGATTGGTTTGATAAAGAAGCTGACTGGCCAATTGCTGGACAGATTTAGGTGGGGCTTGCAGACAAAAAGAGTGCAAAGAAGGGAAAAAGTCTCAGGAGACTCAGGGAGATGTGGAGGAAGCAGGAGATGAACTTGATGTACCGAGAAAAGGTACTGAGCCACATGGTATAGCGTAGATAAGAAATATGTATTGATTTAAAACATAAGAGTTAGCTAGCAACAAACCTGAGCTATTGGCTGAGTACTTACAATTAATAATAAGTATATAGTTATTTGGGAACTGGCTGGTGGACCAAAAAAAAAAAAGTCTGCCTACAGGGGAGGTTTATAGGGGAGAAGCTAGAGGACCTAAAGGACAGGGTAAACAGGGAAGCCAACCACACTGCTCATCTACATACATGTCACTTATCCATACAGAATGGTAGTTATATTGCCTGAAAATAATGGGTCTTGTTGGCAGGGATCTTCATTGTGACCCTATACCCTGTTCTTCCCCAGCAGACACAACAGGCAGGACATTTAGATGCTAACTTGCTTTAACTCAGTCCACTTGGGGAAGATGCACACAGGCATGCAAGATGGTATGAAAAAAGCTTTGTTTCTCTTTACCTCACAAGTTCTTCAGAGGGCTATATAGAAAGTGTCTGAGCCCAGCTAGAATCCTTGGCTCCACCCATCACTAGGTTGCCTTAGAACACTCACCTATCTGTAAAAGACACTAATAAAAGTCCCAATCCAAATTCCCCACTGTCCAGATGTAATTTTTTTATTTTTAAAAGATTTATTTATTTATTTATTTATTTATTTATGATGTATACAGTGTTCTGTCTGTATGTATGTTTGCAGACTTGAAGAGGGTACCAGATCTCACTATAGATGGTTGCGAGCCACCATGGGAATTGAACTCTCTGGGAATTGAACTCAGGACCTCAGGAAGAGCAGTCAGTGCTCTTAACCTCTGAGCCATCTCTCCAGCCCCGGATGTAATTTTTTTTAAGGGCTTTTTAAAAACGTCTTGCAGAACTGCTGAGAGATGTTTTACAGAAAAATGTGTCCCACTTAAGCAAAAAGAATGGAAGAGAAGGACACTGTCCCCTTTGCTTACAGAAACACTGCCAATAAATGAAACTGAAGGGACAGTAAAACTGGACTCAAGACGGAAATGGAAGTGCCTGTAGAGCAGGAGATAAAGAAGGCCAGGGCCTGCCAAGAATGCAGAACCAGTTTTTCAAGGACTTTGAGACAGCCAAGGCAACAGCTATACTGGAGGCCTACTGCCTATGAAGTAGGGTCAACAAAATGCTTTCTCCCTGTCTGCAAAACTGTTTACGAATTAGCTGGTGTGCTTTGCTCTCTGAAAATGCAGATGGTACGTGCCAGCTGTTTCCAGACAACGTTGCTTCCGATTTAGATACGTGTGCAAGATTCACCCTGGATAGTGAGAAAAAAAGAAAAAGAAAAGAAAAACAAACAAACAACAACAACAACAAAAAAAAACAGACCACTTAGCATGAAGCTGGCTGTGGCTGGAAAGCTGCTACTAAGCAAAAAGATAGTGACCGGGGTGTAGCTCCGTGGTGCAGTGCTTTCTTTTGCTGAGCACGCAGGAGGCTCTGGGTTCTGGCTCCAGAGCAGGGGGTGGGAGGGGCAGTCTAAAGAGCAAAGTAAACAGAAGCTCTACCACCTTGACTCACAGAAGCTTCAAGTCTCAGAGGAGCACTGAGGCAGACATTGGAACGCTGCATTTGGGAACTCCATCTATGCCAAAGGCAAGAAAATTCTCCACTACTTCATTCTGAAATTCAAAGCACTAAGGATCACACATATCTATGGGATCGGAAGGAGGTTCAGTTGGTAGAGTGTCTGCTTAGCGTGCATGAAGCCCCGAGTTCAATCCCTAGCACAATACTTGTAATCTGAGCAATCTGGAAGTGGACATAAGCGGAGCAAAGGGTCATCCTCAGCTACATAGTCAACTCAAGGTCAGCCTGGGCTATGTGAGACCCTGCCCTAAGTGAAATCAAAATCCAGCAAAACAATAAGAACAACAAAGGACTCATTCATATGTACCTACCAGGGTATGTGTATATATATATATATATATATATATATGTGTGTGTGTGTGTGTGTGTGTGTGTGTGTGTGTGTGTGTGTGTATGTATGTCAGGGGATCCACAGAAACATATTTGAACACATCTATACATGTGTGAGTCTATACATGGTTAGGCATATATTTAATTATGCATCTTAGAAAATTCTGTCTCACAAGGTCAGAGGCACATGGTAGAAGAGCCAGGCAGAGCCGGTACAAAGGGAGAGATCAGGTGCTTTACTTACGGTGTCCCACATCACGATGTACACATCTGTACTGAAGGAATTGTTAACGTGCTGAGTGATGAAGAGATTGAGAAAATCACAGAAGTGGTGGTACATATTAACACCTAGTGTTCAGAAGAAGGGAGCCATGTCAAAAAAAGAACGTGAAACACAACAATTTTTTTCCCATTGTCTAAGCTCACATTTTTTTTTTAGTTAAAAATCAATGAGGAAACATGCTTTTTCCAAATAGGGCTAGACACAGGTACTTGTCAACTTGACAAAGCATCAAGTTCAAAATCTTACTTTTAAAATTGATTATTTTCAAATCAGGAATGCATTTTCTCCTACACATCAAGTCATAAGAGAGCATTAAGTTCCGGGATGCGGGGGATGACACACCAAATGGGTCTATTCAAATGCAGCCACAAAGACTAACACATTCCTTCCGATTATTCATTTTGTTTGTTTTAAATCAGTCAAACGACACCTGTACACAGAAGCACGGGCAATAATTACAAATACTAAGAGTGTGGTGGTTTTTAATTCTTGTCTGGTTTTCCCTATTTAATCCCTTCTTATACTATCCTTCTTAAAAGTTTTTTTTTCTTTTTAATATGGGTGTTTTGCCAGCATGTCTGTCTGTCTGTGCATCACGTGCATGCCTTGTACCTTACCTTTGGAGGCCAGAGGAGGGCACTGGATCTCCTGGAACTGGAATGTGGATGCCCGGAATCGAGCCCAGATCCTCTGGAAGAGCAGCCAATGTTCTTTATGGCTGAGCTAACTCTCTAGCCCCTGTTTACACTGCTCTTGGGGAAATACTGACCAATTGTCACTTAAAAGAGGTGAGTGTCTCATGTTCTATTGCCAGAGTGTGAATGGTGGAATTTAAAGAACTGTGCTGAAATCTGACTGAGAGGCTCATGGGCAGCATCTCCAGACAAAGTCTCCAAGTCTGAATTTGTTACCAGTGGTGGGGAATGTGCAATGAAGCTTTCTTAGGATGAAATCAGACAGGACGGCATCTCCAAGTGCCTGGCGCACAGTGAGACTTCATAAAGACAGGCAGGAGCTTAGTAGGTCAGAGTACAGCAGCAGCTAAAGCCATCACTATTTTTAGTTCCCATGCCAGCCATTAGAAAGACACAAAACAGGGGCCAGCAATTGCCTGATGACCTGAGTTCAATCCCTGGACCCCACACGTTAGAAGAAGAGAATCAGCTACTACAAGTTGTCCTCTGAACCTAACAAGTTCAATGGCATGCTTGTGCACATGAGTACACTCACACTAAATAAATAAATGTAAGGACAAAAGAATGACCAGGCAGTGGTGGCACACGTCTGTAATCCCAACACTCAGGAGGCAGATCTCTGAGTTTGAGGCTAGTCTGGTCTATGGAGCAAGATCCAGGACAGCCAGGGCTACACAGAGAAACCCTGCCTCAACAAACAAACAAACCACAAAGAAGAAGAGGAGGAAGAGGAAGAGGAAGAGAGAGAGGGGAGGGGAAGGAAGGAAAAGAAAGGAGGGAGGGAAGTAGGAAGAAAAAGCAAGCACACTTTTGATTTAGGCATACGGGACCCAGGAGTCAGCCTGAAAATTGTACAAATATAAATGGGATGTCTTCCTACAAAATAACAAATAAAACACACATTCACACATTTTTCAAACGAAAATGTGAAGTGAAACCAGCCTTCGAATGAAAATCAGTGACTCTCAAAGCCTGACTTCATTCCCACAGGGAATTATAGTACAGAGTGCCGGGAAGAAAGAGGAGTAGACACTCCAGTCTGTGAACAATAAACAATTGCAAGGGATACCTTCTTTTTTAATTACATGTATTTATTCATGTGTGCGTGCACACACACCGAGTGTGTATGGAGTCAGAGGACAACTGCAGGAGTCGTTTCTCTCCTTTCCCTGTACGTGTCCCAGGAACCAAACTGAGGTTGTCATACTTGATGGCAAGCGCCTTTACCCACTCAGCCATCTTGCCATCCCTGGAAGGAATAATTTTCTGACACAGAAAAATCTTAGCAAAGAGCCTATTTTCAAATTAACAAGGAAAGCTTGCTTCCTCGGTGGACACTACAGCCTACCGAAGCTGTCCCACAACATTTAGGGAGTCCCTAACTAGAATGCAGTATGCGCGTGACAGTGTCTGGGGTCAAGAGGATTTAAAATGAGGAAGTAAACACAGGCTTCAAGCTGGAGAAGTGAGGCACACACGCTCTGTTATGTTTCTTGTCCCAAAGTAAGACTTAAGAAGCAAAGGAAAACTGGATCATAGTGTAAGTTGGAAGGAAAGGCTGAGTAACAAACACAGGAGGGAAATGGCACACATGTATCTTGACCCATTCATTCCCATTTTGCATGCTTTATTGCGCATGCATTTTATTGCATATGATCTGCATAAATTTCATGCTTCACACAATTCTCTTACGGGAAGATCACAATGTCTCCTTTGCCACTTTTTCATTTGCACATTAAAAAAAAAAACAAGTCAGAACCTTGAACAAAGCATTTTAAATTTGCTTTTATTTCAAAAAGCTAAACTTGTCCGGTTTCTGAATCTAATATTTTGTAATATAAGAATTATGACTTCAGACAGCAGAGCACACTAAAACTATGACCAATAAATTATGGTAATTCTCAAGCATCTGGGACAGAAGGCTCTCTGTATTTCACTGTAGGCCGGGCTACTCATGAATTTTGATAGAACATAGCACTGTAATCCCCATCTCTCATAAGAGAGGGACAATAATATAACATGTGCTGTGTCTCTCCTCTCTAGTCACTAAGTGCCAGAGATAAAGTTATGCTTGCAGGCCAAGACGGAGCACTGAAGGCATGATGGAAAAATAACTCTGGTTTATTTTTTTCAAAAATATACTGTAGTGGTAACTTTCAAAAGACATTTAAGTTCATTTGGTTACAGAAAGTAGGCAAGAGAAGGGATGGCATTTCTTTCTCACCCAAAGTTTACCTGTGGCTGCTAATTTAGATGTGTGTGTGCACGCATGCACACGCACACACACACGCACGCATGCACACACTGAAACATAAATGTAATGAAAGTGACATTTCAGACAGGGAAATTTTAGTTGCAAAAGGTATATGCCGGCCACTTTCTTTCATCTTGATTTTTATGGAATTATTTCACATAATGTGATGGTTTCTTCTAGAATACCAAAGGCGTAAGATAACAGGAAGTTGAAACCAGTTCATCTGTGTTAGAAGAGGAAGAGCTAGTGTTTATTATCACACTGCTTTCAACAAATTGAAGACAGTGACTACCGTCATGCCAACAAACAGACGTGGGCCTGAAGAGACAGTTCGGTGACTGAGAGCACTGGCTGCTCTGCTGAGGACCTGGGCTAGTTCTTAGCACTGACGTGGTAATTCACAACTATCTGAAACTCTGGCTCCTGAGGATCCAACACCCTCTTCTGGCCTCCATGGCACTGCATGAATATGGAACACAGACATTCATTTAGGTAAAATACCCATACGTACAAAACAAAAACAAACAAATCTTTTTCTTAAAAAATACATGCACCAATCAATACACAAGTAACATACAAAGTAACTTCTCACCTGCATCTAATTTCATGAAATATGTTGGTTTTTCAACAACGATGTCACATTTAGCATCTTCTATAGGCCTGAAATTGAGCTGAGTATAGCCCTGTAGCTCTGCAAACCTGGAATTGTGAATTGTGACATAATTTGAAAGTGATTCTTCCGAACATCCTGATGCAGAACCATAACCCGGACCTGCCCATGAGGCAGATTTTATTTCCAGTATAAAGCAGTCCTGTGGACCACCTTCCCTAATTTGCATTATAGACTCAGATACCAACTTTAATGTTGAGGCAGAAACAAAAATGCTTTCAAAATTCAGGCTAACTCCCAAGACAGTCCAATTGGAAAGTCACCACAAAACGAAAAGGACTGATGTATCATCAGAGATCCAGAAAGGTGTTCTGTCACTTGGGGGCTTAAATGAAAAGATGTGTGGGCCATAGAAACTTGCACAGCAGACTTCTTGGGTTCTGAGAAAGATCATATTCCAAAATGATCTAGAGCCTCAGAAAGACAGAAGACAGGAAAGCTTCTGATGTGGGAGTCCTCTCTATGTGTTGCCTGTTGCCCTGGCCTCATAGGGCAAAGCTTAGGTAGGCAGAGAAGACAGAACTGAATTCTGGAAGGAAGAAAGCAGAGTCAGAGAGCCGCTATGGATCCGCCAGACAGACACCGAGAATTTTACCTGGTAAACCACCGCCATGTGGAGATACACAAATTAATAAAAATGAGTTAGCCAATAAGAAGTTAGAGCTAATGGGCCAAGCAGTGATTTAATGAATACAATTTTTGTGTGGTTATTTCGGGGCTAAGTTAGCCGGGCGACCAGAACAAACAAGCAGGCCCTCCTCCTGCAACAAGCTTCTCTGAAGACTGGGAAATATCTATGGAATCCATGGGTAGGACTTTCATCCCAGCAAATGGCAAACACCAGCATGTGAAGGGGACTGTCTTGGGCTAACTGAAGGTCACCAGCAGCTCATTTGAAATATATCAGACAGAGTCATCGAAAACACAACGTGAAAACATGGTGGTTTAAAAACTGCTCACGAGTCTTTCTCTCTCACCCTTCCTTCCTTGTATACAAATGAGCTCTCTCCCTGCATCATGTAGAGGCCAGAGGTTGACGCCAGGATGTCTTCCTCAGTCACTTCTCTACCAGAGTCTCTCTCCGAACCTGGACCTTGCAAGCTCAGCAGACTGACTAGACAGTGAGCCATCAAGGTCACAGATGGCCGCCACTGTGCCTGGATTGTCTTATGTGGATGAGAATTAGAACTCAGGTTCTCATGCTTCCGCAGCAAGCACTTAACCAGTTAAGCTGTCTCTCTAGCCACATGAGTTCCTTAGTACTGCTCCCTTCAGAAGGTGGAAGTGAAATAAATAGGGTATAGGTACCTATAATCTCAGTATCTCAGGACTCAGGAAGTTGAGGCTGGAAGATCACAAGTTCCTGGTCATACTGAGTTATTTAAAAAACAAACAAACACAAAAACTTTTTTTTTAAGAAGAAGAAGAAAGAAGGGCTAGAGAGATGGCTCAGCAGTAAAGAGTACTGGCTGCTCTTCCAGAGGACCTGGGTTCAATTTCCAGCACCCACATGGCAGTTCACAACTGTCTATAACTCCACATCCAGGGGATCTGACATCTTCACACCAATATACATAAGATAAATAAGTTAAATAAATTATTCTAAAAAAAAAGAAAAGAAATTTAAATTAATGCCCCCCCTAGTCCCCGAATATGGTTATAGCTTGATGGCTCACTTCTAACCCACAGAACACAGTAGTGTGTCCCTGCTGAAGTGAGTTTACACAGCACTGCAGCTTCCATCTTTAGGCATATACACTCATGCTCTGGAGGAAGCTGGCTGCCATGCTGTGAGTGAGGAGCACTGGTAAAAGACCCACAGAGTGAAAACTGAATCCCAGTCCACAGCTAGACAGAAACCCAGGCTCTGAGAACAGCCTGGGTGAGCTTGGAAGTCAAGTTTTCAGGCCTAGCAGGGCCTAGACGGCAATAGGCCCACCCAAGAGCTTGTCTGCTGCTCATGAGGCCCTGCTGAGTGGCTCCACACTCTGACAAAAGAATGGGGTGAGATACTAAACGTCACTGCTTTATTTCGGGCAATTTATAACAGCAATAATAATAAATAACCATGCTCTAGAGTATATTTTAGATTAATGTGTTACTCAGCAATAAATAATACAATTATACCCCGATGAACTATAATATAGAATCAGATATCAAAATAAACTAGGAATGAAAATGCCTTGCAGAGTGGAAGAAGCATCTATTTGTAACAATCTGCTCATTCCCTAGAAAAATTATACAACAAACTGACAGCTACCGTATAAAGATAGATTAGATTATTATTCCTAATATTTTGCTCACCTGAGAAACTAACTTTACATAAGAGTAGCCCATATGATCATATGGGAAGTGCTTTTGTGGATGACAGAGAATTCTGCATCCTAACGAGGGTGGTGGTCACATGTCCCTAGACATGGGATATAAATTTCCTAAAGTACACATTTGTTAAAAATAAGTGCACATGTCAGCACAGGAGAAGCCCACGTACGTGTGGTTAGTAAGGCTGTATCAATGACAATTTCCTGCCTTGGTAACTGTGCTGAGCTTACATGAGACATTATCACTCCAGGAAGCTGGAGCAAAAGTACAATGGGAACTCCTGCATGATGTTTACACTCCCATGAGCCCAAAATAGTTAATAAATAAAACGTTTTAAAGCTCAAAACTCTTATCACTGATGGTAAAAGGTGGGGGCAGCATCTGGCTTCACAGAGAGGAAGGTGGGAGTGCCCAGTGCCTAAATGCTCTGCTTTTTAAAACTGAATGAAAGTTACATGGTGGGTTCACTTTTCAATAACCAAACTCTGCACATGGGAGAGGGGTAGCACGTTTCATTAAAATGTGCTTCCCAAAACACATACAGAGACTGTGAGTTAATAATATTTTATGTCAATAATTTTTCTTTCATTTACAACACAGAAAAGCTCTACAGCTGCTTTTTAAAATTTCATGAACCCTACACCCACACACACACACACACACACACACACCAAGGGATTTATTACTCTGCCCCTGTCATTTCTTAGAAGCTCATGACTGCACAAATTAGTAACCTTTTCCATTCAGAGTGCCTTCCAATCTAAAAATGCCAAACAAACATAATACTTTAGAGACATATTTTTAGAGAAACAAATCATGTTACCAGACTGAAGAGGGCTTTTGCGCGGACCTTCAGACAGCAACGCATGCCTGTCCAGTTACAGTGTCCTCCAACTTCACCACCCTGGAGAAAATCTTCCTTGAATCTAGTGAGTGTTAAAAAAAATTGAGCTGGAAAAATTTCATCATTACTCAAGTTGCTGGGTTGGAACTAATTTCCTAACAACCTTTTCAAACTAGATATAAAGAAATGATTTATTTATTTTTTATTTATATATGGATGTTTTGCCTGCATGTACATTTGGTGCCACGGGAGGCCAGAAGATGAGGGCATCATATGCCCCAGGACTAGAATTAGAGTTAGATGTGAGCCACCACATGGGTGCCAAACAAACCCAGATCCTCTGCAAGAACAATGCTCTTAACAGTTGAGCCATCTCTCCAGTCCCTGGATTTATTTTATTTTATTTTGAAACAGCGTCTCATAGTAAGCCAGGGTGACTTCATCATGTAGCCAAAGAGGACCATGAACTTCTTGATCTTCCTGCCTCCACCTCTGAATAATAGAATGGCAAGCATGTGTTACCATGTCTGGCATAGATACCAGAGCCACTTTGGAATGTAACTTACAAACATGTGCTGTATAAATGACCTTATTTATCCACTATAAGGAACCAGCTATACCCTGACCCAAGTGGGCAGTGTGATCATCAGGAAAAGGGCCTGGGTCACCCATCCTCAACTATTCCCTCAACCCATTTTACTACAAAACAAACCCTAAGACATAGGCGTGCAGCTGGGAGCATTTCAGAATGCCCTCAGCTTTGACTGCAGCCACACTACCTACTTACCTGTCATGGGTCCTCTTGATGTTTCTTAAGTCCAGGTACAGACCAGTAGCTCTGCAATACTGAAGGTATCGGGAACAAACCAGACTTGAGTCACCCTGAAATACAATTGAGATGAGAACAGTCAGCCGGGGAACAGGATTAGCACTGTGAGACTTCACTGGGCTGCGCATGCTGATGTGTTGTGTGTGACCCCACTGCAGAGGGAACTCTCTACTGTTTCTATTCTGTTTTCTTTTTTCCACCAGTCTGGTCAAAGGTACTTCTGCTTTGGGATAATGTTCTTTTTACTGTAAAGATTTTGTTATTTATATTGTTTTAATAAAATACTGATTGGCCAGTAGCCAGGCACGAAGTAAAGGTGACCAGACTAGGAGAATTCTGGGAAGAGGAAAGGCAGAGGTGAGTCACCAGACAGACACAGAGGAAGCAAGATGAGAATGCCTTACTGAGAAAAGGTACCAAGTAACATAGCTAAACATAGATAAAAATTTAAGTTGTAAGAGTTAGCTAATAATAAGCCTAAGCAATAGGCCAAACAGTGTATAATTAATATAAGCTTCTGTGTGCTTATTTGGGACTAAATGATTGCAGGACCTGGTGGGACAGAAGCTTCTGTCTACATACTTCTGTATCTCTCCATACATTTATCTTTCTATGACAATTTCCCAAATGCTCTAGCATATGTACACACATTCAAATGTGTGTACATATAATGTATGTATACTTATGTAGTGTATATATTAAAAACAGGGTTTCACTATATAGCTCAAGCTAGCCTTAGACTCAGGATCTTCCTCCTGTTCAGTTCCCTGTTGTGGGAACTCCTTCAGCCAATACCCTTCAAGACACCAGCCCACTTTGGGTATGGTCTCATGTACTATAAATGCAGATGAAAAGTGTGCATGGGCCTCTTAGCTGCTGGATTCAGTTCCCGTTCCCAATACACACACAGGATTGCAGATTGCTACCCTTTCTGTGAGTTTATCCCCAGATAAATAAACCTTTGTTATACTCCATTTCAGGCTATCATGGAACTTTTTTGTACACCTACAAAATGTCTCTCGAACATTCGGCAATGTACATCCACATAAAACTTAAGAAAGGTTAAAAAAGAGTGTGTCTAGAGCCACAAAAACAGGAGCCAAATGCAGCTTCTTGGTAGCTGTATTATTTGAGAAAGACTCTGCTGGCCACAAGCAGAGGCACAGCTTCTTTAAATAACAGCTTCCTAGTTCATACTGGCATGAACAGCTCTGGTTCTTTTGGGAGGTCCAGCTATGAAGCATTTAAATAAAGTTTGTGAACAGAATACTACAACTTACTTAATGGCAACATAGACCTGCTGCATCTCTGGAGCTGGGGCGGTAAGCATGGCTCACAGAGCCGGCAATGAACATATCTCTGCCATGTTGGATGGGGCAGAGAACAGGCAGAGCTGTGAAATTAGTCCTGGCCACACCCACTTAGCATTTAGAAAAAGAAAAAAGGTGCTCCTGGTCAGAAAATGATTACAAAAGTGCAATAAAGAGAGATTCGGACAAAAAAATGGGACACAGTTTTGGATAAATGTACATGGGCTTAATAAGAGAGAAGAAAGTCTACAGAAAGTCATAGATTAAAGGAGCAAAGATAATTAAATATTAAAAAGTAATATGGCAAAAAATTAAGCCACATAAAGATGGAAAATACACACAGAGTCTGAACGATGTATATTATTGTGTTCTTTGAATTTTTTTGACTACAGAGAGACATTTGATTCTAAGGGCTGCTAAGCCAAACCAACATATATATTTTAAAGGTATCTTGACTTCAAAATTTGAGCCTAAAGATGTGTTACATTGGAAAAGAGATTCTGCTTCTGTTTCCACAGAAAATGAGAACCTGGCAATTCCTTCCAGGCTAATATGGTTTGATGGAACAAGACCTCCCAAAAGGTCTCCATAAACCCTAAACATACTTCATCCAACAAACGGCAGGAAGCAGTTTGAGAAACAGCAACCAAACAAATTCCTCAAATGATTGTTTATAAATGTTTGTTTTCATTTAGAGGAGATATGATTAGAAATGAATACTTTTACATTGGTATGGATCTTGGTCTACTGATTGTAGTAATGAGCTGCAGGCAGGTCTGCTTTTCATCCGCCTGGCTCCCAGCCACCGGCTAGCTTATGCCCCGAAATAACAACACACAAACTGTATTTATTTAAACACTGCCTGGCCCATTAGTTTCAGCCTCTTACTCACATCTTAACTAACCCATATCTAATAATCTGTGTAACAGCATGAGTGGTGTCTTACCGGGAAAGATTCAGCATGTCTGACAGGCAGCTGGCTCCATCACATCTGTCTCAGAGAGGAGAGGCATGGCAATTGCCCGAGGCATCTGCCTCACTCCCAGCATCCTGTTCTGTCTACTCCACCCACCTATGTTCTAACCTATCAGGCCAAGCAGTTTCTTTATTAATTAACCAATGAAACAGCAGATAGATAGAAACACTCCTACATCAATTGATACAGATTTAAGGTTGATTTTGTTACACTATGTATATGCATTTCTGCTCTTGTTTAAGATATATTTCTGCAGCTCATTTAATGTAATGTATAATTAAGAAATACAGATTAATAGATAGTCATTTATAATAATCAAACTTATAAAGGTATCTTGACTTCAAAATTTGAATTACTTTGGAAAAAAGATTCTGCTTTTGTTTTCACAGAAGACAAGAACCTGTGGATTACTTCCAGGCTAATGTGGTTATATGTTAGTTAGGTTTTCTAGATGTAGAAAGATAGAATTCAGATGGATAGGTATTCTTCAAATCTTTCAAATACCTACAGAATATGACATTTATAATGTTTTAGACTTTTCTAAACAGTGAGACATGTCTGCTTCTGGTAGCACCAAGTGGATAATAGGCATCAAAGAGGCTTCTTATAGAGTTTGCTAGCCTTCTAGAAACTGCTCTTGTCTGAACTGCTTAATGGTATGCTGTTTGAACTGGACATGCAAGAGCCACAGAAAAGTGACTGCCAAACATTCCAATAGACAGGATGGTCCTTCAGCGTTCCTGCTTCACAGAAGAAACTGCCAGACATTCTGTAGGATACAGAAGAAAGTGACTAACAAACTTCCAAGATAGGCAAAACAGCCTTTTAAATTTCCTGCTTCATTGAAAAGTCTGCCAAATAGATACTATGGGCCTGTGGGATGAAAATGGATGCCCCAATGTTACAGAGGAACTTTGGATGACCATTCAGGCAGCAAGGTGTCTCTGTCAATTCTAAAGTTTTAGAAGTTGTTTACAATGCACTTCCTATCTGCTTATGTAATATTATATCCTTCTGGGATCTGTGAAAAGCTGAAGACAGATTGTTATAGTCTTCCTTAATTAAAAGATAAAAGATAAAGTAAATATGAAACTTTAGACTCACAAAGATAAAATAGATGATAGTATATTTTCTTTAATTTTGCCAGATATTAGCCGGGTGGTAGTGGCACACACCTTTAATCCCAGCACTTGGTAGGCAGAGGCAGGCAGATCTTTGTGAGTTCAAGGCCAGCCTGGTCTACAAGAACTAGTTCCAGGACAGACTCCAAAGCAAGACAGAGAAACACTGTCTCAAAAAACCAAAATAATAATAATAATAATAATAATAATAATAATAATAATGCCAGAAACAAATAGACTAAATATTGTACCTGCAATTCTTGCTTGAACCTGTTTTGTTATATGTACTTTTACTATGTTAAAGTTAAAACCTTCCTTTTTATTTAGACAGAAAGGGAGAGAAGATGTGGAACTCCCCTCTGTATGCTATAAATATGTTTTACCATTGGTTAATAATGAAGCTGCTTTGGCCTATAGCAGGGCAGAATATAACCAAGCTGGAAGAGATATACAGAGAGAGTAAGCGGAGTCAGAGAGACATCATGTAGCTGCCGAAGGAGACAGATGCAGGACCCTTACCAGTAAGTCATAAACTCATGCTGATATACAAATTAATAGAAATGGGTTAATTTATGATTTAAGAGTTAGTTAATAAGAAACTCAAATAGGCCAAGCAGTGTTGTAATTAATATAGTTTCTATGTGATTATTTGGGTCTGGACAGCCAGGAAACGAACATGCTGTCTCTGATTATAGCCCCCAAGCCCTGGGAGCATAGACAAATATCATCACACCCTGCTTCATTGAAACAAAATTATTTTAAATTACATTTGTTTATTTTATGCATGTGTTCACGTGCCTCTCTATACAGGGGCAGGTGAGAAAACAACTTGCAGGCGTCTTCTACCACTTGGATGCTGGGAACTGAACTCAGGACGTCAGGCTTGGAAGCAAGCACCTTTACTCGCTGAGCCACCTCATCAGTCCTCACATTTTAAAGCCAAGAACTATATATGTGGTTCACTCCAGTCCCCACCCACTAAAGAACAATTTCTCAAAACGATGTCTATCCATAAGTACTGAAAAAAGCCTTTTCTAAGGAGGAGCCAAAGGAAACAAGGAAGCTGTACATGGAAGAGACATTCAAATGCAAGTCTGAGAAGGCACATTGCCAATCTGAACGTGAGGTACTTCTGCAAACAGTCCCATAAATGTTGGGGACTCTGTGTCAACAGCAAGGAAAGGGTGAGCTCTTCTAGTTGAACGAAAAGTCAACAGCCACAGTCTGTCTCAACTTCAACCAAACTAGCGTATGCTGAAAGAGAGGGAGCTTCGAGAATTTCTGCTCTGGGCTTCGTTTACAGATTGAATACCATTTAACTGTTTTCCCTAAAACTTCCAGTGAAGGGGGGGGGGTCTGAAGCTCACCCTGTTTAGTGTTTGTGAATCCAGTCTGTAAAAGATCACAATGAACTGAATGCTTGCATCCCTGAAAAATTTATGGTGAGACCCTAACTCTTGCATGGAGAGGTGGCTCAAGGGGTAAAGGTGCTTACAGCCAAAGCCTGACGACCTGAGCTGTTCCCTAGAGAAAGGAAGAGAAAATCACCATGGCGGAAGTAGAGACCCAGCTCCTGCACGATGCCACCCGACCTCCACATGTCATAAACACACACACTAAATAAATAACTGTGACGATAAATCAATCATCAGTCCACTCCAGTTATCAATGTGATGGTAGTAGGTGGAGATTTCTGAGGTTATGAGCGGGAGTCATCACAGATATTCATGCCTGCTCTGGTCTGAATCTGAAATGACCCCCACAGACTCAGTGCTTAAACCTCTCATTGCTGTCTGGGAAAATTGTGGCACCTATAGGAGATGAAGATTTGCTGGATGAATGGGTCACTGGGACACACCTGGAGACTTGATAGTCCTGTCCACTGCCCCTCCCTGCTTCCTGATGCAATGCGATGAGATGCCTCTTGTTCCTGCACCCAGACCTTTTCACCTGTGATGAACCGAATCCCCTCACACAGCGAGCCAGAATCAGCTGGCTTGCTTCTTGTTGATTATTTTGGTTACAGCAACAGGAAGAGTCACTACAAGATCCTTCAAAAGGAGACCACAGAGAGTGAGTGCCCTTCCTCTTTCCACCCCAGAGTGACCCAAAGACAGACAGCTGTCTGCAGTCTGGAGGAAGGCTGGCACCTTGGTTGTGGGCCTCCTGTCTCCACTCTTCCAGTCTTTGGTACCTTGTCATCCCAAAGAACGAATGCAAGCAGTCACCTGCTGATTGCATAGTGCACACCAAGGCAAACGCATGTCCAGGAAAGCTCTGCACAAGACACCATGAGACAACTATGCAAGGTGAACTCAGACCCCCTCCCCTGGCTTCCCACGTGAGCAGCTGGACCAAAGCCAAATGTAGGTGCCTGTGGCTATGACTCCCAACTCCTGCCTTCATTCCCTTTGGTACAGCTGACAAAAGCTCTGAAGATGACACCCTCCAGTAACACTACAGTGCATATATTCAGTTTTAGTGTGTGTGTGTGTGTGTGTGTGTTTGTGGCACGTGCATGTGTGTAGGTCATGTCCCCTTGTACATACTTGCTGAGGGGCCAGAGGCCAACACAGCATGTCCTGCACTATTGCTCTCTGCTCTATACCTTTGAGACAGGTCTTTCACTAAACCTGGAGTGAGGCTGGCATCCAAAAAGCTCCCAGCAATCCTCCTGTCTCTGCACCCCACAATGCTAGGGTTACAGACATCTGCACGGCCATATCCAAGTTACTTTGGGTAGATGCTGGGGATGTCAACTCAGGTACTCAGCCAGAACCTGTGCTGAGACTTCTTATATACAATACAAAAGTTTGCTTTATCCCTACTGCATGTTGCAAGGTTAGCATGGCTTTAAGGCTGAGAAACAGACTTCTATTTCAGGTTGGGGACCTTGCCCAAGAGTCAGGATCTGAACTCTGTAGTCGAAGACCTACTTTCATATCTACTGCTTAAAACCACTTCCTGGCTGTGCTGGAGTTGCCATGATGAGAAACACACACACATAAGCATGCGCGTGCATGTGCATGTACACACACACACACACACACACACATACAGGTGCAGATGTGCCTTTCAATTCTAAGTATATAGTTACATAATTCTACAAGACAGCTGTGAAGCCTTGGAGAAGCTGCTTACTTCCTCTGAGGGCCCTGTTTGTCATTCTAGAAAAGTGACGTCAGTCTATCTGCCCTGTTGTAATAACTATGCCAGTCAAACTGAAATACACACAAGACTAAACACGTACAGATCAGTAATGGTCCAGCCATGGTACCTGTCCCCAACAACTGACAAACAATCTGTAAAGATAAGATCTGTCAGTTTTTCTTCTTTGGCTCATGTTGGGGGGAGGTCTAAATCTAAAACTATTTTAACTGCCTCAAAATATCACTCTCTGATACAGATGTGTGGAGGGTGGACCTTTTAGAGGAAAACAAAGGGACCTATTTGGGAACAGTGAGCACGACTCTGAGCTGGGCGTGGCGGTGCTGCCACCATCCTGCCAGCAATGAAGACATTCATTCTCTTCTTGTGCAGCAGAGATTATTGAAACAATAGTCCCCAAGGAAGTGGAATTTCCTCAGGAATTTCATGTCCGGAGAAGGGAAAGGTTGTAACCTGGTGCCAGTCTGGGAGAGGGGGAAGGGGTTGGGAGAAAAGGAGGAAGGGGTGAAGAAAGGGGAATGGGTGGGTGGGGCAGGGGCAGTAACTTTCTCCTAGAGAGAGATTGCCCTAGTTTTCACCCTGCAGGAAGGATTGAGGCCAACACAACAGTGGGGCAGTGACCAGCAGGACCACACTGTTACTGCGCCTGCTCCGTGACACATGCCTGCTGCCCTCTACTAAAGCTTCAAGCTCATGCCGTACCCTGAGGATGGGCTGTGTGTGGCGGGTTGTTGTAGATATTGTTTTAAGGTGTGTTCTTTTGTTTATGCTGCGTTTGTCTGACTCTGTGAAGCTGTGATTCTTTGCCTATCTAAAACACCTGATGGTCTAAGAAAGAGCTGAACAACCAATACAAATAAGTGAGGCAGAAGAGAATAAATAGAAGGAAGAGAGTATAAATATAAGGAGAAATACGGAGAAGAAAAAAAAAAAGAGGAAGAGTCAGGGGTCAGCTACCCAGCCAGCCATGGGGTAAGAGCAAAAGTAAGATATAGAGAAATAAGAAGGGAAAAACCCAGAGGAGAAGGGGTGGTCAAGATAATTCAAGATGAGAAAAGCTGGCTAGAAATGAGCCAAGCTAAGGCCGGGCATTTATAATTAAGAATAAGTCTCCGTGTGTGTAATTGATTTGGGAGCTGTGATGGAGGACTCTCATTGACTAATAAAGAAACTGCCTGGCCCATTTGATTGGCCAGCCCTTAGGTGGGTGGAGTAGACAGAACAGGAAGAAGGAAGTGAGGTAGATGGCTCAGTCAGATGCTACACCTCTCCTAAGTTAGACAGACTGCCATGCCTCTGCTCTCTGAGCGAGATGCGATGAAGCCAGCCACAAGGTCAGACGTGCTGAATCTTTCCCGGTAAGACACCATTCGTGGTGTTACACAGATTATTCGATATGGGTTAGTCAAGATGTGAGTAAGAGGTTGAAAATAATGGCCCAGGCAGTATTTAAAAGAATACAGTTTTAGTGTAATTATTTTGGGGTATAAGCTAGCCAGTGGCCAGGAGCCGGGCAGCAGGAATCCGGCCCACAGCCCCTCACTACAGAGCTGGGTGTCGCCACCCTCTACCACAAAAGCCAAAAGAGGAAAAGAATAAAAGCAAAGAAGGGCATTATGGAGAAAGTCACTAAACCACTTTATTGCCCTTCCTTTCCCAGTGTGACTGCACGGAATGGGTCTAGCTTGTTCGGGCTGCTCAGGGCCCAGGCTCTGACTGTCACTACTCCACCTCCGGTACCAAGGATGGACCAGAAAGGCCGTGGGTCTGGGGCCAACCTAGGCTACACAAAGAAGCTATATTAGTGGGCCATCTTGTTCTTACATTACAAGCGAAACAATAAAACAAATAATAAACAGTTAAACTAAGCAAGCTTACTCAAGCAGCTGGACACTCACTGTTCTCTCTGGCTGACAGAGCATGCGTATCTCCTCCAGTCGCTCTTGGGCATAGCCAAAGTCAGCTTGCTTCCAGAACATGTCCGCTGCTGACTCCAGAGTATCTGTCCTATAAGCGAAGAAAGAGATCTTGCTTTGTTTAAGCTTTATTTTATGTGTATTAGTATTTTTCCTGTATGCATGTATGTGCTCCCATGTGCATGCCTGATGCCTACAGAGATAAGAACAGCACATCAGATCCCCTGAAACTGGAGCTATAGATGGTTGTGAGCACCATGTGGGATCTAGACTGAGCCCAGGGCCTCTACAAAGAGCAGCAAGTGCTCTTAACTGCTACATCTTTCCACCCCCATCCGGTCTACTGCCTTTTTTCTGGTCTTGAATTTTCTTTCTGTCGATTGAATTGTTAGAAGTCTATTTGTACTTTATTTTTTAAAGTAAGCCATCACATTTCCCCTTGTTCTCCCCCAAATTATCACCATGTACACAAAGATACCAAACAAATTATTCACAGACTATTCCTTCATAATAAAAAGGCACAACAGAAATCTATGAAGTTGGGTCATCTGGAACTAAAGAAAATAAAGTGTTATTTACCATGTTGTCTTTGCCCAACTCAATACCCATGTGCTTAGGATTGCTATATTTGACTTCCCCTCGGGCATAGATAGCTATTCTTTCAGAATCTGTAAGACTTTTCCCATTCATCTTTTTAGCATATACGGTGGGGGGGGGGAGGTTCTATTGTCAATGTAGTTTCTCCTTCTGACAGAAGAAATAACAGTTATTTCTCTCACTGTGAGATGGATTGAATTCATGACCTGGGTAAGTAAATTAACATCTTCAGGAATTACTATGTGCCAGAGAGTCTAACATGCACTTGAAAGAACACAGACTCAGAGGGGAGGAGGGGATTCCATAAGGAGACTTACCATCCCATGTCGACGTAGCTGCAAACAGGGTAACCAAATCTAAACTCTGGTTTGCAGGATTTTTCATAACCCCAGCAGTAGTTTAGATTTCCTAAATGTTTCTAGAACATAAAATGTGTACCTTTAGAATTATCTCCCAACCTCTGATGGTGAGAAGTGACTTTCGGCCTTTCTTGACAGAATGTTTCCCACTTACATTCTAATATATATATTATATATGTATGATATATATCATGCAACATTCTGAGATGAGCAGAATCTCCGCAACTGTCCTTACTCTCTCCTCCATATCTGCTCTGTACATAACCAAAGCCCAGGCTCTAGTTAGACTACCAAAGACAACCTGTAGAATTTCCTGAGTGATCTTAAGGGGACTGTCTTCTTTCTTTCTCTGAAACAAACTGATTCTATATTCAGTCACTAGGGAGGGGGGAGCAAAAACAAAAACAAAAAACCCATATCCTTTGGCATTTCTGTTGCTAAAGGAGTCCGTGAAAAGGATGGCTCGGCGACTTCACTCATCCATCAAGAGCAGCAGGAACAGCACAAGGTCAGAGCTCTCCAGCCCTGGAGGCCAGTGCTCTTCTGCAAGGCCCAAGAGCCATGCTGGTCGGATTCCATGTGCTTCCTGTGCCAGCACCATGGGAAAGGAAGTGTCTTACAATGCCCCACTTTGATCTCTAAAGCCTCCGGAGACATCTTAATGGGTTCTGAGCCCTTTCCAAGCTCACAGGATCTCACTTATTTGGAGCCAAGGTTGAGGTGTGACTTCTGAAATGAAGGGCTAAGAAGCTGCCTAAGTGCAGAGTGGGGAGGTGTGACATTCTTTTCTTTGGCAAAATGTTCTTTTCTTCCTGAAATCTCAAGCGCTTCGTTTTTCTGAATATGAAGATGGCTTTATCTGCCTGTTAATTTTCACTATGGTATTGATGCTGAATTTCTTTCTTGTGAGTGGGGATATAGTTTTAACATAATTTGCATCCCTTAGGAATATTACATGAAATGAAAACAGTGATTGACTCACGGCAAAAGCTAGAAGCCCAGCTTTCACTGTGAGTTATGAAACAGAATAACGAGCCAGCCAAAATTGCATCTCTGTACGAATGAGAGCAAGGTAGGAATGCAAGAAAACATAGGTATAAAAATGCCATCATGAAACACGTTGCTTTGTATGCTAAGCTCAAAAATTAACCTAAAAATATAAAAGAGTAAATGAAAAAAAAAAAGCTAAAAATAGCATGCTGAGCATGAGAAAATGAATGAGGAGAAGTAAGACCTACCTTATATGGACAACGGGAATCCTCCTTGCAGACAGAGGCAATATGCCTGTTATTGTGCAAGAAGAAGGGAATGTGCTTCTCTGGGAGGCGGAGGCTGGAGTAGTCATAAAGGGCTTCGCCTGGCACACTGTCGGCCTCAGAATGAGCCTCATCTTGGCCACTCAGTGGGACTTCATGAAGCAATACTCCAAAGACAAGCAGCATTAACATAGCAACCTGCAGACCTAGAGACACAATTGAAAAGACCATCACTAATGGTGATGGCAGCCACAGACGGCTGTGACTAAGAAAGCCTCTTTAGACAGGTGGGGTGGGACACACAGTTAATCCCAACACGTGCGCAGAGGTAGAAGGATGTCTGCGAGTTCAAAGCCAGCCAGGTTCACTTCACCTTTTAGGATATGAAGTTGGGAGGCTGTTGGGAGCAAATATATTTGAAATACATTGTATGCGTGTGTGAAATTCACAAAAAAATAAATTTAAAATAGTATCTTGTTTAGAAATTTCAAATCCCTCTTTAGGGTTGGGCATATAGCTCAGTCGCAGAGTGATTGCCTAGCATGTACAAGGCCCTGGGTTCAACCCCCCAGTTCCATGCAGTAAATAAATAAATCCCCTATAAACACTAAACAGCTAAGCACGATTACTATACACTTTACTATGTCAACAAATCAAGTTTCTTTGTGCACCAAATATTTATTGAGCACTTGCTATATGCCAAGCACTGTGCTAGGAGCCAAGTACACAAGTATGGGAAATATATCCCACCCCAACTTGGCACGTTTCAGGGTTGATTATTCAGAGAGACTCCAGAACTCTTCTGTGTACATTAGTAAACAGTGGATACAGACATAGGCCTCTCTACCTCACATCCCCTTGGGTGCCCAGGAAAAAGGACCACAGATGGCTGTGACCTTGCAGCGCCAACCCTCCCTGGCCCGAACCACCTCCCCTGCCACAGAAACCCGGGCGCCTAGATATTCCATCGTTAAAGCTGTCGACAAGGCTCAGCCACCCTGTGCCTCTCCGAGCCTGGCATTTATTAGGCACATGCTAAAGTTTGTGGGTTCCCGCCAACCCCCGTCAACTGTCTACTGTCGGTTTCTCTCACAAACTAGCCATCATCGGATTTCAGAAGAAAAGAATTCATTTCAAATCTCCCTCTACAGGTCTCAATGGAGCATTAACACTGTGAAAAAGGACAATGGGCAAGAATTTGCTGGATTCCTACTCGCCTACCCAGAACAGGACAGACCTCTCAAGTCAGTTTCTCCTGTGCGTCCCTGACAAACTCACAGCATTCCACCCCCTTTTACGGGCAGCAAGGCTTCTTTTTCCCTACGTGTCTCTTCCAAGATAACTGATCACACCCTGGGCCAGGCCACAGGAAAGTGGACTTATGTCCTTTACCTGGAATAAGGACAACGCAACATTTTAAAATCAGCTTTCGCTGACTATGACACACAGGCCGCTCTGTTGATCCTGGGAGCAAGGCCTTTGAGGGTTGAGCAGTAACCAAAGAGTTCTTACTTTGGGAGCCACCCCTTGTAAATCCAAATGAAAATTTTTTAGTTGGAACTTCGATCTAACAGCAAATTACTAGCGATTTCATAAAATTCATAAATGCATATTGGTAGAATTAATAAGTCCTTAACAATGAAAATACGCAACTCTTTAATCCTTGGAATCACCCAGAAGCTGCTGATGTTTTGGATAACTTAAAACCCGAAAGAAATGAAGCACGCCCCAAGAGACCTTATTCAGCGCTGTTTTAACAGAATGGAACGACTAAGAGAGAAAATTAACCAGAAAGCACTCAGCCAGAGACCCTGGCTCAGGATGCTTGATCTTCCTTATTGAATGAATACCAAATCTCTCACAGCGAAGTCACGGAAGGGCACTGAGGCCCTGGACACAGTAACTCACAGAGCAGAGGCTAGTGATGAGCGTGAAGAAGGTTGCCCCCTCCACACCGACATCACTCAGTACAGAACAACTGGGTAATTAGCAGAGAAAACATTCCTAGCGCCAAAGTCTGTTCCTGGTTCTCAGGGCAGTAATCCTGCTCTCTGATTCCCAGGGCTACCTGGGCCAGTGCCAACCTCAGGATCACAGTGAGCTACCCCTTTCGCTCATCAAGTCACGGATATGACTAAGTGCTGAATTTCGGCTATCCAAATCCACTGCCCAGCAATGAGTTCTACAGGTTAGCCAAACTCAGCCATTCGCGGAGAAATGGAATCCTTGGCCCTGGGGAAACTCTAAAGAAGCAGACCAGACAGCTGACTTTTGCAAGGGAGGGCACGTACCCACTTGCATATGCTGGGTGATGGTGGCTGTGGAGCATGAAAGTACAACCTCGGGGTCTGGCAGAAAGTCTTCCTGGAGTTGAGTCCTCTCGCAAGACTTGGCAGGGATGGGTGGATGCCCAGTTCCAGCAAATGGAAGCTTTAGTAGGTGAGGCTACTGCGTCCTTTGGCACAAAACTGCCGAGCACGTTACTGTACGAGAACTCGTGTATGGCTGGATTGGATTTCCACAGACCTAAAAGGAGAGGAAAAAAAAAAAAAATCTGAACAACGTGAAAGAGGAGACCTGGGGTTACCACCAGAGACAACCACATGAGTGGTCAGATCAAAAGTGCATCTGGCTCTCAAAGACTCTAGTCCCAAGGTAGGTGAGCGAGCGAGCAGACGGTGCTCAGACAGGGATGGACTTCCTGAGGCGCCGCGGTGGTTATCCCCTGGCAATCTCCGGAAAGTCAACCCCTCCCTGGGTGAAGGGGTCAGCCTCCTGGGTCCCGCAACAGCCAGCTCTAGCCCAGGCTGCTTGGGGAACCGAGCAGTCCCGGCAGGCGCGCGCTCGAATTCCAGGTGTGCAGAGGGGAAGATCTGGAGAGTGACTCCGCCCCAGGCTGAGGATCTGGGCAACAGGGCAGGCCTGTCCAGACGTCGCCCTTGCCCGCGGCCACCAGCAGGCTCCAGTGGGGGGGGGGGGGCGAGGTGAAGGCCGCTGATCGGAATTGTGGCCCTGGTATCCGACTGCGGGCTCACGGAGGTGCAGGCGCCGGCGGGGAGCAGGCAAAAACGGAGTGAGGCCCACCTGCAGCTGGGTTGTGGAGAAGCGGCGGCTGCTCCCAAGCAGCAAGGCGTCACCGCTGGCGGCCGTGCACCGGAAACCTCGGGCGCCCAAGCCGGGCCAGGGGGCGCCCGGGAGCAGCCACGACACCTTGGCCTGGGGATCCAGGGCGGACCCGAGTGATCCAGGCCACACCCTGTGGCCTGATTGTCTGGAAGGCTCTGTTGGCCACCCATCTGCTAAGGTTACCGAGACTACGTAGGACCAGCAGCTTATCCACCCCAGACGCGGGACACACGCCTACATTCCCCCAGACTCGGGACACCAATCTCCATCTCTTCAAACATAGGACACCCGCCTACATCCCCCCCAAATGCGGGACCCTTGGCTACAAATCCGTGGCAGTTCCTCCAGGCAGGTCACTAGCACCCGAGAGCAGGCTTGTTAAATGTCACCTAGGGCTGGAATTTTACTGGTTTTTCCTCCTGAGTCGTTGCCTTGATTTTCAAATGAAACTGAATGTAGCGGCACACTGTCTGGTGGGTAGTGAAGATCCTGGAGATTCCACGGAGTTTTACTTGTCCATGAACTGCCTAAGTTCAAAGGCTACTCTAATTTTTATGATCTTGCTATTTTATGATTATTTCTATTCTGGTTGCTTGTTTATGTGGTCATCATTATTTGCATGTGAATCTCCCATTCTTTTCTGTTACTGGCACCTTTGCAGTTCCAGCATGTCTTCTGGAACGTGGTAGAAGCATTAAATCTGATTCACTAGGACTTGAATTCAAAGCTACCAATTCACACTAGCAAGCATGATGACTTCACCTCCTTTTAGTAAAAGCAACTGAACCGGGAGCCTTGTGCATTTTATTGCAGCAGTGACTTTGGGAAATTTTCCTTTCAGCCTATTATTGTGTCAGGAAATGCAACTTTTCTGTTAGTAAATGCAAAACAAATGAGTGTAGTCAATTTAAACCAACTTTAAATGAGCTTCTTTTTAAGTGCAATAATACACAATTAAAAACACATTGCAGTAGTGAAAGGTTTCTAAACAGATTAGTCTAAGATAAACTGATCAAACTGGGAAGTCATCTACTTGGTGCTCTTTAGAAACCAGCATACTGAGCAGTCATTGAGATTTGTAGGAAACAAGTTATGGGATTTTAAAAATGAAACAGTTCTGTATGTACTGTTAACAGCCATTCCCAATTTCCTCAAAATAAATCATAAAATTTTAATTTTTGACTCTCTTCAAACTGATATTAACATAAACCCAAATGCCACCACAAGAAAACTGGAAAAGTGAGTGACTAAGCTAGCTAGCTGTGCTGTGTTAGCTTTCAGTTACCACAGCAAACCCCCAAATAATAAAATTAGAAGATTTGGTTTCTTTAGCTTAGTTCAAGTGTTACTTCCAGGACCACAAAGATGGCTCAGGGCACTTGCTGCAAGATGAAGGAGAGAATCAAATAGAGCACTAAGCAAGTGCAACAAGGAATTCATGGTGTCTCTGTTTACTACACATCACTGCGTGAAAAAGGAACCTATCACTTACCTGAGAGGTACAGCACAAACACGAATGTACTACTTCACAGGTGAGAGAATATTTTAAATGTTTACTCAAAGGAAGGAATATTGGTATACAAGGACAAGTGATTTTGGAACTATGCAGACAGTTATGTTATAAAACAAAATTTTAAAAATATACTTATTTATTTATATTACCTTTCATGTGGAATTAAAATAATATCAGTCTATATTTTAAATCATATTTTAGCCCTTTACAAAATATGTAGCTAACTTTAAGTTTCAAACTGACGAAAGCTAAAGAAAATTGGAACAGCTTTTTGTAAATGAAAATGAGAAATGGTTCCCAAGAACATATATGTGTATAACATTAAAGAACATATATGTGTATAACATTAAAGAACATATATGTGTATAACATTAAAGAACATGTATGTGTATAACATTAAAGAACATATATGTGTATAACATTAAAGAACATATATGTGTATAACATTAAAGAACATGTATGTGTATAACATTAAAGAGCATATATGTGTATAACATTAAAGAACATATATGTGTATAACATTAAAGAACATATATGTGTATAACATTAAAGAACATATATGTGTATAACATTAAAGAACATATATGTGTATAACATTAAAGAACATATATGTGTATAACATTAAACAAATAACATATATGTGTATAACATTAAAGAACATATATGTGTATAATATTAAAGAACATATATGTGTATAACATTAAAGAACATATATGTGTATAATATTAAAGAACATATATGTGTATGACATTAAAGAACATGTATGTGTATAACATTAAAGAACATATATGTGTATAACATTAAAGAACATATATGTGTATAACATTAAAGAACATATATGTGTATAACATTAAAGAACATATATGTGTATAACATTAAACAAATAACATATGTGTATAACATTAAAGAACATATATGTGTATAACATTAAAGAACATATATGTGTATAACATTAAAGAACATATATGTGTATAACATTAAAGAACATGTATGTGTATAATATTAAAGAACATATATGTGTATAACATTAAAGAACATGTATGTGTATAACATTAAAGAACATATATGTGTATAACATTAAAGAACATATATGTGTATAACATTAAAGAACATATATGTGTATAACATTAAAGAACATATATGTGTATAACATTAAAGAACATATATGTGTATAACATTAAAGAACATATATGTGTATAACATTAAACAAACAGTAGCAAAATAAGACACTCTCACTCATTCCTCTTTAATCTGGGCGCTTTCTTTTAAATACTACAAATCATGTGCTTTTTAATAAGCACTCAAATAAAACTTTCAACTAGTTAAATACTTGAGGAATGGGGTAAATACATTTACTTAACTATAAAAACTCAACTTTCAGTAAGTAAAAAATTATCCATACTTAGAATATTTTGAATCGTAATACCATGAATTTGATACATGCTCAATGCTGTCGGGTGCTCTCAAGACAGGCCACACAGCAGCAGTCTCTCCACCCAGCCTCCCGACGAGCGAGCAGCTGACAGCACCACGCTGTCCGTGCCTCTTTCACTCTAATTCCTGCAACCTTTCTTGTTTCTCAAGAATGGAAGCATAACTGCAAACTATTTTATGCACTAAAATACTCTACTAACATGTAACTAGAGAATTTTCAATAATATACAAGCAAATAAGTTTAATGAGAGAGCAACCAATATTTAATAAATATTTGGCTACCTACTGAATTATCAGGAAATCTATTCAGTACCCCTAATCAACTTGAAATGTATTGAAAGGTCTAAATATATACTAGTCAAAATAAAAGCAGTATGAATACCAGCGATTAATTTGTAGGTGAAGCAGACAATATGGTAGATATAGATGGTTGTGTGTCATTTTATAAATAAGTTGAAAACACTTTAAGATTTTAAGTGTAGCTGATTTTATTAGTAAGGACCAAAAAAATTTAATGTTGATATTGTAACATTTAGAGTTTAATATATGAAATTTTAATTTCAAAATCTTTTCTCTGCCACATTTTTAAACTATTTGTTTAAAAACTATTTCATATTTCCCAAACTACCAGTTTCAAATGCTTGCCAAGAATTTTGAAATTGAGTTTTATCTAACTGTACATTTTTTTATTGCTGTCAAGACTTGTCATCCTGCCCTTAAATATTAAAAGTTGATTTTCTTCTTGTTGTTTTTGTGGTTGTTGTTGTTGTTTGGTTTCTTTGAGACATGGCCTCACTGTGTAGCCCAAGCTGTCCTAGAACTCACAGAGATCCATCTGCCTCTGCCTTCCAAGAGTTGGGATTAAAGGCCACCACCACCCAGTTTAAACATTTTAAAGCTGGAAAAAAAATTAAGAGGTGGCTTCCTACCACAATACAGAAACTTAGTTTTATGACCATGACTTTCACCAAAAGGACATTTATTCATGCTACAAACCATAGCTATCCAATGACAGAAACACTGTGTGGAACAAAAGGAACATAAATAAGGCCAATTTGAATCAACCCCAAACTCTCCATTCTGCAAGATGGCTACTCACAGTCGTGTTCTGAAGTACTGTTTAAAATGTAACTAAAACTTACAGTTTTTATTTGAAATCCTACCTTCTCATTGCAGGGAAGACAATTCTAAGACCCTCACTGAACATCTGAAATAGCAGAAGCTACCGACCTCCAGTAAGAGAGCCAACAGTGACGTTCAGCCGTTCATTAAACGGAAGAACTCCTGGCTCACCTTTGATACCTTCACGTTGGGGCCACTACAGAGGCTTACCTGAACACAAGCACTTCTAAACCATGACAGTAGAATGAGGTGTCAATAGCTCAGTGACTAACAAGGAGGTGTGGCTGTGCTGGACAAATGCCAGCAGGCCACTCTGAACAGCATACACTCTGTACTTATATACTGCAATTTCCATTTATTTTTGAATTATTGTTGACCGTAGAACCACAAAAAGCAGAAGAACAGATAAAGAAGGGCTATGATAAAAGCAGTTAAATAATTTTCAGTAATAAAATTAAAATATTTTACAGGTCTAAAATACAACCTGATTAACTTTTAAACAGAGTTACATTTGGAAGGGCAGAACTATGTTCTAAAGCTATTCTATACTACTTTTTGTTATTTTTTGCTTGTTGAAGCTTCAAGAAAAACATGTTGAACTACACAAAATTATAAAATCTCCAATTTAAATGTACTCCTATAATGTTTCTGTTTTGCTATGGAGATTCTGTTTTACTATGGAGATTCTGTTTTAAAACATTCATTTTTAATGTCCCTATAAAATACAACTGTATAAAATTAAGCAAGTAGTTTTTAAAAAGTAAATTGACTAAATTTTGAGAGTAAAATTTGTCAATGATTTTTGTGTTAGATTCATTTCACAGTGTAGTAAAATACTTCAAAATTACCTGCTACTAATGCTATCTATCAGAATTTACTGCAAGCAAAATTTCCCACTATCCAATTATGCCTATTTAATATTAAATATTTATAACTTTCTTTGGATAAGTACCAAAAAAGAATCTACATCTGTTCCTACTCATTGTGGAAGCCATATGGAATAACTTTTCAAAACGGAAATATTTTTAAGCTTAAATCACTCTTTAAATTTTAGTCATGTCAGTGTGACTTCTGCTTTGAAAGTAGGATCTCTGTTTATAATTTAGTCACAGGGTGATAACCTTCCACCTGAACACTCCACACACTTTCAAGAAATATGTTGAAGATTTCAGTGTGAAAGACTTCAAAGTTTCAATGTTAACATTACTCTGTAAGTCTCTCAATATGTACAAACACATATAAGTTATAGATACAATTAATTATATATCCACAATAATATGAAGACAGCAACCTCCTTTCCTAGCTGTACTGCTATGTGGATGAAGTAGTAACTCTCTGTGCTGTTCAAGGCACAAAAAAAGCCTTAAAAAATTTAAAGAATAGTTTCAAAAATAAAATTCAAATATTGCACAAAATAATTTAACTGTAAATATAACTACATACTATAAAATAATTTTTTAAAAAGTTTTTTTACACTCTACAGCAAATTCCATTTTCTAACTCTATAAAAGAATTTATTGGAAGTCTGCGTTTATATATTAAGTGTTTACATTCAGTTTGATGGGTACGAATTCCACAAGTTAACTGAGCCTTTGTCTTAGAAGCTCATCTATTTGAGTTTTATACATATTTTTTACATCTTCAAGATCCAGGCGAAGTTCCTCTGCTTCTTCTGCCTTTTCACCATACATCTGCAGAATAGTGTTATATCTTTGATCCAAATCCTAAAAAATATGTTTATAATATTTTAATGATCATACAAACATCTACAGTTGTTACAAGTCAATAGAAAAAAATCACAAGTTGAACGAAACATTATTTTTAAGAAGATTAAACTTACCTTTTAAAAAATTAAACTTATACCAAGTCTACCTAGGAATACAGGGCCAAAAAGAGGAACTTCTTTGGAAACCTCAATGGAGGACTGAGGAGATGGCTCAGTGGGTACGAGCACATGCTGAGCAAGCATGAGGACCTCACTTCTAACCCTCAATATTCACATAAAAAAAAGTCATGTGGCCTGTAACCCCAGAACTAGGAGGCTCACTGGATGGCGGCCAGTCAGCCAGCCTCCCCACAAAACAGCGAGCTCCAGGCTCAATCAGAGTTCTGTCTGAAGGGATGACAGGGTGGAGAGTGATAAGGGGGCACCTACTTCCTCTTACGGCCTCCTAGCACACATCCCAGCACATGTGCACACATGTACATACACCACACAATCTATAATTCTCTCCAAATATGACTTCATCAGTCTCCTTCCCATCACGTACCCTTGATGAGATTTTTGTCTTCATGACTAATTGGTCAAGTACTGCTTGGCATTTATCCCACAAGACAAGTCTGCAGAACATTCCATTATGTCACAGTAATGTGATAAGGCAACAGTGAGTCAAGTAGTATAACGTATGCGAGGCACGTGCTTGCTTTAGTAAGTACTGACCACATAAAGTCTTGTTTTCTTTGATTAGTACTAAACATTTCGTGAAAACACTTTAGACATGTAACAATATAATAGAGATTCATCTTTAACATTCTTTACTCAACTACTTCCTCCTTAATTTTCAAAAAAATTACTAAGCAGAACATATGCATTTTATGTAAACTAACAACATGATATTCAATAACTGGATTAAAATATCTTAGATGTATTTTTAAGTGAAGAATACTTACTCGCAGCTGAACTCGAAGCTTGGGTATCTCTTTCACTTTCTCCTCCAGTTCATCGTTCTGATTTGTTAGTTTAACTAGCTCTTCAGACATTATGGATCGAGTTTTTTCTAGATTGCTAATTTCTAGCTGGGAAATATAACCATAAAATTATTTCAATAAAAACATATCTTGTTTAATGCGCTCACTAACGTAAAAATATTTACTGTGTCATTTTTTAAGAAAAAGATCTATCAACATAGAGTGCTGAACAATGAGGAAAAGGGGCCCGACTTTCTTCAGAAGTTATTCATTTATAGAATTACTATGCAAGAAAGAAAGAAATTAAATACAATGATCTGTCTAAAAAAAAATGCAACCATGTTTTTCTCTAATCTGAGAAAACAACACACATTTCCATTATTCTAAGTTACTGGGAAAAGCCAGAGGAATGAGAACACACCTCAGTGTTGCCCTCACAGCTATAGAGGTTGTGTTACTAAAGCTACACAAGGTTCTCAAGCACAGCAACACTGGCTACATCAATGCACATCAACCCACTTTACAATATTCAAATGGAAAAGGAAAAGGCACTCATTTTGAGTGTGTAAGTTTAGCACTGAAAACTAAGAAATGCTAATTCTTACTCCATAAGCAGTAATTCTTACAGCTCCTTCCTATTTGTGCTGCTTCTTCTATGTACAGGTCTCTTTCATTTCACTAACTCCTTGCAGTGAAGAAGTTAAGAAAGACTTTTCCTGTGGAATTTATGGGAAAAATAACGCAAGCGTGGTGGTTCAGCACTTCCTTTTTTCTTGTTGAGAAAAGATGCTGGGAGGGAGTTGGCTATCCCTACTCTTAGATGTCCCTAGGTCCTCTCTGGGCAGGCCAATGGCACAGGGCACCCAGCATTTCCTACAATAGAGCAGATAAATCTGCCTAATCCGGGCAGTCAGTCACAGGCTCACTTGGTTCTAGCTTATATCTTTACCATATGTGATACACTTTGGCTTTCTATGTCACCAAGTCATTTTATTTCTCAATGTGCTCAGAATTCAAGTGGAAACGAAGGCTACTGCTCACTGGGACCCAGCATCTCACAGGCTTCTGCAGCAGACTTAGTTTTTCTCAATACCTGTAAATGACTAATTTCTCCTTCCCTCAGCTTTAGTTGAGACTGCAGATTTTCAATGATGCTCGATCCTGCTCCCATCCTTACAGCTTCATAGAGATTGCTTCCACTGGCTGACGTAGACATTGGCCCAAATGAATGGTCATGAGACTCATCCTATGCAGTCAAAGAACACAGACAAACATAATACGTTCTGTTAGCAAGTTCAAACGAAGATCCTGTTCATTCTGGATCTGAAATGTCTATGAGTTTCTCAAAAGCAGAAAATCTTCTGTATTTCTTTACTTCAATTAGCACCATATTCTGATGAGCCCCTCCCCAACAATGTCATGGTGACAGTCTGACACTGCATGTTCCCGCACCATCACTCAAGGTAGAACTAAGCACATAAGAACAAGCCCTTACCTGGGACAGGAAAGATGTCTGCAGCCCTGCCATGTCCACTCCACTTACAGAGCTCGAGCGTGATATGGTGGGAGTACTAGACACGGAAAACAGTTTGTGGTCCTTAGAGAGAAAAAAAAATCTGTAAGATTGAGAAGCAAAAAACAAGGAAAGAAAAATTTCTAGAATTAACAAAAAACAAAGGCATTAAATTTCTCCATAAAATGTTATAAATACAATCCCTCAAAACAAGACGTCTTGGAAGTATAAAAAGCACTTAAAAATTAAGAGCTGAGCTAGTAAGATGGTTCATCAGGTAAAGACGCTTACTGCCAAGCCTGACCTGAGTTCAATCCTAAGACTCACATGGTTAAAATGAGGGAAACAGCTCTAGCCTGTTATCTTCTGATCTCCACACATACATCATGGGATGCAGGCACACACACACATATACATGCACAAAAGATTATTCATAAACTCAAAATAAATACACTTTTAATTAAAATTAAAGCCTGCATTGCCCCATTTATATATAACACAATTAGTCAGGTTTATTTTTTTTTTAACGGAATAAGAAAGCTTTGGTTGAAATGCCTGCAGAAGGTACCTACTTCATATTATATAACATTATCAAGTACCCTTAAGCTTACTGAAATTTCTGACTTCATCATTTTACTTTAGTGTATTAGAAACAAAAACAACAAAATACTTGGGGGGCTGAAGAGATGGCTCAGCAGTTAAGAGCACTGGCTCAATTCCTAGCTGGAACATAGTGACTCACAATCTTGTTTAGGGACTCTGATTGCCCTCTGATGGCTTCCAAGGACACTGCATGCATGTTGAAAACAGACATACATGCAGACAAACATCCATACAAATAAAATAAACTAAATCAAAAACTCTAAATACACTGAAAAGGTAATTTCCATTTTTGTTTACTATTTTAACATATTATGCTAACTCTCAGTATGTTACAATACTTCAAGTATAGTAAACACATTTTGTAAAAATTACCTTTAGGAACTAAGGAGGTGGCTTAGTGCATAAAGGATGGAGACCAGAGTTCAGATCCCCAGAACCCACAGAAAGTCAGGCAAATGTAGTGGCTGCCTGTAATCCCAGCACTCAGGAGGCAGAGACAGGATTCCTGGAGCAAGCTAGCTAGTTAGACTAGCCAGAATCAGCTAGCTCCAGATTCAGCAACAGACTTGCCTCAATAAAACAAAGTAGAGAATAATAAAGGAAGACACCCAATGTCAACTTTGAGCCTCCACATGCATGTGGACACAAACACACCTGCACATATGCAAATATGCATACACATATTCATGAGCACCAAATACATACACATGCAAAAAGTAAATTTTAAAAAAGCAAAACCCTCAGTACATTTACTAATCACAAAGACAGAACAAACCAGTTCTATTCTGAAGTTACCTATGGCGATTTGGTACATTAGTTTCAGTGAGAAACCACAAAATTCATTTGAAAGTGTGAAAGTATCTAATTCAAAGCCAATCACAGACAGGTGGGGATGCACTCAAACGACTTCAGATCTGTTCTACATAAAGCACTGACCATGCTCCCATAATTTATCAGTACAGTCATGTTAGACAGGAGGGGGGTGTCTTCAGACGTTAGTACAACTCGACCACAGACCAATGGTTGCCCACAACAGCTTAGCTATACAAATCAACTCAAACCAACACAATTCAGTACCTTTTCTTTCACTGCTTCTTGAGTGAAAATGGCTTTCTTCCTTTCTTGTTCAACTTTCAGTTTTTCCATTTCTAGCTGACTGCACAACAGTGTCTAATGGAGAGAGACACAGTTAGGTAGTTTGAGATACTAACCCACGGCACCATGAGTCAACTGCAGAGCTCAGAGTGTAAAATACAAGCCGCCATTTCATCACCAAAGACAAGCTTCCTTATCACCCAACTTAGTCATCGGCAGTGTATGCCATCCCCACCCAGCTCTACTGCAAGCCCCGGAGGAGTGAACACTAAGAGAGATACCTTTTCTTTCCTTGTCTCTTCAAGTGTTCGTACATATTCATCTTTTAGGTTTTCTAATTCAACCTGGTACCTAGTAAACCAGAGGGAATTAAAACAAAAAAGGTGACAGTTCAGACTATTAAAAACCGTCTAGTTGTAAAATTTCAGTTACATATTTATAAGTCATTTTATCGCCAGCTCAGCATCAAAGACTTTCCACTAACTACTTCAGGTCGCTGACACTCCCTCCACCCATCAGCTAAAACATGAGTGAAAATTCTACTTTTTCCCATTTTTTTTTTACCAGTCCTCTGAGATTTAAAATAAGACATTTAAACAGTAATTTTAAGAACCATCATTCCAAGCTCAAATGTGGCAAAAAAGCAGGGGTTCTATGGAATGTTTATAGAAATGTAGACACTTCATTTTTACCGAACTACTTTTCTTAACAGTAAATTTTCTTTGGACGTCAAGGGTGAAACACACTCATTATAACCTTATAATTTCAGATGAATGATTTTATACCCTGTGGTTTGAGAAGAATGGCAAAATACTTATTTAGAGAAGCCTGAAGACTGCTATAAGAACAAGTCCCGCGCACAGTCACCTCCCTCTCCTCCCGCCTCCCTTCTTTTCTGTTGGTAGCATAAACTCTTAATGGAACAAATACTTTCCCTGGAAAAACACAGAAATAGCAATGTAACTTCCAAAAAAGTGCAATGGATCCTAGCACTAGCTTAGTGCATATTCACTAGGGACCACTGATGGTATTCCTCTTTAATTCTCAATGCAATGAAGCTAAAACCCAACAAAAATACTTTCCAGCAGTGATTTATTTAAAAATGTCATGGAACCACGGAGAATACCATACAAATATACTCACCGACTGTTTAATCTTCCAGTTTTCTTAGTCTATTTTTCTCTGACTCTAGCTGGGCCTGAAGTCTACTGTTTTCCTGTCGTAAGAGAGAATTCTGTGACTTCCACCGAAGAGCACCGGGTTTTGTTGGACAAGGAGTTCTTCTGTAGCTGCGCGTTCTCTTTCAACGGACTGCAGAGGCAACAAAGCCTGCGATTCCCCCTGATTATGGAGGAAGAAAAGTCATACACACAAAGTCAGGGAAAGATCAGACACCAGGCTGGTTCTGGCTTCACTCTTCTAAAGATTCAAATTCCCGGACAAAAACAAGACAACTGTGACAGTGAAGGCAGCTTTAGTTAATCCACAAGTTAACAGGCTCTCTTCAGAATATGATGTGGGAGGTCCTTCTGTGTGTGCTGCTTTTATTGGATAATGAATAAAGCTGTTTCAGCCAAAGGCTTAGCAGAGTACAGCCAAGTGGGAAATCTGAACAGAGATATATAGAGAGTAGGCAGCATCAAGGAGACCCAGCTAGCCAGTCACCAAGGAAACAAGACATGTAGAAAAGGAGGTAACACCATGGCTAGAAATAAGCCTGAGTAATAGGCCCAATAGTTTATAATTAATATAAGGCTCTGTGTGTTTCTTTGGGACTGAACGACTGTGGGACCGGGTGGGACAGAAACTTCTGTCTACAAGAATATTTGTTTGAAAATAGTTATTCAGTAACAGGGTAGTGAATCAACAAATGGCTCTGGAGCAACTGAAAATGCACAAAACATCATAAATGAAAATTAATTCAAAATGGTTGACAGACACCAAAGAAAATCTTCAAGCTCTTGGGTCAGGCAAAGATTACTTTGACTTGACACCAAACATGAGTTACAAAAAGACAAATCAATAAAATGGAGTCCTTCAAAATTTTAAACTTTTGCTGTAGGAGACGAGATCAATGGGCTAGGGATATAACTTAGTTGGTTGCTCACACCAACTATGTTGGCATGAGGCCATTTCCAGCTCTGCATAAACCAAAAGTGGTGGTACACAAATCTATAACCCAAGACTTAGTGATAAAGGCAGGAAACCAGGAGTTCAAGGCCGTCCTTGGCTACCCAGAAAGACTGAGGTCAGCCTGAGCTTGAGACCCTGTCTTTTCTCTTTTCTAAATAAAAGGACAAAACAAGCTACAAACTGGGAGAAAAAAAATGCAAGTCATACATGTAGGTTTAGTGCTTAGAATATAAATAAAACTCTCAAAAGTGAAAATATAGACAGTTGAGTCAAAAAATGAACAAAGGCTATAAACAGTTCATTTTAAAGGTAGACAAGTAGAAAATAAGCACACAAAACGATGTCCAACATCAATTGTCACTGAGGAAATGAAAACTAAAATTATGAGATTTTCTGAAGACTTTCTGAAAAGTAAGTAAATAAATGATTAAACAAATAAATTTACAAACCAGGGGCAACCCAAAATGCTGTCACAGTTGTGAGCCAACTGGATTACTCCCACAGGTATAGACACAGTTCAGCATTTCCTCTGAGAACTAAACACAAATGTCCATATGGCCCAGCAACTGCATATTTAGTCTGTCATCCAGAGACATGAAAATTTACACCTACACTTGCAGTACCTTTATCTGTAATTGTCAAAACCTGAAACCAGCCAAGATAGCCTTCCCCAAGCATATGGTTAATCCAACTACAGAACAGACATTCCAGAGACTAACACTCAACAACCAAAAGAATAAAGTTTCAAAACATTAATAATGCTTTAAAAACATATTTTACTTAATTGTGTAGACCAGAAGTATATGAATAGAGCAATATTCTCTATTCAGTCATTCCCCTCAGCCAACTTCAATGTCCCAAAGTTTAATTAACAGAACAGGGAAGCCGCCCTGAACTGAACTCAACACTTTGGAATGATAACCTTTATGTGCATTTCAGGAGGCCCTGTTTGCATGAGGGCAGCCTGAAGGAGCTATGCACCTATTAATTGAACTTCTCTGTCAACAAGACAGCAGTTCCAAAGGCTTCCAATGGTCCACTAAATACCACTTGAAAGCCAAGAATCTAGTTTGCCACCCCATGACTAACAAGGAGTCACTCAAAGACAGAGTCTGGAGGAAAGTGTCTTGCTGCCAATGGAAGATACACACAATACTACAGCAAACCCTTCTCTCCGGGCCCTCACTCATATGCTTTGTCAGTAGAACATGACATCTCCCATCAAACATGGGAGTTTTGAAAACCAGAAGGTATGCATGAATTTCTCCTGAGCCTGTTAGCTTCTGGATATCCAGGATAGACACATACTACCTGCATGTGACTAAAGAGAACCTTGACACTGCTTCCTTATTAAGACAGCGAGAAAGAGCTCAAGAAGTATCTATAAGGAAGCAGATATGCAGTCTAAAACTCTATCATACCTCTCCTCGAGGATTTCATCTTGAGCCTCTTCAGACTTGCCTCTGCTCCTAGAATTCTACTACTACCTGGAATTGTATCTCATCACTACTGCCCACATTCTTGTAGACAAGCTAGAAAGGGGACAGATGCAGCAGTGGATGAGGGACAAGGAAAAGATTTGTCTAGCCATCTATAAAAGTAAGTAAAAGAATCGGGACTGGGGAGATAGCTTAGTAAAGTGCTTGCAATGTCAGTACAAGGACTCAAGTTGAGAATCCCAGCAACATGTAAAAGGCAAGTGTAGGCATATATACAGTCCCACAGCTAGGCAGGCAGACACAGGAGAATGCATGTAGTTTGCTAGCCAGCCAGGCTAGACAAATCTGTCAGCTCCAGGTTCAGGGGAAAGATAAGGAGAAGCAATTGAGGAAGATACCAGACATAAAGCTTTGGCCTCTACACAGATGCACATAGTATTTGCATATACATTTTCACATGTACTTGCGCATGCACACACACATACACACCCACCCCCCACAAATGAAATGGCAAGCAGTAAAGTATCTGACACACTGTATAAGTAAAACCAACTGCTTTAGAAGAGTCATGATTGAGGTATTAATATAAGCAGGAAAATGGGGGAGACAAATCTATACATGTTAGACCCCAAATGTCACCATGAGATCAGATGAATTTCAATGACATACCAATATCCTACTTCTACACACAGGACAGAAAGCCTCCTGAATCAAACATAAAATACTAAAGAGATTACCAAGCCTATCAGAAAGATTCTTCTCTAGCGTCTCCCATGATGAAGTCTGAGACCCTAGAGTTGCCTGCAGGTTTTCTATCTGCCGAAGCAGCGGTCTTGTTGTTGATGAGACACTTTGACTCAGCTCTTGATTTCGATTCTCTGCTTCTTGGAGTCTCTGAATCAAAAAAATTTCATGTTATTACCACTGACAGAAACAAAATCACTAAAAACGCCAGCAAACCTAAACTTTGGTTAGACTTCTGAAAAAAAGAAAATTTTTCCAGAAAAAAGTATTAGTTTTCTTACTAAAAACATATAAACTGAATATATAGCAAATCTATCATAATAAAATTACTTCCTTTAAAACAAAATTAAGAAATTTTCTTTTTTTTTCCCCAAGGGGATCGCTTTGCTTCACATAAGGTACAAAAATACATCCAATGGCAGGCAAGGTAATAATGCTTTCAATACAGGAATACTAGCCCAGGGATCATGTTAGTTCAGGAAGACACACGTTTGACCTTGTGCTTGGGAAAGCTGTGACAATACCTGCTGAAGTTCACTGATCTCGTGGCGTAAATAGTCCTCTTTCCTGGCAGCTGCTTGCTCTGCCCGTTGTAGTGCCAGCCTAAGGTCCCCCACCTGCAAGACAAACAACGCTCTTATTGTCAGAGCACTGGCTGTAACTTCATGCTGATGACATTTATGTTGACTTTGTATGTATGACACTTCACACCAAACAATGAGCACATATCCGGCTCCTTAAGCAATGCCAGAGCTATAAATATATTCTCTCTTCTTAAGAAAGCACTGTTAGCCAAAGAAAAACATGCACAAATATACAACACTGACAGAAAATAAAGTAGAGGGGAGATCATGTATATATAAACATTTGCCAAAACACAGGATGTGATAAGAACTAGATGAGATATAAACAGATAGGTAAATAAACAAAACCTAGGCACTACACTAAATGTGGTGGATTTTAGTATGAACCTGTGATTTTAGTATGAACATTTCGAGTCCCAGGCCAGCTTAGACTATGTAGAAGAGAGTTCCAGAAAGATCTATGCTATATAGTAGGCCCTATCTAAACACTTTCAAAAAAACTAAAACTAAAAGAGCAAAGTGTCAGCAGAGTGCGACGGTGCGGGCCTGCAGTCACAGCCAGAGTGTGACGGTGTGGGCCTGCAGTCACAGCCAGAGTGTGACGGTGTGGGCCTGTAGTCACAGCCAGAGTGCGATGGTGTGGGCCTGCAGTCACAGCTACTGGGGAGAGGCTAAGACAGAGCGGCTGAGGTCACTTGCCGAACAGTCTAAGCACTGTTTCAGAACAAAAACAAGAAAGGTGCCGCCATATACACTTGTATACTTTGTAACTCTCTACTGTGGCATCATATTTAAGTAATTAAACAATGCTGTCAGGTTTCTATCTGGTATATTATAGTTCCTGAAGACTTCCTCTATGGAGCATACAGAAGCTGCCCTGCAGCAAGCCCGGCAACAACAAAATAAAAACGAGAGCTCTAAATAGACTCAGTATTACAATTTGTTCAAATGTTGATACGTGAACATAAGCAATTAAAGATTATAATCACCAGGCTGTTGGCACAAACCTTTCAAGTCCCAGCACTGGGAAGGCAGAGGCAGATGGATCTCAGTGAGTTCGAGGCCAGCCTGGTCTACAAGAACTAGTTTTAGAACAGCCTCCAAAAAACTTACAGATGAACCCTGTCTCAGGAAAAAAAAAAAAGCCAAAAAAGATTGGTAAAAATTATAATTGATGCATAAGATATTATTCCATCCTAAATGAATCTAATATCTATGGTTATCAATTATATAAAAAAACTAGATGGAGATGAGTGTGTAACAGAGGCCATACAAATTAGCAATCCATATATAGCATGGTGGTTTAAAGAATGACCAACCCATACTCTATTCCTTACTCCCTCAAATTTTCTTATTATTATATTGAGAGAATTTTTAAAGAATTCTTAAAAATTGGTGTGTGTGTGGGTGTGTGTGTGTGTGAAATGTATGCATGTGTGCTACTGTGTACAAGAGCCTGTGGAGGTCAGAAAGAATCACTGGACACCTGGAACTGGAGTTATAGGCAGTTATAAGCTGTGATGTGCAGTTAAGTTCTCAGCTGCTGAGCCATGGCTTTAGTCCACTGATTTAAAATAGATTTAAATAGTAATATTCTGTGCATTTTCTTGACGGGGGAGGGCAGAAATACATTGACATATAGGACTATGGCATGACTGACAACAACAAAAACATTGAAACAACCAAAACCATCAAAATATACTGAAAATTTCATAGTGAAGTGGCATAAAACTACAACTCTGAGCTTACTGATACACAACCATCAGCATAGCCTGGACAGACGGTGAAGACAAGGTTCCTAAACAGAAGATAACAACATCCCACTAGGAACATAAAGAAAGCTGTGAAACGGCAGGAGCGTTCGACTCTAATTGAGGAGACAAACGTGCTCTGGGCGACTGGACTGAAAAGCAGACATAATGCAGTTCCTGCATCTACAACAGAAACACTGGGACCATAGGCCAAAGAGCAGCAATAAAGAGGGATAAAATCAGAAGCAAATGCTGTCTGACGTATTTGTTATATAACTTTCAACTCTAATTTATCCACCAAAAATATAAAACACAAAACCAAAAGGTAATGAGGTTGCTGAGGAGAGTCCTGTGTGTTTTGCTTTTGGTTTTAGCAGTTTCTGGGTAAGCTAGATATCCATATACATAAGACCTGTTGTGGAATGCAGCTGCAGCCAAGTAGGGCAGCACTTGCCAGCACACAAAAGGCCCTGGTCAGACCCCTACGCTGAAAACTCAGACACAATGTAATGATGAATACTTACAGCCAGCATCATTAATTGATAGCCAATGGTTGTATTCAGATGTCAATATCTGATGACTTTTTTTTCTTTTTTTTTCTTCAAGATAGGGTTCTCTAGCATAGCCCTGCCTGTCCTGGAAGTTGCTCTATAGACTAAGCTGGCCACGAACTTGCAGATATCTGCCTGCCATGCCTCCTGACTGCTGGAATTCAAAGGCATACACCATGATCACTCACATTTTTGAAATTTTGATTTTGAAAAACATGTGCTCCAAACGTTTTTTTCTTTCATCAGGCTCATGAATTGCCAGAAATGTACAAATACATCTAAGAATCAAACTGTACAATGTAGTCTCCTGAAACTGTATGTTTTAATTCTATGCATATACACTTCTCTGACAGCGGGGATACCTAGTTTCATAAAATTCTCCTTCCTCTGGCAGTGCTGGGCATTCTGCAACATATAAGGAAAGGCTCTACCAGTGAGCTATGTCCCCCACATTATGTACTCCACAAATATACACAAACTCACAGGAAAACCAAGCCAATAACGGCTATGGTATGTGCACCCCACTAACGGCAGTTGTTTCTATGCCTTTCTAATGCTGAGACCCTTTAACACAGTTCCTCATGCTGTGGTGACCCCAACCATAACATTATTTCATTGTTACTTCATAACTGTAATACTGCTACTGTTATGAATTATAATATAAATATCTGTGTTTTCTGATGGTCTTAGGTGATCCCTCTGAAAGGGTTGTTCAACCCCCAAGGAGCTCGTGGCCCACAGGTTGAGAACTACTGCACTAAGGGCATTTTAAAAAAACATGTAAGTAAAGTTTGTGCAATCCAGTACTCTAAAATGCCAGTAACATAATCTCAGAAGCCTACCAGATATACCTCATATAAGAACAGACTCACAGTTGCTAGTGAACTGTTTTACTTTGCAGAAACACGCACAGATACATAAAAGGTGACTTTAACCACGCACTGCCTACCTGAAGCGCTAATGCTTCTTGCTGCTGACGGGCTTCTTCCTGGGCCTTCTCCAGTGCCGCAGAGAGTTCTTCCTTAGCCTTCATCTCACGCCTCAAAGCAGCTTCCTGCACCTCACTGTCCTTAGCAGCATTGGCTTTGTGAAGATCAGTAAGTTCTCTTGCAAAAGAAGACACAAACCCACACTAATGTAACTTCTATGTACCACAGAAATCTCACAATAACAGTAAGCACACCTTATAATTATGAGGACTATGCTAAACTTGCTTTGTCTAACTCACTCAAGGGCAAATCTATAAACGTTGCTAGCAATCAGATAATAGAAAAGAGAATAGCTAAAGAGATTGCTCAGTATTTAAGAGCACTGACCGTTTTTTGGTTTTTTTTGTTTTTTTTTTTTTTTGGAGGACCTTAATTGCCAGCACCCATATGGCAACTGACAACGGCTGAACTCCAGTTCTAAGGATCAACAATTTCTTCAAGCCTCCTTGGGCATGTGGTACATAGATATGCATGCAGGCAAAATACAATGCATATAAAGTAATTTTAAAAAATAAAGAAAACGGACTTCTTCAATCTCCCATTGAGATAACAGATTCTAAACACACTGCATATTTCATACCTGTATGCACCTATCTTAGGGCAGCCTGAGTACTTCGGGCTCTTTCTCTCACGTTCATCCAAATAACTGACTAGTGCTACCCCTGAAGTCGGCCAAGATCCTTCGTCCGCTGGCGTTCTACCACAGAATTTAGTTTTCTAATTTTTTCTCTATGTTGTTTCTCAACTTCTTCTTTGCCATCAAGGATTATGTTACAAAACAGACAAGAACACTTCTCAATAATTGATGACATGGTTACTAATGCCAAGAATCTTCTAAACTGGGTATAGCTTGAACAGGAAAGTTGCCCACCAGAGCTGCGTCTGAACATATGCTCTGCTGGTGGTGGTGCTTTGAAAAGCAGTGGAACCTCTGGCTGGAGGAAATAGACCACTGGAGAACAGGCCTTCAGGGTCAGCTCAGCCCCACTTCCAGTCCCCCCGCCTCATCTACTTCCTACTGGTGGCACAGTCACAACAGCTGCTGCACACACTTGTGTCATACGACACACATGCTGCCTGCCAACACCTTCCCACTACGATGGAATCTCCTTCAAGCTGCTCGTGTCATGTCCTAGTGTCTGGTCCACAGTGACGTTAGCTATTCATTTACCTATGAGTCTATAAACCCTGCAGTCATTCTGAATGCCCCACAAGCCACGGTAAATTGCAGGAAGTACACAACTTATAAACAGAGAACACTGACTGTCGGTCACCTGTCCTTTAAATGCTGTAACTCCTCTTCCAGCTCCTTGCTTTTCTGTTCAGCTTTGCAATAACATTTTCATTGTCTTTGTCTTTAGTTCTTAACTCTTAATGATGGTTAGAATTATGCAGTTGCTGCTTTGAAAGTTTTTCTCCTGGTGATTATAAAAAAAAAAAAAAAAAGAGCATAAATGCCAAAAAACAGTGATTCTTTAAGACTCTGCATAGAAGCTTTATCTAACCAGTAGCATCCATGAGTTCTTTTCTAATGCCATAACAATTTTAAACTTAAGTGCTAAAATTCACTTGAGCCTGAATTATCATGAATACTAAAATAATTATGTGAAAGGATTCTAAGAAACACGGACAATAACAGTCTTCATGTGATCTTAGCTTCAAACTCAGCAACTCGACCTCCCAGATGCTGGGATGAACTGGTGTGTACCACCATAGCAGCTTACAGCATATTTTAAAAGCTACACAGCATGTATTTCTTTTAATATTTCTTACCCATTCTCTCCAAAAACCGTTACAAGCCACTTGTGTGGTTAAGTCCACGCCTTCCGTGTTTTCATTCTCATAATCTCTCCTTTTTCTCGTTCCTCCTGTTCCCCCTTCTCTTGCCACCCCCCTTCTTTTCTTTTTCTGAGGACGGCTGCTGGTTACTCAAGTTTATCTTCACCGGCTGGGCTCAACAGGTCCCTCCAGGCTCCCTGTGTGGTAGGACTACAGGTCTGTACCACCATACCCAGCCTCACTATTGTATTAGAAAACACATACTACACTATACATAGTATGTTTTCAAGTTTTCTTAGACTATTTTTAATAATCAACAGAACACCCACCTTCTTCCATTAACCCTTGAATCTGCTCATCTTTCTCCTTCAAGAGGTCTGCAGTCTGACTACTATTTAATCTAGTGGCAAGTTCTTCTTTTATGGTTTTCACTTCCTAATTAAAAAAAACTGTGGTTATCATAAAGAATTATTTTCATTCTAGGATGTTTCCCCAGCTTTCCCATTTGAAGAAGCCACCCATAATCGCATCCCATAATCTGTCAGTTGAATCACCTACTTACCTAGTTAACTGAGGCACAGAAACAGCTTTGAATACCACACAAAAGCACACACTCATCAGTTATATAAACATGGAAATATGAGTAAAATAACTTCCTATACTGTCCCTCACTATCTCTCTAGGCCACGCTCTGCATTTGGAACACAGCAGTATAGGACAGGAAGAGGTTGGTTAAGTGTCTCAAGTTACTGCCAGTGTCTGAAGTGAGCTAACTAATTAAAGCAACCAGGCAGGTAGAGGTATGAGACTTCGTTTAAGAGTGCACACAGTAAAACAATACATTACCATTAACATTAGTCGGAAGTAGGACGGGGGTCCTAGGAGATGCTTGGTGGTTAAAAACACTTGCCACCAAGCCTGATGACCTATACTCAATGTACAGGATCCACAGATCTTTGTATGTAGGCTGTAGTGGGCATGGTGAGTGCACCTGCACACACCCCCACACATGTACCCACACACAGAAATTAAAATGTAGGACACTGAAAAATAGTAATAAAGTGGGAAAGCAAGTCAAATGCATCCACTAAGTTATTAGTAACAGCTAGGACTTGCACAGTAACTAACAGCCATAGTTAACAAAGGAAGTCTGTAAGTGGCTTCCGGATTGGAACACCCACAACAGCAGCTCCTGAAGAGGCATGGCTTGGCGCCCAAGGGATCTGGCGATCCCCAGCAACTAAGGGGGGGGGGGGGGAGACACTACTGCAGCAACATAGAGAAGCCAGGGGACACTGCTAAGCATACACAACACAATAGATTAGCCATAACAGAATTAGCCTCCTAAATGCCAACAGCATCAAAGATAAGGATTGTCAGAACAAGCCAATATTACATACGCCAAAATAGAATCACTATAAACTACACTTTTAATTTGTATTTAGAGAAGCATGAATGTTTGAAATAGTAGAAAATGATCCATGGGACTAATGATTACTTTTTGTTTTGTTTTGGTTTTTGGTTTTCCAGACAGGGTTTCTCTCTGTAACAGTCCTAGCTGTCCTGGAACTAGCTCTTGTATACCAGGCTGGCCTTGAACTCATGGAGATTTGCCTGCCTCTGCCTCCCAAGTGCTGGGATTAAAAGCAAAGGCGTTCACCATCACTGCCCAGCTAATGATTACTTTTTAAAATGTACACAGCATCATTCAGGTTTCATTGTTACTTATTCTGATGGAATTAGCACTTTTAGTTTTCTTAATGATCTTTGTTATATATCTATCTTCATTGATGGAGGAGTGTCATTTGTCTATGTGTTACTTTCACTGGTAAATAAAGAAACTGCTTTGGCCCTTTAATAGGACAGAAAATTAGGTAGGTGGAGTAGACAGAACAGAATTCTGGGAGAAAGAAAGCAGAGTCAGGCAGAAGCTTCAAGCAGTTGCCATGCCTCTCCTCTCCGAGACGGATGCAGGTTAAGATCTCTCCTGGTAAGCGACCACCTTGTGGTGCTACACAGATTACTAAATAAGGGTTAAAGCAAGAAGTAAGAATTAGCCAATAAGAGGCTGAAACTAATGGGCCAGGCAGTGTTTAAAAGAATACAATTTATATGTTATTATTTCCGGGGCTAAGCTAGTCATGCAGGAGCCGGGCAGGACGAAAGGCAGGCCTGCTCATCTCATCACTACACTTCATATATTACATTAAATACCCACTTAAAGAAAATTTTAATGAATGTGCACATTTGTGTGCTCAACTATGGAAGACAGTAGATGCCAGGTGACTGACTACTGATCACATTTTATTTTGAGACATGTCTGAATCTAAAGTTCACCAGTTTGTCAAGGCTGGCTGGCTAATGAGCTTTTTAAGGATTCACCTCTCTCTCAGCCCTTGGTCCCAGCACTGGGGCTGCAGACAGAGGCCATTATTCCTGGCTTTTACATGGGTTCTGGAGATCCAAACTCAGGTCCTCATGTTTGCTCAATGGGTATTTCAAAGTCTACTGAGCCAACACTCCAGTCCCTAGACTTCTTTAAAGCATCAAATCTGCCAATTTTAATAGAACAAAAATCTATAATTAACTTGTTAACATAGTACATATATGCTTTTAATATTTGTTTTTTTTTTCTAATAACAAAATATGAGTTCATTCATGGAGTTTTTTTTTTTTTTTAAGATTTATTAAATCCATGAATGCCCGCACACCACAGGAAGGTGCCAGATCTCATTACAGATGGCTGGGAGCCACCATTTGATTGCTGGGAATTGAACTCAAGACCTCTGGAAGAGCAGCCAATGCTCTTAACCACTGAGCCATCTCTCCAGCCCCCATTCATGGAGTTTTACAGAGTTTAATTAGATTACCTCTTAGCAGCATCTCTCTCTTGCAGGCTAGTTGAGCTTCTTTTCTGCTTCTGCAATTCTTTGGGTAAATTCATCTTTGAGGGAAGAAATGCTACTACTTTCTTCTTTTACTCTGAACATTTCACTAGATTCAAAATACAAGAGAAAGAAGATACTGTTTATATGTAGAAGGAGCGGCGGGCTGCATCCCGCCACCCGGCTAGTTTTATACCTGAAATAACAACACACAAATTGTATTCATTTAAACACTGCCTAGCCCATTAACTTCAGCCTCTTATTGGCTAACTCTCACATCTTGACTAACCCATATCTAATAATCTGTATGCCACCACAAGGTCCTGGCTTACCGGGAAGATTCTTAACCTGCATCCATCTTGGAGAGGAGAGCTATGGCGTCTGCCTCACTTCCCTTCTTCCCAGCTGTTCTGTCTACTCCGCCTACCTATGTTCTGACCTATCAGGCCAAGCAGTTTTCTTTATTAATTAACCAATGGAACAACAGATAGACAGATGACCCTCCTACATCATTTATATAGTCCAAAAGTAATGAGGTTCATTCCCAAAATGCAGATGGCATTTTCTCCAATATAGACTATATTAAAATAGAGCTGTGTGAGGTCTAGTAACTTTTCTTCTGTTTTGTTTTTAAGACAAGGTCCTACAATATAGTACAAGTGGCCTCTCTAACTCATCCCCCTGCCTCTGCTTCTCTGGTGGGATTACAGATGTGTGCCATCATGCCTAGCCAGCCAATTATTTTTTCGAAGAAAAACTACTTGCTAAATTTACTCCATATATTTATTGGTGTTGCTCAGGATTGAACCCAGTGCTGTGCATGCTAGTAAAATGAACTACCACAGAGCTGTATCCTCAGCCCTATAAATAAATCTTAAGAAACCACAAACAAAATCCACTGGTGAAAATGTCACCAATATTAGATGTGTAAAACTAAGATGAAAGCAAATGTATATTTTAAATCTCTAATACTAAAAGAAGAATTAGGAGAAAAAAATACATATATGGAACATTTTTTAATGTCAAAGGTAATATAGTAAAGATAATTTGAGAAAAAAACTTTAAATATGGTAACATTAGGAACACTATGCAATTTTCAGTGACTATAAACAAGTTCAACTGCAAAACATTTTGTAAAGATTTATTTAATGAGTGTTTGCATGCATTTATGTACATATACCACATACGAGCCTGCTACCCTTGTAGTTATGAGGATGCTGGAAACCAAACACTGGTCCTCTGCAAAGCAGCAAGTGTTCTTAACTACTAAGCCATCTTTCCAGCCCCAAAGTGTAAAACACTTTAATTTCAAAACATCAAAGTACATTGGCCTGCATATGCAGTGTGAAATCACTCACAGACTTTGGATACTTACTCCTTCAGGTTATCATAAGCTTCCTCTAGAAGTGCTTTTTCTTTACTAAGAGATAATAACTGAGCTTCCCTCTTCTCTAGTTTCTCATTCAGAAATTCAAGAGTCTGGATAAAGAGAACAAACACAAGCCAATCATTTGACTTTGAAAAGTCCATTAGTTATGCAGCTAAAGAACAATAAGTCATTCACAAATCAAAAACCAAAGCTGAGGTCACAGTAAACACAGAACAACTCTAACTAACTGTTAGGAGAGCACAAAGCAGAGAGCACAGAACTGGGGGGAGCGCACACAAAACAATCAGGCAGTACCAGCTGACCAGCTACCTATCTGAGGATGCAGAAGAGTCTACTAGGTATGCCTTAGAGGAAGCATGTGGTGAACACACTAGGTAAAACATACATAAGAAGATTTAAGGCAGTTTCTTTCTAACAGAAAAATCTAGGATAATTTATTTGTATTGCCACTAAGGAAGGAAGGTAGGTAAAATTGAACAAACAAAGTCAAACGTCTGATAATGCTTCAGATCTTCGTTTAGTGGTAGCGAGATAGCCCTCGGTATTCTTATTATTCTTTAACCCGAACATGTAACTTTTTTTATTATTATCCACTATACTTAAAAATAAAAATACTTTAAAAAACCCATAGGCATATAATTTGAATTTTCTAGGATGTATCAATACAAAGATGACAGAAGCAATTCTCTGATCTCATTCCTTAGGTCTTGTTAAAGCAGTGATAAAGTTAGCTGTAAAGAGAGAAAAAGTGCCTCTCTAGCTTCAAAAAAGCCTTGTCTGAGTCAGGACAGGCTAAAAATTACTTACCTTCATAAAGATACTGAAAACATCAACAGTAATTAGTGCTGGCTTTCAGGGATTCAAGGTATCAGCATATACTCCATGGTTGCTACCATTCATTCAAAAGTATAACATGATGCTGTGTTCCTGAATAATATTAAACCCAGGAAACAGAATCTGCTGCTTTCAGAAATGGTGGTAAAGCAAAATGAGCACTCGCAGTACATTTCTCCACGTTATAAATATATATACATATATATATATGTATGTGTATATATATATATATATATATATATTTTTTTTTTTTTAGAAGCCTATTAAAGATGCCAGCTCCTGTTTAATTTTTAAGGATCAGGAAAAACCAAAGCTCTGATTTAACATTAAAGAATGGATAGCATTTTCTCTTGTATGTATTAGGGAGCAGTCATTTGTCATTCTTAAGTTTTAATTTTGGTCCCTGGGTATTTCCTTTCCTCATTCATGTAGGATAGCTATTAACAGCAGATATCAAAACTAACATAAGGAGAAACCAAGCCAAAACACTGTAAGTAGACTAGTTATGTCAATGAAAACATCAACATTAGAATACTAATCACAGAAAAGCATTAATGGTATATTCATATAAAGTATCCATTTAGACAAAATCTAAAATTTCCCATAAATAGTATATACATATAAAACATTCTGATATAAGAAAAAAATAGTAACATTCAGCTTGATTTAACATGACACCTGTGACATAAACAGTCCTTTGCAAACTGACATGAGGATATATACTGCATAGAAGAATTTTAAAGGGATAAAGATTCAACAATAAAGATGCAAAATGGAAACGTGAAGCGTTTTCAGATCTATTTATTCTACCATAGCTGCCTTGCAGACATTTCAAATAATTTAATATAAATATTATTCATTTTGAGGTCCTAACTGCTACAATTAGATGACCAGAGATTGACTTTTTCAAAGCACCACACATGCATGAAACTGTTTTCATCACCGACACAGCCCAACCCAAACACTAAAGTTACCTTGCAAACATCTTTCTCAGGCAGTGCCTCCTGCTGACTCCCAGCAGCTTCACACTGATCAGTGGCCTGTCCAGAGACAAGATCTCCTTCATTTCCTGGCACAGGGGAAGCCAGCATATCTGGCTGCTCACAGTTAACAGGAGTAGCACTTCGGCCACTTTCCTCTAATTCTGCTTCTTCAGAAGGTGCAATTAACGTTTCGTTTCCTTCCTCTTCTTCAGCTTTTTCTTCCGTGGGTTCTACTACTTTAGTCTTTGGGGTTGAAGGATTCACTACTATAGGCACTAAAGCATAGCCCTTGCCTGGCAGCTCATCATCTGAATTGATCTCGCTTACGCTCCGGCTATCTAGAGACTGCACACTAAATGAGTCTATCCTTTCAAAAGCATCCGACGAGCAGCAGCTCTCATTGAGCTTTTGGAACTCATCTAAGCGACTGTAGTCGGGACAAGCGGATGCAGAGAGCAGCTGAAATGACGTCTGCATGAGGTGAAGACTGGATTTTGCATCTGAAGTCTCTTGCCTTGAACTAGCTGAGCTCTCGCTTATTACACTTTCATGATCTAAGACTTCAATATCACTGGTGGTAGAAGTGCCCGAGGAGAAGGAGCTAACAGGAGGAGAAGGTGTATTGCTCTGTCTGTCTTCGTGTTTTTGTTCCTTAGGTTCCAAAGTCACATCCTTAGTTTCTGCTGTGAGAGACTGGGTGGAGGTGGTGGACACATCTTCTGTTGATGTGTTTACATTAACTATACCTTCAGACGCTTTCAACCGCACAGTGGGCACCTTCACTTCAGACTCTTGACTAGCAGTTTCTCCATGTTTTCCTTCAGGTACAGGTGATGGAGTAGCCACAGCCGGGGTTTCTCCTGAGACACATACAGTCTCTCGCACTTCTGACTTAGCTGTTTCAGGAGTTCTGGACAGGCCAGGCGATGAGGATTCTTGTAAACTGCCTTTCACTTCTTCTTCTGGCCGCTGTGACTTAGCTGGAGGTTTTGATACCACCGGACTTTTCTGAATGGTCTGGACATCTGATGGTGAGAGAAAGGCACTGAAGAAATTTTCAGACTCATCGACGACAGTCCTTCGAACCGGCTTTGTAATTGCTTTAGGAGAGGCTGTTGGTGGATTCTGAGGTTCAGTGCTTGAGTTCAATCCCCAGGTTGATGTATCCCATCCTCCACTCACTGGGAGACTTATTCCTTTGACAAAAATAAATTAATTCAATAAATAAAACTTATCTAGCATTAATATTTCAATCATTATCAGGTCGCATGTGAGAGACAAAAAAAAAAAAAAAAACCCTATAAAATACACTCTGTAACTTGAAGCGGCCGAACTCTTTGCTTACAGCATCACTGATTAGTTTCCAGGTTAACGTTGGCCTAACAGAGTAAAACCAGTGTAGGCTGACCTGAGAGGGTCTATGAACAAGTACAAGATCACGCCTGCCTTTGCCCACCCAAAGCAAGTATGTTATTCCCCTCCCAGCATGCTTAAAGTAATGACATGCGTTTTATAACCTGTCCCAGATATGTGATTCATCTCACAAACAGTTCAAAACCTCACTAACAGGCCACACGTAGTCACAGCACTATTTAGCCACACAATCATTTTATTCTTGTAACATTGAATAATAAAACTTAATTATAAGCTAAACAGACAACACTCAAAACTGAACCTGAGATAGTGAAGATGGTCTTTTTTGAAAATCATATAAACTGATGTGATCAGTAAGTTCTAGTGAATAAATCCACTTTAATGTATTGTCTGAGGTTTTCTGTCCCACCTGGTCCTGCAGCCGTTAAGTCCCAGTTACAGAGGTTTCTGTCCCAACAGGTCCCATAGCTGTGTCCCAAATAAATCACACAGAGGTCTACATTAGTTATAAACTGATTGGTCCATTAGCTCAGGCTTCTCACTAACTAATTCTTATAAATTACATTAGCCCATAATTCTTGTCTGTATTAGCCACGTGGCTTGGTACCTTTTTCCGGCGAGGCAGTCACATCTTGCTTCCTCTGCGGCTGGGTTAGGACTACGGACTCAAACTTCCCTCTTCCCAGAATTCTTATTGCCCTGCCTCTACTTCCTGCCTGGCTACTGGCCAATCAGCATTTTATTACAAAAAATACAAGTAACAGGATAAAAGATCATTGTCCCGCAGCATTTATGTATTTAATGACTAGTCTGGAAGTTCCTCTCTTTTCAAACCTGAAGTATTTCTTTATATATTTTGTCGTAAATTAAAAAGCAGAGCAGCAAAATCACCAAAATTATGTGCAATTAGAAGTTGCTGGCAAGGGCACACATTAGCTGGGGATTTCCTAAAAACAATCAAGAAGCCCCTTAACAAAGTCTGTCCTTTAAATAAGGCTCCAAAACTACCTCAAATGAAGTGTTGAGGAAACTCTGAGCTGGGGGCAAATTTTTACAGTCATTTGTTCAACGTGTGAAAAAGAAAACAAAGCTTAAAGCAAGATTAGATATGCTATTTAGCTGAGGTCGGCCAGTTCGATTAGGGCTACTACTTAGCTAATTATCATCCTCGTGGATTCTAGGATTTCAATTAGTCTCTTGCAAACTGTGACAGGAAACTCACATTCACCTAAACTCTCCCATTCTTCAGACCAAAGTCATTCTGTAATCCAAAACACAACTGGTGATCAATGAAAATAGCATCTATGTAAACTTGACTCCATTCCAGATAACCTGCCCTTAGAAATAAATTATACAGCTCTATTCATGTCTCAGATTTCGGGGGTTGGGGGGAAAGAGTATATTTGAAACTTATTTGATCTTCAGTTTAGTAACTCAGACTATGTGGTACAACCACAAAAGGCAAGGTACGCTACAGCAAGGTCATGTCACACACAGAAAAGGAGATCATGACATACCTTCACACACATAAACTAATATATCAATGGTTCAAACTTGAACTCCGAGCCTTTAACAAAGAACCAGAAACCAGAAGGTGATCAAGTACTCTTTTCAGCCAATAATTGGTACTCAGGTGTCTGTTGCTACACACGTGAAACTGATCAAGAACCCCTCCGACTTGGACACAAGCAACTGGGCCCTCGAAAGAGCAATTTCAGCCATTTCCGCCAATCTGAAAGACCTGTTCTGCAGAAAAGGTGTTACACTTGGGCACTCTTGGAGCAAGCACACAGTCCCCCGGTACTATCCCCAGTACATTCTGTTCCTCACCTGAAGCAAGCTATTTATGCATTCTGAGTTTCGTTTAGCTCTTCTGTAGAACACGGATACTACCGGCCCTGACTCGGGTTGTTTTGAAGACGAGGAAGTTTTTTGTAAAGTCTGTGCCTCAAAGCGTCAAGTGTTCACTAAGTGCCACCCGCGGGGCTCCCTGACTCCGGGAATTTACAGTTTGGACCTAGGACGCAAACTGCGGAAGACGCGGAGCAATTAGGGGATAGGAGGCTGTGCTCAGAACCCTGCAGGAAGAGCCTGGGACAGGGACAGGCTGTGAGCTGACACCTGAGATCAGCAGGACCCGCACCGGGGCCGAGGCAGGCGGGCTGGGGTCTGACGGCGAGCAGGCTCGACTCCCCGGTACCCGCTTACCCGGCTCGCTGTACGGGATGGGCTCGGCCCAGGCGCTCGGCTCCTCCTCCTGGATGTCCAGGACCCTGTCGATGGACTTCTGGGCCTGAGACAGGGCCTGCTTGGCGAAGCTGGACAACTGCGAGGCGTTGAACCAGCTCATGGCCCCTCCTCAGCGCCGGCTCAGCCGGCTCCGGCGGCCTCAGCGGTGGCCAGGGCCCACCGCCTCCCGCGGCCGCTCGCAGCCTCCCGCACAGCTGAGCCCGGCGCCGGCGCGCATGCGCCGCCCTTCCACGTACACAACCCCCAGATCCGGGAGCCGAGTTCCGCCCAGGACAGAGGCGGTGGCGTGACGCCACATCCGGGAGTGGGCGTGGAGAGGAACACCTTAGTGACGGTTTCTGAGGGCTGACTTTCCAGGTTTGTGCTCGCTCTCTGTGCACCGGCGCGGTCTACGCCGACGCCTGGAATTCCCGGAGCGAGCCAAGCCGCAAGTGCCTCTCAGTAAAGACAGCGGTTAGGCCTCACATTTCTCTTGGCACTCGAAAAATACTTTATGCCCGACTTTATGGGCACTGTCTCCAAATCCTGTACATTTACGAAGGAGACAACCTTCCTCGAAATTGAGTTCTGTAATCTCAATGACTGACGTTCATCAGCCCACTCCTCTGTCAAAGGCTGTGCCTTTTACGAACTTCCCGAGTCACGAGGTGACGCCAAAAAATATAAATGCCTAATTAAAAGGTCTCAGAGTGTCGTTGCTCTCTAAGCACGACGTACCAAGGCCATGCCAGTCATTAACCATAAGTAGGTGCCCTCATCAGGACAAGAGCTGTGTTGATCTTGGACCTCCCACTCTTTGGAACTGTAAACACCAAGTTTCTGTTGTCTGTGAAACAGTCACTTTATGGCGATTTGTAATAGCGGTTTGGTGGGGCTAAGACACTTGGGAAGCAACAAATTATAACCCATCAGTATATATTGTGCACATTGCTAAAAAAGGATATAGCCTGAATGCACTTTTCCCACACTTGGTCATGAAAGGAAACTTAAAGTCGATGGCCTTCCTTGTCCAGTTAGAAGTTGTTTGGTCTAATAGTGCTAAAGGAAAAAATTCTACCAGCATTTACAAGCTAAATGTCATACAGACATCCAGAGTTTCAGCCCCTTGTGAAAATCCTACACAAAGAACTAGAGGCAAGTGAGGAACGCTAATGGTAGGAATGGGAGAAACAAGCCTTCCCCAGGAAGAGCACGCCAGTTGGTTATCTAATACCAGATGGTCAGCCCAGAAAACATACAAGCAACATTATACAATGTGATCAGGCTGAATTTATGTATCTAAAAATACATATGTATACACACATATATATATGCAACAAATAATGGAAAAAGGGGGGACAGTAATTTAAAAGAGTAAGGAAGGGTATATGAGACGGTTTGGGGTAGGAAACGGAAGGGAGAAATGATGTAATTATAATTCTCCAAAACAGTACCTAGACTGTCGTAGCAACCACCAACGGAGCAGCTTAACATTACACAAACATTTCTCTGGTTTGGAGCCTCAAGTCTGAAATCGTTCAACAGGGCTGACTTCACTCCCTCTGAAAGCTTCAGGTAGAATGCATCCCGTTTTGATGAGTGAATCTCCTAGCGTCACATCTCTTCAGGCAACCCTTTTCCTTGGTTGTAGATACTTCACTCTTATTTTTTGATCTCCCTCCGTCTCTCTCATCTCTTCTAATAAGGTTGCCTACCATATCAGATTAATGCCCCTATATCTGAGAATGACCACACCCTATTTCATTAATCTGCAATGACCCTATTCTTTAAAAAAAAAAAAAAGATTTTTAAGGGACCAAAGGCCGTATTCTGGTTCAGGCTGGTATAGTCTTATTAGTACGTCATGCTTTAGAGGACAAAGGCACTCTGAGACTTCTTACTAGGGCACTAACTCTTTGTCCAAGGATGTCACCTCATGACAAAGAATGAATAAACATGGTAAAGAGCTAGAATGGTCACTCCTTTTGATAATTATTTTTAAACACTACAATTTTCCATATATCCAAAAACTCATTCTGAGAGCTCTGTTTAACAATTACCGGCCTGCCTCCATACCCGAATATTTGCCTTACACTGCAAGGAACTATGCTATAAAGCCACTTTTTCTTTAAGAAAACAAAACAAAAAAATTATCTTTGGCAGCAATTTTAATATTTTTATCCTATTCTATTCCATTTTTGACTGTGTCAGAAGCCCTGGGTGGCAGGCTAGTGGCTAGAGAGCCCTTATTGAAATTCAGGTCCTAGCTCGTGGTAGACCTGTGCACCTGAAAAGCAACTTACCCAGTCCCTGAAGGAAAGGTGGGGGGAAGGTGTTGACACAGAAAAACTCTACAGTGAAGATAATGGAAAACCAGGGAAAGACAGAAGACAATGCTAAGTCTGAGGATAAAGGAGAAAAGTCAATGTCAGAGGGAAACTGGCCCTTGAGGAATAGCTAGAAGATGAAGTACAAACAAAAGATAAGGAGTCAGAGAGGAGGGAAATCACAAGATGATGGCACATCACAATCCCAAGCAAGCTGAAAGTAACTTATGGCAATGTCATAGCTGAGGAATATCTGGGGGGAAGGAGGTGGTTTTCACTGGATGAAAAGAAGTGTATAGGATGTGTCGAAGAGGCAAATATGGTAGCTGAAGAGGTTGAAAGAGGCACCCAAAGGTACTTATATCCTGTTCTTTTCATGATTTTGTCCTTGATTCTGACTTTTCAGATGAAGAGTACAGCAGGCCTTGCTTGCTTTGGTAGATTTTTGCAGGCCCTGTGTTTTAACCTTTTGTTGTTAGTACCACTAGCCTTACCAGAAGCCTCTGATCCAAACAGTACTCGTGGAGCACAGGATTTTGACACATGAGCATGTAATTATAAAACATAAAAATGTATGTAGATCCAAAGAAAAAAAGTGTCTTAGCATGTACTAATATTTTAGTTAATTACGCAAGGTTTACTGAACAACACAATTCTTTCCAAAAACAAGAATGTATGGAAAATTGTGGCCTGTCAGAATTCCTGTCCCAATATTTCTAAATGCACAGCACTGGGCAAGTGACATAAACCACCTAAAGTTATTTTATAAGTTCTATGATAAAAATACTGTTGCCTTTAAATAAAAATTATTACAGCATCTTTATGAAAGATGTACTCAGGGTTTGGAATCTTCATCTTTAAAAAGGCTTAGCTGTTGGGAGGCAGAGGCAAGTAGATATCTGTGAGTTCAAAGCCAGCCTGATATATATAGTGAATTCAATGTCAGCTAGAGCTACCCAGTGAGACCTGGTTCCAGTACACAAGGGGGCAGTGGGAGGAGGAACACAAGCTCAAAGCCTGTTTACACAATGAAACCTTATCTTCCCAAAACAAAAAACAAAACAAAACAAAACAGATTTGCTGGGGGATGCAGTTTAGTCATGGACATTGGCCTAGCTTTGTACACGGCCCCAATTCTGATCCCAGAAACAATCACAAAGAAAAACTCTGTTGACTCTGTAACGCTCTGGATAAAACATATAAATGTACCATGTGGTTTGTTTATTTGGTTTTTTGGGAAAGGGTTTCTCTGTGTAATAGCTCTGACTGTCCTGGAACTATCTTTGTGGACCAGGTCTGCCTCTGCCTCCCGAGTGCTGGTAATAAGGCCTGAGCCACTATTGTCCAATGATCCTACTTTTATTTTTATGCATATAATGCTTTTTAAAAAACATTTTATGTGCACATTTGTCTGTGTGAGGGTGTTAGATCCCCTAGAACTGGAGTTACAGATGTTGTAAGCTGCCATATGGGTAGTGGGAATTGAACCTGGGTCCTCTGGAAGAGCAGCCAGTGCTCCTAACTACTAAGAGCCATCTCTCTTGTTCTCCATATGGTTTTATAATGAAACTAGATTTGTCAACATGGAGCTAGAAATAACAATAAATGGGGTATAGCTCAGTGATGGAGCACTTGACAAACATGTGGGAGGTGTTATAATTTAGAAAAAAAGCACTGCAAGAGAGAAAGACGCCATGCAACAGAGTTCACGTGGAGGGATTTTTATTAAGGAAAAGGGAACGTAAAACGAGGGAAGAAGGGAGAAACCAGCCTCTGGGGACAGGATCAGCAAAAGAGAAGACAGGCACAGAGAGAGAAGAGGAAGGGAGGGGAGGAGGGAGGAGGAGGAGAAGCAGAAGAGGGAGAGGAAGAGAGAGAAGGGGGAAAGGGGGTAAGGACCCTTTAAAAAGGGAACACAGTTGCACACAGTGAACCTGCAACAGGAGGTGCTCTAGTGGCTACAGCTGAGGTCATATAGCCTATCAGAATCCCAGGGGCAGGCCAGAACAGATGCCTGAATGCTAACAGGAGGTCCTAGGTTTTATCCCTGCATCATACCCACACCAGAAAGACAGACTGACTTTATCCACTAACATTCCACAAATCTTACAAATAAAAAAGTGCAATGGAACAATTAAACAAATACTGTAAACTAAATAAAAAAGAATAAAGAATGAAAAACAGCTACTATTTGTTCCCACATTAAAATATTACAACAGCAGGTTTTTGGGTTTTTTTTTTTTTTTTTTTTTTTTTAGTATTTGTTCTCTACTTTGATTTTAGTATTTTTGAAGAAAACAGGCATTTATTTTAAAAATTTAGTCATCCCATTTATCAGTAAAATTTTAACTCAGGTGCAACAAAAATTTGGTAATAACTTAAGTATTTAAAAATTATTTAACACCACTATGGAACTATTTATTATTAATATACTTTAAAATTCCAATAAAAAAGTAGACAATGTATGGTTTTATTAATAAATAGTGCAAAAGCATCAGTGATAACTGTTTAAACATTAATTTTCTTTGAACAGCCATTGTCTTGGTTTAAGTTTGTGCATAGTGGTCTCTATGGCATTGCAAATAAACACATGAAAATACTTCATATTTTCATGCACAGGTATTATTAGTCTGTAATACTGTTTACAAATTATTATGGATAAGTTAAACTCTACAATAATACACATTTGGATAGCCACAATTATATGAGTAGTAATGAAGAAACCGCCTATGTCTGATATACTTAGATGTCAGGTTGTAATATTTAATGTTCCTATAACATAATTCCTCATTTCCATTCAAGGATACATTTCTATGCATGTGGACTCCCAAATGAGAGCTGAGGAATACGTTCTTTGACCATAATAACAAACTCACACAAAAGACAGTGTTTGTCCTGCTTTAAGGAAGCAATACATTTGTTCATAATCTTTCTCGCCAAGCATCGTTTTCCATATGACTAATGAGAATGCTTACTAGCCCAACCCCAAAGTTCAGTCTTCCAGAGAAAATTATAAAGTTAAAAAAGAGTCACACATTATATATATATATATATGTCAAATTCTAGCAACACTAATGCTAAAAATGACATCAATTGAATTTTCTTTCTTGGATGTCCTCTCTGCCTCATCTTCCCCACTCTTTAATTACATTTCTTAGCATTCATAAAGTGTATTATTTCTATGAATTTTCTATTGTTTATAGATTTATTTTCCTTAAGTAAAATGAAGTTTGAATAGTACAGTTTGTGGTGTGGTAACATCAGCAACAGCCAGTTCTTGTCCATCAACGAGTCCCAATTCTAAAAAGGAAAGAGTGTCATTAGCACAAATAAAAATAAATAAATACCTCAACAAAAAGAATATATTCATACACACAAATTACAATAGTTGTATAGTTCAGATATGTCTCAAAATCCAATTCTTTTTTAAAAAGATAAAATTTTATTTCTTGGAGTTTTATATTTTTTCTATTAAAATAAAGAACCAAAAATTCTATTATTTTTATAGTATAAGTGATAATGACTTGATCATATTTAATTAAGTGCAAATCTAATTTCAAAGCCAATTTTGGGCTACAAACAAGTTCAACACCAGCTAAAGCAAAAGCAAGGCATCCTATCTCCAAACACCAAAGGCTTAGGAGACAGCAATAATGAGGCACCTTCCTAGAAAGTCAAGTGTTACTAATTGTGAACCCTGGTACTGGGGAGAAACAGACAGGCATGGGAGAGAGGGAGAGAGGGAGAAAGGAAAAGAGGGAGAGAGGGAAAGGGAGAGGGAGACAGAGGGAGAGAGAGGGAGAGAGGGAGAGAGAGGGAGAGAGAGAGGGAAGGAGAGAGAGAGAGAGAGAGGGAAGGAGAGAGAGAGAGAGAGAGAGAGAGAGAGAGAGAGAGAGAACAGACATTTACTACTACTAAAAAATACTTTAGGAAACTACTAATATATACATTTGCTTAAAATACCTTTTAACGTCTTGGAAAGATTGGGCCTTGTTCGTTCTTCAATAGATGTTACTGACTGGAAAACAATATTTTAATGTATAGCACATTAAGAAAAAAATACAATTTCCTTGAAAAATGTAAAACTGAAGACTACTGACCTGTAAGTAAAGTGTCCTGTTCTTCCCCTCTAATGTGGCTGTGATAGCTGGAGACTTCATTTGCCTAAATAAAGCAGCAAACATCATTTTATTGAAAGAAATAATTCTTGCTCATTTTAAAGTTTAAATGATTTTTACAATAACAAAAACTCTGAAAACTTACAGAGAAGCACTATTGGTCAGATAGTCTAAAACCTCTTGTAGTTTAGCTGACGGGGAAAACTGAATGTTCTGCGGAAGCTGGCTACATGCTGGACAATTTTCCTGCAGACATAAAGGAATTGAGGCACACAAACTAATGTCAGCCTTTTTCTAAGAAAAGATATAGAAATCAAATTGTTTAACAATCATGCATATTGGAATATTTTTGAAATAGAGAATTCCCTCTAAATTATTTTGCTTTACATTATTTATTTAAGCTAACCAACAAAAAAATACTTATGATTAGCTTTAGTAGCTCAGAACATGAATATTTACGTTCATATTCCTAGTTAATAATATATAAAAGCAAGGGCTGAACAGTGAAAACATTTCCTTTAGTTTAACACTACTAACCTTTCTCTCTGCTTCAAATGTGTATGTGTACAGTCCATCTACATCATTGAATACCAAGTAATTATTAAGGGGAATATATGCACTGTAATGAAAAAAAATGTTGATGTTTATCTAATTGAGCAAGGTTATAACGTGGAGCTATATTCAAGTTAAAAGTAAAACTCATTACCTTGTGGCTATCTTAAAAACCTCAGTGGCACACACAGCTAGAAAGAAAATAAAGGCATTTTAATTTGGCAAAAATTGAATACTTTGAAAGTGAGTGATAAATCAGATAAATTTCTATAGAAAAATAGATGTTAAAATACATAATTTTAAAAACAGGAAAGAATAAGTTTTATATTTATTTTACATAATCCAGCAATACACCTTTTCCTTCATCTTCATTAGATGAATGAAAATCTAGGCCTATGAGTAAAAAGACATGTGAGCATTTTGTCTAAGAGAGATAAAATGTCTTGTAAGACATACTATGGGGAGGTGGTAGTGCTGGAAGGAGTGGAGGTAAGGGAAACTGTTCAGGAAGTAACATATGTAAAAAAAAAAAAGAGAGAGACATAATGATACAAGATATACAGAGGATACAGTAACATATTTGGTTTGGGTAACACACCCAAGAAGATATCAAATTCCTAGAACACAAGTAACTACTAAAATTTCAATTTAGATATTAAGTCAAATATCAAAGCAAAAAGTAAAACTGAGAAAATCTTTTGCTTTACCTGCGATGACTGCATTTGTAGAAGCTACTGCAGGAATAATTCGTTTTACTACCCCTGAAAAAATTGACGAAATAAAATACGGTCATTTCTTTTCTTTTTGTTTCTTTCAAGATTTATTTTCAATTATGTGAGGGGGCATGAGTACATGTATCTGCATGTTATGTACACACACACATGCATATGCAGGTATGTTAACATGTGGGTGTAGGGGTCCTTAGAGTCCAAAAGAGTCTATTTGATCCCCTCAAGTTAGAGTTAGAAGCAGTTGTGTATAATAAGAATTCTTGACAGCAAGTCATCTCTCCAGCTCTGTTTAAATAAACAGTCACCTTAAGTTAAAGTAATAGACTTAAATCATTTAAAGCCTGATTGTTAAATCCCATTTTCTGAAACTTGATTTTTCAGGCTTTCAAATCAAATGAAATTGGGCACAGCCAGGCTCAGTGACATGTGCCTATTCCCAGCACTTGAGAAGCTGGAGCAGAAGAACCATGAGTTTGAGGCCAGTCTGTGCTACACAGAAAAATGCTATCTCAAAACTAACAAATGAACCCCCTTCCAAAAAAAAAAAAAAAAAAAACCCTAAAATCCTAAAAAGCTTAAACATGAACTATCTTCTTTCACATTCCCAATATTCTATAGTGTGTTGGAAATATTAAGTAATAGTATTGAAATAGTCTTTGTAGTTTTACATGATGATAAAGCAGTAACACAACAGTGTTTCCTTATACTCCAGGGACAGCGTGAAAGTGTGAACAGTAAATATTATTTAATGTTGCTGACATGGTGAAGCTAGTCACACCATCCTTGTTCTAAACAAATGGAAAGCAAGGCTGAGAAATTAAATGTCACATGCACACTATCCCTGGTATACATGTAGGAACGAGTTGGGCCCACACATACCCATCCCACATTAGTCTTATAAACTGATACACTGTACTAGAGTCTGAAAAGCCTGAATAAGTATAAAGAAAAGCTGCCTAATTATTTTTGATATAGTTAGCTAGTTCAAGTCATTCTATTCACAAAATAGCACAATTTAAAAAACAACTTTTAAAAAGTATCTTTCTTTTACACCACAGTCCCAACCACACAAAATCCGACACACAGTTCTCATTTTGACTATGATCTGCACTGCCATAGTCATCTAAGTAATGAACAAACCGTCTCCTATAGTACAAAGAAAGACTGTCTTCTAACTGCACTTGAATTGCTTGCTCTAGAAGAAACCACATGATCCTGGAGGGTGAAGAAGCACTGCAAGATGTGTCCCTAGCACTTTAGCAGGAGGAGCACAAGGCAGGCTGGTGGAGGGAAAGGTGAGAAAACAGGCAGTAGGCATGAACTGAACTTCCGATACTAGAATATGAGTAAATAAAAGGAAATAATCACAGAAGAGAAATGACAAACTTGCAAAAAGAACACAAAGCACCATAAATGGAGCACTTTCTAGAGAATTTAGTGAAACTCCAGAAGGGATGAACTAAAATGGGACTGGAACACTAGCCACCAAGGCTGAGCAGGAAGACTGCTCATTGCGAGTCCATGTTAGAGGAGACACATTAAGGGACTGTAACTGATTCAGCACTCAGAAAATGGGAGGACAGACCACCCAGGCTTCTGTAAAGCTTCTGGAAAAATCTTTCATGGTTTCCTTGTAAAGACAGGGAAGAAGTCTGAGAGACCCAAGAAGACTTGATAACTGATCGAGACAAATCTAAAAGGCTGCTAAGGCCCTAGGCAATCTCCAGAACCAACATAAAAAGTCAATAAACAATCCTAGAATTCTAGAATTCTGAGAGAGAGGAGGGATGAGGAGGGAGAAAAGGGGAAGAGAAGGCCTAGCAACTGTATTGGTGAAAAGATATGCACATTTTAATGAATAGCAACATCAAAGAATGGAAACAGAACATTAATACAAACAACAAATGACAGCAAAACATCGGCTCTCCTTTAGGACTGTACCCATCTTCAGAGATAAGGCTAACCCTAAAATGCTGCACACAGGCCTAGAAGATCCAAGGATGAATAACTGGATGCTGGTCAGGGAAGAACACCAAAACTTGAATCCTGTGACACTGAGGAAACAGGAAGACTTGCAAGTGGTAAAAATTACAAATGTGGAGAAAATGCAATTGCTGTGCTCAACAGATAGAAACTACAAGTAGAAAGAGAATTAGGGACTGGAGAGATGGCTCATAGTTAAGAGCACTTCCAGAAGACCCCAGTTCAGTTCTCAGTACCCACATGCAGCCCACATCTTTCTGTAACTTCATCCAGAGGATCCGATGTCTTTTCTGTCCTCTGCAGGCACCAAGCAAGCATAAAATGCATGTACATACAAGTAGGCAAAACACTCGTAACATAAAAATTTAAAAATAAAATAAAAAAGCAACTAGATTGTGTAAGATACTGGATAAAACTCAAACCAAACAAGATACAGATTCCTGCTTAAAATATAGAGTCTTTTGACTGCTCCCAGGAGGGAATGATTTCCCCTTTAGTGAAAGATGAAGTAAACAGACTTTGAAGACAGGTCTCTTTCAACTGTGTAAGTACCAGTAGGTGATACCATTCGGTCCCCACTAGCTGCGTAGTACCCATTCTGCTGAACTCAGTTCCCTCCTACCTCGGGTAACTGGGAAACTATCACTCTCATAGTTCCTTAATGAACTTCAAATGAATGGCAATCTCTAAATACTCTCTAGTCAAGCATCCTCCCCACAGAGCATCCCCCCCCGCATCAATCCCACAATCACGACAGTTCACTAACTCACCTTGAGTGAGTCTATAGGTAACACCTCTAATATTATACTGTGATGCTCTCTCTACAGACTTTTGGAAAATCCACTGAATATGTTCAGGGTCATCTCCATCTAATGGAACCCCATCTGTTTTGGGGGAGACAGACATATATAACCATAAGGCAATTTTTATATGAATGTCAAAATGAATAATATATTACTTTCTAAAGTCTAGATTGTTAAAGTACCTCCAAAAGGCTGCTCTTTAGGCCACTGCAACATCCTTACATACTCAATACAGTGTTCTGGGAGCCTGGGCATAGATGCAATGGTGCACATGGGGAAATTGACCTAAAACACAATTTGTCTTTCTTAGTAAAATTTAAATAATGATTTATTTTAAAATGCAATGTCCAGGTCTGCTTTAGTTTATAACATTTATTTCAACTCTATATAACAAAACACTATAAAACGTTCAAACTGCTATACTAATAAGAGGGAATCAGCACCTTTAGGTTGAGCTGCCTATAAAGAATGACACATTCGTTCTACATTTTTGGAGCATATTCACCCAAGTTCTGTTGGCAATGAGAAGAAAAATATTAAATAAATTCTGAAATGTGAATGATTTTGTTTTACCTGTGTTTAATGCAAAGGTATAATACATATCAACACAAAAACACAATCAGAATTAAATCAATTATAATTTAATACTCATAGGGCTACTACCATTTATAAATCAAAATTGTAACTATTCTTTAAAGTGAGTATGTAGATTAAAGAAACCATCTTTGAAAAGATCGTTCTTAATCCTATTTTTCAATTTTTATTGCATTTATTTTGCATGTATGTTTATAGGAGCACATGCTACAATATACATGTGAAGGTCAGAAGGAAACTTAAAACTCTCCCCTTCCACCATGGGGGTCCTAGGACTGAACTCGGTATCTTTATCTGCTGGGCCATCTCACCAGTCCTTTTTCCTAGTACTTTCGTTCTCTAAAATAATTACAGTAGACCTTCCTTATTCAAGAAAGGTATGTCCTAAGACCACAACAAATGTCTGAACCCTATGGACACACACTATATCTTAAGATAAAGTTTAGCATATAAATTAGGCACAGTAAGAGATTAAAATAACATTAATAAAAAAGAATTCAGGGACTAGAGAAAGAATGTTAATCCCTCTTGCAGAGGAGCCAAGTTCGGTTCCTAGTACCCACATCAGGTGACTCACAACCTCCTGAACCTCCAGCTCCAGGGGATCTTATGCTTCCAGCTTCTTAGAGTACCTGCACCCACGTGTACACATGCATTCACAGAATAAACAATTAAAATAAAATCTAAAAGGAAGAACAACTCAAGTATATTGTAACAGTACAAGATGATTCAAAATTTCACATTACCCAGAAATGGATGCAACTTAAAAAGTTGGGGGAGGGCAATTTTAATCTAATAAATCATTTATTTCTGGAATTTTGTTTTAATATTCGCAGCTTACAGGCAGCTATAACCATGGATAATAAAACTACAGATTAAGTGCAGAGGTATACGGGGGAAAAAAGACAGAATATAATTTATCCTGAATAACTTTGTAATTTCTCTTAAATAAAACATTAAGGGACTAGAAAGACAGTTAAGAGTATATAGTCCTCTTTCTGAAGACCTGGGTTTACTTCCCAGTGCCCACATTAAGCAGCTCATACCAACCTACCAACTACAGAGGAATCTGTCACCTTTGACCTTCAGGGACACTGTATTCACATACCTATATACTCACACATATACACACACATAATCAAAACAAAATAAAAAACCCTGCCAAGTATGAAACCATAAAAATAAGACCATCTTGATATATAGTGTCTTCTCTCACGTAGACTGTCATACTTTATTCTTAGTAAATTTTGTTTAAATTTGGCTTTTGTTTTGATGCTGACGTGCACAAGTTTAAGCCCATGCCCTCATTATGGCAAATACTAACCTATACCCCTAGGCCTTAGCATATCTTTAAATATACGTTTATCCCCAATACAAACACCAGACACTGACTAAATGTAATAACCAGCACTAATTACAGCCCCAGATACTAAGAAAGAAATGCAGATGTTTTTCTGCTGACCTGCGGTGGATAAAGTTCCAGGGTGCACTCAACACAAGCAGTCATTCCAGGTAAAATCACCCGGGCATTTCCTTTAAAGCCTTCGGTCCCTCCATCTATCAAAGGGACAATGGAGCTTGGATCCAACACACCATCTTCGTAATTTAGAAGAGATATCTAGGAAAATGTTTTAAAGGGTTTAAAGAAGGGTACAGGAAATGGGGGTAAAAGCAGCAGCATACTTCCAACAAATTCTAGGATTCAGTTTGGGACTCAGCAACATATCAGAATGAAGAAATTATTCCTAACAATAAATATTTCTCACTGAAAACAATGAAAGGCAATAAAAGCGGTATATATCTACTTAATTTAAAATTAAACAAATTCTTATTTTACAAATATATGATAATTTTGCTTTGGGCTATGTCAAAAGCAACAGCAAAGATCTTTAAAAATGCCAGCACTGAAGTGTTTACCAGCATTCCATTGATCCATCTTCTGGCTATGATAGAGTCCAGGCCACACACAATAATATGAAATTCTATGAAAAAAAAAATCCATGTTTAATTTTTGATCCAGTCTCACTATGTAGTCCTAGGCTGGTCTCACATCCTCCTACCTCAGCCTCTCTACTGCTGGCCCTACCACATCCACTAAGTCTAGTGCTTACAAATGCATTACTGTAACAGTGGTTTGACACCAGCCCATGGACTGTATCTGATCCATCTCCGGACAACAGAACTCTCTGCCTTCCATCCAACTTTGCTGTGCCTCAAAAACTGCTTTGAACACAGTTTACCAATTTAAAGAAAAGCAGTTATGCAAAGTAATTCACTATGTAAGAAAAAAGCAAAACTAATTTTATTAGAATCTGCCCACCCTCCTAATCCTTCAATAATTCTTATTCAAGTAAACAGCTAGTGATCTCTACTAAGAATCAGGACAGTGGTATTTCAGTTAGCCAACAAGCTTACTCAAAACACCACAGAGAGAAACCAACTATGAAAGGACACTCCAGCAACCAGAATGGGGGGAAAAAAAACAACAAACTGTAAGAATTAACGAGAATTTCGTTTCAAGTGGACAACTTACGTCGGTAGAAAGTGTCATTAAAATCTTGAATCTTGTTGAAATGCCTGAATCCATGTAAAGGAACTTAAGATGCCAAGTTTCAAATTTCTGAAGTGATGTTAACAATGCCATAAAAAAGTGTTTATTTAAAACAATAGGTAATCAATGTGGAATTCAAGAAATCTGATATGAACATAACCCTACTTTCTGACAAAAATATTTTAAATTATTATCTTATGCATGTATTTGTATGCCACAGTGCACAAACTGAGGCAGGTCTGTCTCTCCTGTTTGTCTGTCTTTCCTGTCTGTCTGTCTGTCTGTCTCTCTCTCTCTCTCTCTCTCTCTCTCTCTCTCTCTCTCTCTCTCTCTCACACACACACACACACACACACACACATACACACACATAATGTTATGGCATTTTGTGAACTTGTTTCATTTTGCTTTACTTTGGCATTTTTTGCATTATTGGTCTTTTACTTATTTGATTTATATTTTAGTGGGAGTTAGGTGGGGTCTTTTTTGTTTAAGAGAGGAAAAAAAAGACAAAGTTGAGTGGATAGGGAGTGAGAAGCACTTGGGAGAGGGGAAAAAACATGATGAAAATATATTGTGCAAAAAAAATTCTTTTCAATAAAAAACAGACTATCAAAAAATGTCAAACTATTGGAGCCTTATATAAAAACAATACAGAGAATTCCAATAGCTTTTTTAGTTGCTAGTACAGACGGGTTTGTTGGGTTTTAAGAGGTCTGGGGGCCTTGAAGTAAAGTATGCCTATTTTCCGCCCCTCATAAAATTCAGCTGGAGGTCTTTTTTCACCCAATCAGCAACTACTGGTCATCATCCTGTATTTGCAGGCTACTCATGAATCCTGTTCTATTAGCTGTGAGAATGAGTCAGTCATAGTACCTAACATTTTAAAAACATAAGAACTGCACACCTTCAATCTCAGGACTTGGGAGACAGGCCAGCCTGGTGTACACAGGAAATTCCAGGACAGCCAGGGCTACATAAAAAGACCGTCTCAAAAAAATAAAAAAAAAAAAAGACAAGACTGTACAAAATATGTTTAATTTTTCTAATAAAGGAATTTCTAATACAAACGATACTGCTCTAAACAATGTCCATGTTTTTAACAGAAGAACGAAAGAGGTACAGCTTCTCTGTATGGCCTTTACAGCTTATGTAAATATGTTACTCTGAAGTAAATCTGTTTAAAAATGGAAATAAAGGCTTCTTTGTAAGGAAACCGAATTACAAGGGAGGATATTTACATTCTATGTAGCCCCACTGTTGAGACCTAGGAAATTTGTTTGATAGACATCCATTAAGGACAGACTATCTTGGGCTGCATCCTGGTCTCCCAGTTGCCACTCCTCCACTGCTTCCTTTGTTTCTTTTTCAACCTAGTTTCCAGTGTGCCTTAGGTCCCTGCTTGCCCACCATTTAAATGGAATAGAGTTCTGAATGAGTGAGGGTTAGAAATGAGTTGATTTTTTTTTTAATGCATGCATTTCTAAGTATAAAAGTCTAGAGAAGAACTCTCTCTGTTGAAAGGATACGGGACCACATTGCAGTTAGGAACTCGGTCATTTAGGAATTCTGCAGCAACTTCAGCCTTGGGTCTTCCAACATCTTTAGGCCTACGGAAAACATTACATTAAATTGTCATCCATAGCCAAGCACTACGAGGTCAGCCTTGTCTACAGAGGGAGTTCCAGGACAGTCAGGGCTATACAGAGAAACCCTGTCTCAATTTAAAAAAAAATCATCTAGCTTGTCATCCATAATATGAATTTAGATGGTCTACATAATTAGCTTCCAAACATAAAAATAAACAATTTATAACATACTTAGAAAAAATATTTTAACTACATATCTTTACTTAATTATATGTATTTCCATCTGCACGTGAGTATGTACATGTGAGTGCAGACATCTGTGGAGGCTACAGTTGTCATAGACTCCCTGGAGCTGGAATTGCAGGCAGATGTGAACTAGCTGACATTGGTCCTGAGCACTGAACCTACGTCCTCTGCAGGGACAACTGTGCTCGTCAATGATAAGCCAACTCTCCATCAATCCCTAAGGATTTTTATACCAGCAATAAATTAAATACATAGTTATTAAACCCTTGCTGATAGTCCAAATATCACAAGTCTAACTGTATTTAACTGAAAATATAAACTATTGAAGAGTAGGGTCCGACCCCCCAGGTCAAGTAAAACAGCATGTTTAGTGGCCACTTTCAACCATGACAATTCCTAATATAAAAATATCCTAGACCCAGATCCTTCCAAGTATACTGCCTGAATCCCAGAATCACGATGGTTTGGTTTTCTGGGACAGAAATCTCACTCTATAACTTGGGCTAACCCCAAGGTTATTACAAACTCCAACTAATCCTCTTGCTCCAGCCTCCCAAATGCTGGAATTACAATTGGAAGTCACCGTGCCTGCTTCACTGTTTTTTATGCTGGTCTTAGTAAAATATACACAAAGAGATTCACTCTATGAAAGGAAGAACCCCTAGGTATCACTTCAGTAGGAATCAGAGGTCCCTAAAGCATGGTGGGGTTTGTTATTTCCTGTTTGTTTTGAGACAGATATTACTATGTAGCCCAGGCTGGCCCAGATCCTCCTGTCTCAGCTTCCTGAGTGTTAAGATTATAGGTATGCACCACTAGGCCCAGCTCCTTTAACCTCGTTTTAAAAGAAAGAATAAATTTCAAAAACATTATCAACATTTTTAAGAAACTAGTCTGGAAGCATCACTTTTTGACAATAACTAGATGTTAAGTACAAAGGTACAAACATGAATATTTTCTTTTTACTATTTCCTCATAGTTCTCATGGAAATTGGTTACCCTTCATAAGTAAGACTTAGTGCTTAATTAGAACTTCCTATAACACATTTGTACTCCTAGACATTGAACCCTTACTAATTTCCTTCATACCCAGCAGTGCAAATATTTTTTAAAAGTAAAATAACAAATCAAAATTTTATTTTATTTAAAATTAGAATCTTAAAGGAGACATTTAACTGGGTCAATTTTTCTCTTCTTCTATAAAGAATTATTCTTTTCCCTTTTGAAGTTGCCAAGAATTTTATTCTTGTCCTTACTTGTGTAAAAAAGGACTAAAAATCAGAAATCTTGATTTGAGTACCACACTCAAGCACTCTGCAGACAGTTCTTCACATATGGAAGAGGAAAACAGTGAAGTGCCAAGATGCTTCTAAATGTATTTTTGTGCTTTTACAAGTCTCACACACAAAAAAACTCCAGTGTGGTTTTAGTGAAGACTGTTACAAAATTTACAGGATCAGAAACTAATCAAATGCTGCCAACTAAAACAGTGTCATAAATAGAATGGCAAGTCACCCTTCCTGGCCCCATGCCCAAATTAGTTACCTCTGTAAGTATCACTATTACTCTAATTAGGGTAGTTACAAAGTAAAGGAATGGCTTATTATCAATAACCAATCATCTTGGTCTATTTTATAGTAATATACTAAAAACTTGTCAGAATGGAAAAGGCACACAAAATGTATACATGTGCTTATAAAACAATCATCCTCCAAATACTCAGGATATAGTTTCGAATATTTACCTAAAATGTGAAAGTTTTGCAATGTAGAAAACTTCAAATGTTTATCAGAACTTTTAAAATATCAAAACTTACCTAAATAAAAACTGCCTATTTAGATTGGAAACATCTATAGTATCCATGTCTATAACATGAATCTGTCTGAAACCAGACAGTGCCTGTGGAAAGAAAAACAATCTAATTAGGCAAGAGTTTCCTTTCTTTTAAAACATACAAAAATATATGTCCCAAATCCATACATTTACAGTAATAAATTCTACATAATTGCATTCTTTGGCTTAAAATAAAGTCTGTACAATGCATAAAATGCATGAATATTGTCAAAGGCCAAAAATGCACAAGCATTCAGGTTTAAAGCATCTATAACCAAAAGAAAACTCACAAAGATAGCTTTCCATCTGCCTAGAACCTTTCCTTCCCAGTGTTCTAGCACACTCCTCAGTCTCCACTCAAACTGCACCTTCTAAAAACCCTGCCCTTCACCACCAGCTGCCTACTCACCCTTCCTTTCTCCATCCATTTACTACCCTTTGAACCCCCCCTCTCTCTCTCATTTTCTCCAACAAAAAATATGACTCCCATAAATAATCACTTGTCTATGTCATTGTGTCTTTATCACCTAAATGGTGCTTGCCATTTACAAGAAGAGGCTCAATAAGCATTTGGTTAATCAGTGGTATTAATGTCATAGTCTCCCCTTTTCTCTTTTTAGAATGAGCCCTTAGGGGGCTTACAGTCAATGAAAAGGAAGAGGAAAAAAACTATCCATGTCTTCTATGCTTATATTTAATACAAGCAAAATAAATTATAAAATAAAGGCCTACATTCTGTGTATGAGCGTAAAAGATCAGAATATTGCAAATTAATAACAACTACTCCCTGATGTTGCTTGACGAATAATCCTCAGATCTAATCTTTAATGACAGTAATTTAAAAGACAGTATACACTGTAACAGTACATCGTGGCTTCAAAATGAAAAAAGTTAAGCTTTAACAGACTTGTTCATGCCTAATGCCTAGACAAAAAACCACGGCCAGCTCCACAAACTCTTCCCTTCTATAAGTTTTACATTTTCACACTGCTAGTGTAAGTCTGAGAGGGTGCTACCATTTTGGAACACTACACTATTCCATACATACTGTTATTTATTTCAGTAAGACTTATCTCCCCAAATTTCGAATTCACTGCAGACAGAGATCACAGTGGCCTACAATTTAATACAGCACTAAACAGAGTGAGCTATTTCATTTTAAAACTTTGGTAGGAGCAATATTAGTGTTTCCTAGCAAATCAGTGTAGCTGTCAGGGCTGAAGACCTGGCTTAGCAGTTAAGAGCACTTACTGCTCCTGCAGAGGACCTGGGTTTGGTGGATCACAAGTTTCTGTAACTCCAGATTCAGTGTGACACCCTCTTCTGACATCCCTGGGCAGCAGGTACACATGTGGTATACATACATGTACGCAAATCTCTTATAAATGTAAATAATAAACCTTGTAAGTAAGTAAATTTAATTCTTGGCACGTTATTGGTGTCCTGTCTCTGGCTAGAAGCTGCTTAATCTTCTAGTTTTCCACCTTCTACACAGTGAGAAGCCAGGCATACAGCTGCCCTACATTAATTCTCTCCTTCCTCAAGCTGTTAGACAGAAACTTCTACAAAGCTACTTCATGGTGATAAGAACTCTAAGAATGCAATTACATCACAACTATTTATTTCTAAACAGTACACAGAAATAGGTTTAGTAAAGGCTCAGCTGTCCCAAATCTTGGCATTCACTATCATATGGTCATCAAGCACAACCATCTTAGGACATGCAATACTTCAGTGAAAAAGAAAGAACTGGTGACCCAAATTAGATTTTAAGAACCTCACTACAATCCAGGAGAAAAAAATGAGAATCTTTTAATTTTGCTGCACCTCAATGTGCCCTTTTGGATAAAATGATACAAAACATCACCTAAATGGGTTATTTAGAGAAGCAAAAGAAATAATACATTATTTGAGATTACACATTAAAAGATGAACTACTCTGTTATTCACTTCAATGAAATAAAATTAGCACTAGGCAAAAGGAAGCAACAACAAAAAAGAGCAGAGAAGAAACAAATGACTTTAAAAGCCTTTCAGAGTTCCAAAGTAACGTTACGTACTTTTATTACTGTATAGAATTTGGCCTGCTAAACTTACCCAATAAATATAAAAGGAAAAATTAACAATCATGATATGAAGGCATTCCTCATATGACAAAAAAGTAAAAGGACTTATTCATCTCTAAGAGAACAGTATGTTATATGTGATATATTACCAGGTTTTTCAGGAGCTCGCATCCTAAGCCACCAGCTCCAATGACTAGAACTTTGCATGTATCTAACAAGAACTGGAGCGACTGCAAAGAAGGAAAGGCATATTAGACGCTAGGCGAGCACTACAGGACCCACGAACAAGGCAACAAGCCACACGATAGGTGTTAATATAGGCATAAAAAAGGGCAATTATCTATAATGAACACACCTGGCGTATTATCAATTACTTCAAATTATAAAAGAGATGTAATTACAAATTTTGAAAGCCTAATGATTTCATAGTTTCAATTTTAACACTTAAAGTTGACTATATGAAATTAAAAGCCTACTTCTAACCAGAAAACGTACCTCTAGGGCTGCACGACTCAACAGATAAGAGCACTTGTTGCTCCTGCAGAGGATCCAGGTTTGGTTTCCAGCACGTATGTGGTGGCTCACAACCATCCATAACTCAAGTTCCAGAGGTATGGAGGCCCCTCTACTGACCTTTGTGAGCACTTGGCACACACAGTGCACATACGTATGTGAAGGCAAAACTACTCAGATCATAAAATAAAAATAAATCTAAGAATAATTTTAAAAACTACCCCTAGTTATTTTTATCTTTTTTTCAAGGGTTGGTTTATCATTTCATAGGTAATGTAACAACTTTACTACAGTATTCTCTATTTTCCTTCTCCCATTCTTTATGTTTTTTTAATTTTAGGGAAGACATCAATTACTTAACTGATTTTTCTCAAAACAAAACAAAAAAAAAAAAAATAAATGCCAAAACCAGAAGATAAAGGGACATCAGTGTTTGAAGATCTAAAAAGAAAAAACGAGGTAAGAGTAGTTACAGTTTCCTTTGAACAATGAATGAAACTTATAAAATGGTAGAAATTCAGGAAATTCCAAATCAGCAAAATTGCTTAAGAGAAGTGACAATCTTAAGCTAGTGTACAGAAACACTTTCAAAGTACAAGAAAATACGATGTAACTGTATTATCCAAAGAAAGAATACTAAGCATTCTGCTCACTATTAAAGGATGAAAGGGATCTGTTTACACAAGCTACTGAGCCAAATTCAAGAGTTTACACAACAACTTAATGAGTAATTTTTCTATTTCAAAATCTCTTCATGAACACAAAAGACATAAAACACACTATAGAGAATAAGTTTTCTTCCTACTTCGTAGTAAGAAACAATTTTTTATCTAATTAAATATCTGCTTTAAGCCAGACATAGTTCAAAATATATATTATACTGAAAGCACATTTTTAACATTCAATTAATTATAGTCAATGTTAAGTAAAGATTTCCAACTAAAATACCTAAGTATACCTTAGTATTATAAGAATTAATTTACCATAGTAGTGCTACAAAAGGGAAAATGTATCTTAGAAATACTTTTAAACCAGAATTTTATGCATACCAGAATATGAAATCATCAAGTTATTCTATTCTTGAAAATTTTAAACTTACATGAAAAATGTAAAAATGCATAACTAGTCATTTACATAAAATCAATCGTAAAGATTTAGTTCAATACTCACAATAACTTAAATTTCACAAAACAGCTTTAGTGATTTGAATTCCAGCAAATTAAAAAGGAAGCATTTTATTATTTTTGAAATGTAAAACTATTCGAGCAGTTATTTAAAAATAAATGTTTCTCACTTCAGTGCTGGGTTCGAAATCAGGGTGTGTGAAGGGTCCAGATCGCTCGAGGAACTTCTTTACATGGTTCCAGCGACCTTCCCAGTCTCCAGTGTCCCCACACCCACCATCAACAGCCATTCTGCATAGAACACAGTAAATTCTGCTGCAAAGATCAGTACGAAAAAGCCAAGCTTACAACTATTAGGTCTCCCCAGATGTAAACGTAATCACATCAGACCTGCTCAAATAAAAAGGAAAACTGAGTTGTGGTTATATTTTCCCAATGTTGGCTCTTCTGTTACAAGAAAGCACTTTTTACCTACTTGACTAAATAAGCCAGTCTCTTTTCCTAGCTTCCAAAGATCAAAGTGAGAAAAGGACTTCCCTCTGTGTGGTATTTACAGTCACTGTGAAAGTCCACAATCTGTTCCTTCAGTACACTTGGGAAGGGAGACAGCAGATGAAAAGGATGCGGGGGACTTTGGAACTATGGTGCTTCAAATCTAATACTATCTGTGGCTCCTCCCAAATTGGAAAGGTGCGATCTACAAAACATTTTGGATAAAAGCAACTCTCAACACTTCTTCTCCTTAGAGGTCCCAGGATTTTCTTAAGTCCTCTGTTAATACTGTCACTAAATACGCAAAATGTTTAGGTTAAAATTAGGCCACAGATAGCATTACCATCAAGAAATCTATGAGACTATGCAACAAAATAAAGTGGACTCCTCTTTAAAAAACAAAACAAAAAACAAAAAGAACCACATGCACTTTATAATTATAGATTCATGTTTGGTTGTGATAACTTTCCTGTAACTGTGCAATTTCTACCTTCAAATATATTAGTGATATCAAATTTTTACAAAAAAAAGATCAACACGTATTGCATAGTTGGGTTTCATTCCACAACCAAGCACATCCTAACTTTGAGAAGATTACTCAACTGTCAGAAACCTCACCAGTAGATTGCAACTACTTCTGATGGTCATGAGATAAAGATACAATTACACAGAGGACTTAGGACCGCTCTTAGCATATAGCAAGCATCCAAACTTCGCCATTTCATGCAAAAAAAAAAAGGGGGGGGGGGGGAATTAGAAGGTGGGAAAGGAATGTGAACTTTTGCATTTGAAATTCAACCATGAGGGGAACATGGGGAAAGAGCAAAGTACTATTGAGAAGTGATACAGAAATTATGAATTCACCACACCCACTACAGGAGTATGTTTTTCCCTGCCACGGAGGGAGGGGAACCATATAGTATTGGTCATATGAAAAGAACTGTAAATCTTTGGCACCAAGAAAATAAGTAACTGATACAGGTTATGTGATAAATGAGCGAGCAAGTGCTGGGGTCGACATACCCTTTAAGACCCAATTGCCTTGCAAAACTGACACGTTTTACCACAATTCTTGACGCACAGTGTTCATAAAAAGTTTCTAAGGTGTACTGTTGTTCCAGTGTTTACTAAGGATCCAAAACAGGCCTCGTGTCCATTTAGATTTAAATTGGATTCACTTGCCACAAGGTCCCAGCTCTGACAATTTGGGTTGGAGGAAGAGGGGGCCACCGGGCGGCTTTTGCAAGAGCACAACCGGGGAGCGACCGGTCGGTGGCCGGGGATGGGGACAGGGTCAGAAGTGAGGCCGCGCGGCCTGCTCCGGGTGCCCCCCTCCCAGACCCCGGGCCCGCTGCGGCTGGTCCCCTAGGCCTGGGGTTGAAGGGAGGCGGGGGTCTCCGGAGAGGACCCCGGCCTCCCGGCAGCACTAACTTCTCAGCCAGCAGCTCCTCTATTCTCCTTCTTTTCTTCTCCCTAAAAGAAAGAGAGAATAAAAGAAGGGTCAGCATCAAGCTCCACAGAGGGCGCCGCAAGGGTATGGGGGGGACGAGGGGATGGGGCGGGGGTTAGGGAGTCCCCAGGTGGCAGCGGTGACCGCCCACTGCCGCGCTCTCACAACCCAGCCCAACCCGGCGCTCCGGCAAAATCCCGATACTTACGGCTCCTCGCCATCCGCCATATTGTTCCCCGCCTCTTCCCAGAGGCCTTCGCGGCGGGTTGGACCCGCCCGTGAGGGGCGGGACTGCAAGTAAACGGCAGGAGAAGGGGCGGAGCCAGAGCGGGACGAAGGAGCTGCTGCTGAGGAAATTAAAGGGCGGGTCGGAGGCGTGGCTTCAAGGGAGGCGGAGCTGACATTTGGAGGACGGGGATTGAAGGAGGGAGGAGAAAGTCTTGCAGGTGCGTTGGGAAGAGGCTGCAAGGAAGAGGAACGAGGGGCGGGGCCAGTACAGGGGACGGGACTTCAGGGAAAGAAGGGAGGGCCAGGGCTGTCTGGGGATGCAAGCTGAACCTAGGGCCTTGGGCCTTTTAAGCATTTCCACACTAATTAAAATCTTGATTAATTGTACCTACTTAAATAATGTTATGCTATCTATAATGTTGCCACTCCGCATGAACTTAGGTGCTATTTATTTATACACTTGTATGGTAACCAAAATTGCATAAAATGTTGATGAGTTCTATTTAAAAGCTAAAAGAATCACCCTAATATGCCAGTGCTCTTCGCAGGGAAAAATGGTGAGAAGAATTTCCGTTTTCCATAATTCAGGAAGATTCAAAATCCTTGTCTTTATAGGCAATTTAAACATTAAATAGAAGTAGGGTGGAGAGTCGTATCTTCTTTGTGAAAATCTATATTAATATTTTGCTTTCACATAATTCTGTCAAAAAACTATACGGTTATTCATAAATATATCCATATTTATAGTATATACATAAGTGAATGATTGATAAATGAGATAGATGATAGATATGAAAAACAGAAATTTATTGTATAATCCATTACCTAAAGATGGTAATAAATGCCAGTGAAGTTTTGATTCTTTTTTGTCCTTAGAGAAAGCATTTTAATTACATATAAACAGTTTTAATTTATAATTTTTACTTAGTAAAGCTTTTAATACTTTTTAACATAAAATGAATATTTTAACTTTCAGAAAAAAATAAATAAAGCATTTTACAAAGGGAGGGATACTGACTGAAAAAGCCGAACTATTGACTTTTTCATTCACAGTCATATACTGTCTACAAGTGACAGTCACTAGACTAGACAAGAAGAGGAAAAATAATTGTGTTCATATGTTTTAAATATCTCTCTACACCTTTACTGAGGTGAGATAGAAATTTAAAATGGAGTCTGAGCTGAATTTAAACCCTTACTACCCAGACCTTGGACATTTCCAGACCCCCATTTTTTTTTTTTTTTTTTTTTTTTTTTTTTTTTTTTGGTTTTTCAAGGCAGGGTTTCTCTGCAGCTTTTTTAGAGCCTGTCCTGGACCTAGCTCTTGTAGACCAGGCTGGCCTCGAACTCACAGAGATCCGCCTGCCTCTGCCTCCCGAGTGCTGGGATTAAAGGCGTGCGCCACCACCGCCTGGCTCCAGACCCCCATTTTTAAAGTAAGAATACGGTATTTACCAATTAAGATTGAAAATTAAGTGAAATCCTGGGTGATTCTCAAATATGGTCCTTGATCAGAATCACTTGCGTGTTAAAAATGCCAGTTTTTTGAGTTTTATAATAGGTGGTTTTGTGGATGTGTTGTTCCGAAATCAATAAAGTGCCACAGATAAAGCTTTCAGGGTGCTCATTAAAGTAGGGGCTGTTCCTCGCTTGTGGCATCTCATCTATTCTTTGTCCTTTTCTTCATTGAACCTTAAAGAAAGCTTGTCTATTATGATCCCCCGGCTATGTTCATCAATAGCATTCATTGAGCTAAAAAAAAAACAGAGCCAGGCAGCGAGTGGGGGAGGAGAGTTTGAGGGTGACACCAGGAGACACCCACCTCTTCCTAAGTCTCATGTCTCAAGATCAACTCAGACATTTTTCTTTTCTTGGCCAGACATTTCCACACATGGACCTCACTAAGGTGGAATCATTTCTGGCCAAAAAGGGTTTTCTGTGGGCAGGCCTTTGATTCATGACAACAAATACCTTGGCCCCCTCAGAGAATAAAAACTAACAGAGATTGGCCATCTATGTCCCAGAAGAAGATACCGAGCCTTAGAGATAAGACAGAAATTCCTCAGAAGTCTAGAAAGATAACAGTTAAGAGTATTGCTGCTCTTCCAGAGGATGCAGGTTGAATCCCCAGTACCCACATAGTACTTCACAATAGCTCATAACTCTGTGGGCACCCAGCACACAAGTGGTACAGATAGATTTACATGTAGACAAAACACCCAAAAGAAGCCTACAAAGGTCTTAGTCTTGCACCGCTTGTCTTGAGTGACACCTTGACTCACCATGTTGACAGTTGACAGCTGACACCAGACATCCCGTTATTAGGTCAGCTGATTAGAAATTGCCATCTAGCCAGGCAGTGGTGTGGCTCATGCCTTTAATCCAGCACTCAAGAGGCAGAGGCAGGCAGATCTCTATGAGTTCGAGGCCAGTTCAAGCTCGCTTGTCTACAAAGTGAGTTCCAAGATAGTCGGGGCTACACAGAGAAACCCTATCTCTAAACCCTTCCCCCCAAAAAAAGAAGAAAGGAAGAAGGAAGGAAGGAAAAAAGAAAAAAGAAAGAAAGAAAGAAAGAAAGAAAGAAAGAAAGAAAGAAAGAAAGAAAGAGCCATCTCCATTTGCTCATGCTGACAGTAACAGTGGCATGTGAGCAAAATCCTCAGTGCATTCATTTCATTTACATTTATGACAGAGCACATCATAAACTATTAGACATTTGCTACAGTATATGGACAGACAGAAGAACACTCAGGGTGGTGCTTACTAAAGCTTAAGTCTCTGTGGAAAAGCCCCAAGAGACTTCCAAAAAAATTTATGTGTATGTACCCTGTGTGTAGGTATATGTATGTATTATGTGTATGCCTACAGAGGCGAGAAATAAAGTACCAGATCCCCTGGAGCTGGAGTTCCAGGCCGTTGAAAGCCATTTCATGTGGGCCTTCAAGAAGAACAGCAAGCGCTCTTTTCTGTTAAGATTTATTTTTTATTTATGTGTATGAGTGCTCTATGTGCATGTGTGCCTTTGTGCCAAAAGAGCATCGCATCCCTTTATAGATGGTTGTGAGACACCACGTGGGTGCTGGGAACTGAACCCAGGTCCGCTGGAAAAGCAACCAGTGCTCTTAATTGCTGAGCCATCTCTCCAGCCCCACAGAAAGCACTCTTAACCACTGAGCCGTCTCTCCAACACCTTGTAAGTGTTGTAAGAGACTTCTACAATGAGTCTGCTCATTCCTGCACCCCCCACACCTAAAACCGGTGACACAGAGCTGCTAGAAGTAGCTTTTAAACAGAGACTGGAGCAAAGTTGATTCAGTGTGTGACCACTCTCACTTAAAATGGTTGGATGACACGGTATATATAGAAATAGATATATAGTATAATTATATTATAAAATATAAATCGTATATATCTTTATAAATAAAAACAAGTGAACAAACAAAAAAACCTACCCATAATCCAACGATAGAAACATACTCAATATTTCCAGAGAGAAGGACGGGGACTAACTCATGCTATAAACAGAAAAGCAAACAAAAAACTAGACTCTTTTGGATTCTCTGTCTCTTTTATTTTAGTCATGAGTGATGAACCTGGGGATTTGTGCATGCTAGCAAAACTACCGTTGAGCTACATCCGTACCCATTTTCTTTTTATTTTGAAACAGAGTCTAACTAAGTTATACAAAACAGGATCCTAGCAATCCTCCTGCCTCAGTCTTCCAAGGAGATGAGGAAGGAGGCTTACCCCACTGCCTTCAACTGTCTTTGGAGGCTTAAATGAATAAAAACATAACCGGCTAGTGTTTATTGGCTATGGATTGCCAGTAATGGAGTAGCGGTGATGCTATTGATCCATTTTTGACAGCCTTTCTTCACGCTCTACTGAAAAGCTGGAAGGCGGAAGCTCTTCCTTATAGTTCTCAATGCCCACAAATTTCTCTATCAGGTGCTACACTGTCTTCCTTCCCCCGCCACTGGGCTAAGATCATTCACTCATTTTGCCCACACTGCTGCCTCTTAAGTTTCTTTGGCTCTGGGCATTCCTCCATGCCCTCTGACTTCCTGGAACTGAACAGAGGCTTGGCACTTGGAGCACTCTGCTCACTGTCTCCTAGTTGAGTATTTCCTGCATTGCGGGTTCTCTGAAGGCAGAGTAGGGCAGGAGCTTCCCCTGTTTGCCTGCCCACAGTGCTTTCATGGAGCCTGGAAGGGACTTTGAGTATCTGTTGGCATGGTACTAAGCCGTCACAACATTTTTCTCCCACCCTCTCTATAAAGAAACAGCCACAATGATCAATGGCAGCATGATGAAAAAAGTCATTAGATGTTTACTATAAAAGTATAGAAAACAAGTTCAAACACTGTAGACAGCAAACAGGTAAATCATGAATTATACTATCATTTCTTTTTCTTTCTTTCTTTTTTTTGTTGTTGTTGTTGCAATAATGGGAGCTGAATACAGGACCAATGTTGTTCCAAGTTAGGCAAGCATTGTTCACTGAACTATATATTTCTAGCCCTCTTCTTGCTTTTTATGTTGAGATGGAGTCTCACCAAGTTGCTCAGGCTGACCTGGAATTCACTTTGCAGCCCAAGCAAGCACTGAACTTGAAATCCTCCTGCCTCAGTCTGGGTTTCCAGGTCTGCCTCACCAGGCGAAGTTTGTATTGTTATTGATAACTGTAAAATCTGTGAATGCTTATGTGTACTAAGCACTTCCCAAACATCCCTCCTTTAGCCTCACCTCTGCAGCAGATTTTCTACTAGCCCCAGTTTGCCTATGTAGAAAGTAAGGCTGGGGAAAGTTTATAAAAAAAAGTTCTCCATGGGGCTGGAGAGATGACTCAGTGGTTAAGAGCACTTGCTGTTCTTTCAGAGGACCCAGATTCAAGTCCCAATACTCACGTGGTAGCTTACAACCATCTATAATTTCAGTTCCAAGGGATCTGACACCCTCTTCTGATCTCAGCAGGCACAAGGCATGCACTTGGTGGGCATACATAATAGAGTCAAAATAGTAATTCACAATAAATAAATAATTTTTTAAAGAAATTTCTCCAGAGTCACTTGCCAGATAAAGAGGATCTGGAAATGTATTTTTTTATTTTCCAGTATTTATGGATTCCTATCTCTTCCAGAGCCAAGAAACTATGAGAACTCAGTATTTTTCACACTCTAAACTCCATTAAAGAAATTGGTATATCTTAGCTAGCTCTGGCTAAATTCAGCTACCAAGCTCTCCTAAACATGGGTGGTAGCAGGAGTTTCTTAAAAAGCTACCATAATTTCCCTCAGTTGCCTTTCTAATCAGCAAGGACAACTAGATTTGGCTGAGTATTAGGTGCCTTTTCTTACTCATTGTTTTGGGGGAAGTTAGTGGTCTTAGTAGAGCACATTGAGATTGTTTAAAAATTACCACTTGCAAATTTAAAAACAAGGTTCTCTTAGACAGTCACCTTAAAATCCACCTTCCATTGTAGGAGCCAGAGTGGTAGAGGACACCATGAGAAAACAGCCACTGAATCAAACACACAGGGCTCACAGGGACTCAGAGACACTGAAGGGACCAAGGCAGACCCTGTCTGGGTCTGAACTAAGTCCTCTACATATACATTATGGTTGTGTAGCTTCGTGTTCTTGTTAGACTCGCAACAATGGGAGTGTCTTTGCCTCTTTGGCCTGCTCTTGGGACCCTTTTCCTCCCACTGGGTTGTCTCATCCAGCCTTGATATGAGGGTTTGTGCCCAGACCCATTGCATGTTGTTACACAATGTTCGGTTCATATCCCTGGGCATCCTGCTCTTTTCTGAAGGGAAACAGTGGGAGAGTGGATCTGGGGGAGAGGGGAGATATGTGTGGGAAGTGCTGAGGGGACTGGAGGGAGGGAGGCTGTGGTCAGAATGTATTGTATGAGAGAAGAATTTTTTTTTTAAAAAAAAGTCTGTCTTCCACCTTAGGAACTAACTAAAATACAGCCATTATCTGGAACTAACTAAAATATAGCCATTATCTATCTTTCTATCTACTACCAGTCATAGAGTAAACCAACCACATGGGCAAAATAGTTTTTTAATGTTTTATCTTTTAGGAAAATTGTACAGATTTTTTTTCTTGCCATTATTAACGAACACAACACAGTTATTTGCATCTTACTCAAGTGCCATTGGGTATTATCATAACCTGAAGGTGCTCTAATGCACAGTCTGTGTGTACATACTATAGCATTTTAAATAAGAGCTGAGGCATCTAGGGAGGGTCCTAAAGGACCATACCTTGTTCTCGTGTAGTTGGTATAAAGGGTTTATTGGAGTGATGGCGCATACCTTTAGTCCCAGCACTTGGGTGACTGATGCAGGAGGACCTATTGTTAATTCAAGGCTAGCCTGGCCTACATAGAGAGTGCCTGGCCAGCTACGGCTACAAAATGAGATCTTATTTACTTTAAATAAGGTGGGGATTAGGAAGTTATCCTACCACCAAATACCTTACCAGCAAGGAGGAGTGGGACAAAAAAATGAGCCTTTGAAGAAAAACAGTGGTCACCAATATAGCTTTGGGGTAGGATGAAAACCTCTCCTTATCTATTAAGATCTGTGTGTGCTTGGACTGAGAGCTGGCTTGGTTAAGGTCCTATAGGGTTCCTGCAGAGTACCTGAGTTCAGTTCCCAGCACCCTCACTGAGTAGCTAATAGCACCTATAACTCCAGGGGGTCCAATGGCCTTTTCTGGACTCCATTCATATGTGCACATATTCACACCCATAATTTTTAAAATAATTTTTTAAAAAAGACACTGTTTTCTTAAGTAAATGTTATTGGTTTAATATTGGAATAAACCTAAGAAAACTTTTTGGTGTAGAATTCATGATTCTACCCAGAAACATGGACCACTACAGGCAGTTGTTTGCTTTGAAGCTAAGAGCACACTCAGCCGAAAGTGGAGTCATCCAGTATCTATTTGATTGTCTATTACAGCAAAAATGGAGAGTCAAGAAAAAGGTGAAGCCAGAGTCAGCCGTTCAATTCAATCAAACCCTTGCTCCCATTTTTCCAGCCTGATTTCACACAAAGTGACTCATGAGAATTGCATGCATATGTGGAGAGCTTAGCAATACTGGACTTCGAGTAGCTCTGAGGTCGTCTTCCATTCCATTCCATTCCACTTAGATTGACATCTGAACAGCTGTCTTTTTTCTCCCTCCCAGGCAGAGAACACACAGTCCTACGTTGGCCACTCACAAAAGGCGTCTAAAAAGAGATGGTTTATATTCAAACTGCCAGAGAGAGAACTGACACCACTTTCAGGCAGGGGATTTCCTCTGGTTACTTTCTGTCAGTACTCTGTTCTACTTTTGGTCCTTTGCTCAGTAGAAGGCCATTTCTGAAACTAACCACTTCTAGCCAATCACCGACAGGCAAATCCACCCGCCCGAGCCTAATTTCCTGGGCCTTGCGGTGCTCTAACCTCAGGGCCAATCCAAAGGAGCCGCTGTCCTCTTTCACCCATCTAGGTTGTCGTTGCCGCCTCCTCCAGATTCCGGAGGCGAAGCACTGGAAAGAGAGGAACATGGAGGTGGCTCTCGCCCCGCTCCGTGCCTGGGACGATTTCTTCCCGGGCTCTGATCGCTTCGCCCGGCCGGACTTCAGGGACATTTCCAAATGGAACAACCGTGTAGTGAGCAATCTGCTTTATTACCAGACCAACTACCTGGTGGTGGCTGCCATGATGATTTCGGTCGTGGGGTAAGTGGGGTCTCCCTCCCGGGGCACCTGTCCGCGGTGGGGACGCAGCGACTCCGGGGACAACACCACGAGATGCAAGACTAGGTCCACGCAGAGCGCCTGCCCTGGGTCTCGGGAAGTAGCCAGTGGAAACTTGTTCTTGGGGCGAGGCCGCATCTGTCTGGGGTCCCATTCTTTTTCTGCTCCAGAGGCTGAGACTTAACTAGGACCCTGGGAGGGACAAGATGAGGGGAGAGCTGAGAACTTGGGGCTATAAATGTTACCCCCTCCCCGCCTCCGTGCCGAGTTCAGATGCCTGCACGCTGTGTGGTTTTAAAAATAAGAAATATGTGGTGTTGTAACCCTGTCCTGGGGCTGCCTAGAAAAGCCCAGAGTGACAGGGTGTGGACCCTGGGCGGTGTTTAAGTGACTTCTGTGCTTAATTTCCGCAACGCCCCGTACAGGAGAGCTGAGCTTAGGCTCCAGAGGGTGCAAGTCTCCTGGTGGCGCATCTTCCCTTGTGAGGTGACTCTGGGAATGAGGCCCCTGACAAGTGTGGGAGGTTTTGTTGTTGTTTGTTTGTTTTTGTTTTTCTTCCTAGAAATTGGCAGATGTGGTCACTTTAGCTTTGCACCTTAGCCTGGGGTCTTATCCGTCTCTGAAAGTCTTTTTCAATGGTTGATAATTAAGAACTGCTGTGTGTTAACTAAGGTCTATGTGGTCTTGAGAGCACACACACATTTCTGCACCTGTTTCCTTAGACGCTGCCTTTCCTTGTAGTTTAATCCTTTAAAAATGATTCTCCCACCTTTTACAAAATAAGTGGTTATATTTACCATCTTGTTTATTGTCTCTTACCAGGATTTAAATAAAAGACTTTACTAAGAACTCGCGTGTCGTAAAAGAAGTTCTTGTCTGAGGGTTCTCTTTCAGAACAAATCCAAAGAGAGACAAAGCTGCCAGATAAAACGAAAAGGAGAGACTCACACTTGGAGGGCATAGGAAGGGGTGAGCGAGAAGGTGGTGGCTTAAACTGGCCTGAGATTAGCTGGGGCCTGAGGTTAGCTGGCTTTATTTACTGAGCTACCTCTGGGCACCAGACCCCGTGCCAAGTTCCGAGCACACCAAGATGAATCAGACTTGAGCTCTGGCCCAGGGACACATGGTATTTGCTGAGCCTCCAAAGGAGCAAACTCGCACAGCTCAGAGGAGACTGGCAGGGTTCCCCATCCCGGGCGTGGTTCAGAGTGGGCGCCAGTTCCCAAATGCAAGCTCCATGTGGGATCCTTGCTGTGTGTGACTGAAGGAACTGCCAACTCTAGGGATGGCCTGGTGTGCAGAGGACACCGGTGGACTCTGACTAAATTGGCAGCTGAGGAACCATTAGTCCATAAGAAGGCCTGAGGCAGTTGTTCCTAAGCCTGCCCAAAACTCTGTCCTTCTTCCTAAAGAAAAACTGCGTGGAAAAAATATTTTTAAAATAAAATAACTAATAATGGGTCCAATGGGTTTACCTATCCTGACTTACTTTCATTTTCTTTTCTTTCTCTTTTGTGGTTATATAGTTTACTGGGGAATTTTCTTTTTCTTGTCTTTTTCTCTTTCTTTTTTTTTTTAATTTTTGTTTTGCTCTGTTTTTCAAGATAAGGTTTCTCTGTGTAATAGCCCTAGCTGTCCTGGAACTAGTTCTGTAGACAAGGCTGACCTCAAACTCACAGAGATCCACTTGCCTCGGCCTCCCGAAGTGCTGGGATCAAAGGCATACACCACCACCCAGAAGGAATTTTCTTATCTTAAATAGAAAGAAAGTTTTGACATAGGTCAATCAAACATGCAAGGAAAACAATTCCCCTCCCCCAAAGGTAGTATGTGCCCCAGGCTCTAGTGACCACCTTGTGGTCTTCATAGAATTCAATTTTCATAGTCAGCTCTTTAAATAAATATGGCTCTTTCATTATGATCTCAGGTCACTACTAACCCAAGCAGTCGGGGCGTCTTGACCCTTCTCATTCCACACAGACGTCTCAGTTGTTAGTGGTGTCTTTGAAGGGGAAAGAGGAAAATATTTGTTATTGTTGTTGTTAAAGATTAGCAAAGAGCCAGGCAAGGCAGAGTAGCTCATACCTAGTTAGCACTCAAGAGACTGAACCATGAGGTCCAGGCCAGCCAGGGCTACAAGGGCTAGTTCCAGGACAGGCCCCAAAGCTACAGAGAAACCCTGTCTCAAAAAAAACAAACAAACAAAAAAAAAAAAACCCAAAACCATGAGTTGGTAAAATATGAAATTTTTTTTATATCCCAGCATAAATTTGGACTTGTAACCTTTTTTTTTCCTGTGAATCTCTAAACACTTTCTAGCTTTCCCCACAAATTCTTATTTTCTTTCTTTATAATTAATAATAATAAACACGTATTGAGGGCTCTGTGCTAAGTACTTTGCTAAGTACTGTGTGTTACGTTTTCTTAAGTATTTTCTTGCATTCTGTCATATGGCCCCATAGCTAAACTATTATTATTTTTGTTATTAAACCAGATGCTCAGAGAAGTTGAATGACATACTTAAAACCACAGACCTGGGCTTGTCTCTTTAACTACTGTGGAATCTTCCCTAGGAGTCAGGAGGTTTAGAATTATAGTGCCTGAAAGGAGGAAGAAATTCAATACCTTTGGGGTCAGGGAGCTTGTTGGAACATCCCCCATTCTAAACAACACTGTCTTCTTTGGGTGCTACAGTGGATGGGTGGGTCTGGACACTGCTGGAAGCTGCTTATCAGGACCCTCTGCTAGTGGGTGATAGTTTCTCACGATGAAATGTGCAAATATGACACATTACCTAGGGTGAAGATTGTCCAGTGAGTCCATCCCTGTGGCCAGGAGTCCCCCTGGGGACAATGGATGACTCTAGTGTTTCAAGTTTGCTTGGCTGAGGACAGACAAGGGCTGGTTTTTCCAGATTTCAGCATGAGGGGAGAGAAGATTGGAGGATGGGATGTAGCTCCAGAACACTAGGAAGCACTAGCCCAAGATGGAGATTAAGAGAAGTAAGATACAGACAGGTCTAGACTGAGTCCTGCTCAGGAAGGCCTTGGAGATAGAAGTTAGGTCTTCAAGCAAGGCATGGTGGTGCATGATTTTTTGTTTGTTTGTTTATTTGTTTTTTGTTTTGTTTTTAATCCCAGTAAGAGAGAGGATGAGGCAGGAGGATAGTGAGTTTGATGCTGGGTAACAAGACTTTCCTCTCCCAAAGAAAAGGAGGAGAAGGAGGAAGCTTGGTCTTTATCCTAAAACCATGGTTTTACTCAGTCCATGCCTTCCATGTAGTAGGTACGCTGTGCACCTCAGATCCTGCTAGCTCCTGGCTGCTAGTCTTCTTCCTCCTCCTCTTCTTCCCTCCACCTTTCCCTGTCTCTTCCTTCTTTTCTTTCTCTCTTCTTCCATTTCCTCTTCCTCCTCTCTCCTTTCTCCACCCTCCTTCTCCCACTCTCTACTTCTCCTCCCCCCCTCTGGGTTTTTGTTGTTGTTGTTTGTTTGTTTGTTTTAAACAGGGTCTCACAGTGTACCTCCTAGCTGACTTGGAACTCAAGATGCTCCCGCTCTGGAGTGCCAGGATCACAGATGTGCATCGCCCAGCCTTGTAGCTCTTCTTACACTTTTTATTTTTGTCTGTCTCTTTGAGTAGTGTAAGTTAGTAGTTAGATGCCAAATTAAGTGTGTTGGAATCTCACCTGCCGGCTACTAGCTGCATGACCACACAGCCTCATCTTCACCAGCTACACAATGACAATAATTATAGTGCCCACCTCGTGGGCCTGCTGTGAGGACTAACCAGTGTTATACAGGTACTGCCTTGAGAACAGTGCCAGCTTCCTCAGTTTCGCTACAATGAAACGTTACTCCTTTCTTATCACTGTTAGTGTTTCCAACCAGACAGCTTAGAAAGGCAGCGTCTTTAGACTAGTGACTTCCGTGGTCAAAGTCCAGCCCTGATCTCTTTTTCCACTTCTGCAAGACTCAGCTTTGGTTTCACCCTATAGGACAAACCCTGCCACAGTGTCTCTCATTGCCCATGTTAACTGAAACCCACATCTGTCCTTGTAGCTTGCCTGTTACCCAAAAGTCTTTTGTGTATACATGGACACACAAGAAGAGAAAGATGTCAAAGATCAAAGCCCAGAAGCTATCTTCCCGTCCATGACAGGAGCCATCAATGCATTAAGATACTATGTTTACATCACATACTTCAACTGAAGTTGTCTTAGCCAATGTTCTATTGCTGTGAAGAGACACCATTGACCAAGGCAACTCTCTCTCTCTCTCTCTCTCTCTCTCTCTCTCTCTCTCTCTCTCTCTCTCTCTCTCTCTCTCTCTTTCTCTCTCTCAAGGTTTTTGAGACAGGGTTTCTTTGTGTACCAGCCATGGCTGTCCTGGAACTCACTTTGTAGACCGGGTTGGCCTCAAACTCACAGACATCCACCTGCCTCTGCCTCCCAAGGCCTAGGATTAAAAGGCGTTCACCACCACCACCACCTGACTTCAAGGCAACTCTTATAAAAGAAAACGTTTAATTGAGAGCTTGGCTTGCAGTTTCAGAGGGTCAGTCCATTATCGTCATGGTGGGGGGGGGGCATGGAAAGCACACATGGTTCTGGAGCAGTAGCTGAGAGCTGCACCCTACCCCACAGGCTTGCAGAAGAGGGGAAGGGAGGGACAAACAGACAAGACTAGGCCTGGCATGGGCTTTGAGGTGTCAAAATCCACCCCCACTGACATACTTCCTATAACAAGGTCACATCCCTAAATCCTTCTAATCCTTTCAAAGATTTCTACTCCCTGGTAGCTAAGCATTCAAATATTTGAGCCTATAGGGGCCTCTCTCATCCAAACCACCACGGAAGTCTTTGCTTTTTTTTTTTCAAATAAAAAACACAGGCAACAGTTAATTGCCCTTGAACCCTTAGTGCTCTGCCTGTGCTGTTCTCTGTCTGTGGGTGAGGATTTCTGAGTGCTTGGTGGAGTGCCTACAGATATGAACTGGAAAATCTATTCAAGCCGCTGAGCCAAGGAGTAATAGGAACTTGCTAACTGGAACCCAAACTTTTAATAGTAGCTGGGTCGATTACTAGCAGGTGAAATAGCTTTTCAGTCAAACCATACAGTAAATTGGCTAAAGTTCCTGCTTAATCAGATTTAACTGAGCATTTGAAGATTACGTTTCTATGCTATGCTAACTTCCCTTATTCCTTCCTGACATCAGAACTCATGTTTTCTATTTTCCGGTGTGGCCTCAGAGTCACCAACCACGCCCTGCACTTGCAACTCATAAATGCTTCCTCTTGCTTGCAAGGCACTTGCTCACATTCCCCGCCCCCACCTTAACACAGCGTGGTGTCACTGCTGGGTGAATGAGCCTAGGTTTTCTTGGCTGGAGTCACTCTGTGCCCTGATGGTTTGGCCTGTAGAAGTGTTAAAAGAGGGTGGGATCAACAGCTGCTACTTTATGCTGCTGGCTGGTCAGGCAAGAAGTTTCTAGAAGGCTAGTAATTATAGATTTGGAAAAAAAAAGTATTAGGGTAAATCTTTTCAAAAGAAGTATGACTCTGTCAATGCCCAAGGCATATGGCTGTCAGCATCTGGCATTAAGAATGCTCACACTGTTTGTGCTTTTAACATGCTACAAGGAGAAAGAACTGGTTGCCAGTTGGTGAGGGAAGAAAGAGCTGAGAAATTCCTGGGTGCCCTGCATGGGATATATTTAAACATCTGTGGGAAGAAAAGGCTTGACATCTGGGTCCTCCCACTGCTGGCCTCTAAATAGCCCTTGGGGTGCATTTTTTAAGTTCTTGCTCCCTTTCAGCTACTGTCCTTTCCCCTGGCTTTGATGAGGTAAACCTGATCATCTTCGGGTTTGTTGTTCTTTTGCTTTGTTTAATTGTGAAAGGCAGGACTGTAAGACCAAAGACGGGAATTTTTTCAGATGGTCTGTTGCCATTTATCCGTGAGCCTTTCACAAGCCTGTCCCTGTTCTACCTGTTCACTGGCCCTGTGTGTGTTGTGAGTTTATGCTGGCAAGTTGTTTGCTTACGGATTTGTTGCTGATTTTTTAAAACTATTTTCATACTACTTGTGCAAGTAATGCTAAGAATGATATGAAATGGGAACTAATAGCAATTCTTTTCATAGTCATTTGCAAGTCGAATAAATGGTAGTCCGTTTATGCTTTAAGATTAGTCAGATTTTGGACCTGGAAAGATGGCTCAGTGGTTAAGAGCACTGACTGCTCTTGCAGAGGACCTGGGTTCAAATTCCAAGCACCCCATATGGCGGCTAACAACTCTCTGTAACTCCAAGATTTGATCTCCTTACAAAGACATACATGCAGGCAAAACACCAATGTGCATAAATAAAAGTAAATTATTTGAAAAAGACAATTAGTCAGAGTCAGCAGTTTTATGATGAGATTCTTGTGGGGTCACGTCATTCATTCACTCCATAGAGTGGGAGGCATTTAGCAATAGGACGTTATGATTCCTTTACTGAGTTTGAGGTCTAGAGGTGTGGTAAGACAATGCTGAAAAGGTCAGAATTAATTTTTATACAAGGCAACCAAGCCTCCAGAAATACACAACCTTAGTGGTGGTGGCGCACACCTTTAATCCCTGCACTTGGGAGGCAGAGGCAGGAGGATCTCTGAGTTTGAGACCAGCCTGGTCTACAGAGTGAGTTCCAAGACAGCCAGGGCTACACAGAAAAGAGAGAGAAAGGGGGGGAGGGAAGAGGAGAGGAAAGGAAAGGAGAGAAGAGAGAAGGAAGGAAGGAGGAAAGGAAAGAAGGAAGGAAGGAAGGAAGGAAGGAAGGAAGGAAGGAAGGAAGGAAGGAAGACACAACGATATAGGCACATGTCTCTCCCAAGGGAAACACTAGTATATGGATGGTGAGGGTTATTACAGGGTTATTGCGTTCTGATAATATTCACTCACGCTCACATCACTTATCATTGAACAAATATTAAACTGGGTGTCTAGTTTCACCCCTTGAGGATGCAGCGAGGCATACAGCATCCCCACTCTACCTGATCCTCCCAGATTCTACCCGCCCCACCACGCTTCTGTAAGTACACTTCATCCCTGGAAAACAGTGCAAGTGGGCAGAGTTTTCTTCCCATGGGTCTTAAGTACTTTCTGTGTGCAGACCTTTAAGAGATCTGTCCGTGTTCAGATGTTGAATGTAAAGATCCTTCATCTAAACGGAGGGTGTAGCTCAGAGGGAGAGCAAGGTTTACACGCACAGGGCCATGGCTTCTGTCCCCTGCAGGCAAAATGACCTGTTGTTAAACGTCCTTGGTATCAGGTATATCGCGTGTGCTTCCCGGCTACTGCCACCTTCTCGTGTTTTTTATTAAAAGAATTAATCTCCCACCCTGTCTCTGTCAGCTGGCTGGCGGTTTAGTTTCCTTTTACTAGGGAAAGGATTACAAGGTTCCTAGGTAAAGTGAAATAATGTGTGTAGTCTGGATTCCCAGCACGTCTCTTAGGCGTTGGGGCTGTGAATCAATTTAGGCCTGCAGAACTCTGGGCAATGTTGGGATTGTATCATTTTATATTATATTGTATTATATTATTTTCCCTTGGGGCAGGTGAGCTTTATCCTTTATTATTCATCATTAGAAGGCCTACACTTGATGCAGCCTCGGTTCAGGTAATACTTTTGCAGCTTCTGAGTAGAGATAAAGCCTGCAGTTTGGCTCCCATTTAGCAGCCATTTACTGTAAATAGATAGGATTTTAGGTCCTTGCGATGAATAGGCGCATGTCTGGGCCTTCCCTTCCATTCTCTGGCGTGCAGAAAGGCCATTTGCTGTAGAAAACAGCGTTTTGGGTGCTCCTTCTACTAACTGGATTAGTAGCAAGCGCACCGATGCAGTGCAGAGGAGGAGGTTAGTGTGAGGTAAATAAGACACTCTTATGGGAAGATAACTTAGTGCCACCAATCTTATTAGCATGTGTCAGATCCAACCTCTTTCCCTTGCCGTGTACCAATAGTTCAATAATTCTAAGTTCCTTGCCTAAAATCACACCCCTAATAGCATTCAGGAGGACCAATTTGTCAACAAGCAAGCGTCTTCTATCGCTTCCAAAAAGCTCCTGGCTGTGGGAAGGAACATGAGTTGAGGCAGTGATGATTATATGAGCATCATTATGCCATTCTCTCTACCACTGTAGGTCATAAAAACTCTCCATCACAAAAAGTCTAAAAGGACTCGCTCCAGTCTGATTAGAGTTCTGTGACACCACGCATATCTCCCTCTCCCCCCCCCCCTCTCTCTCTCTCACTTTTTTGGGGAGAGGGGGGTTCGAGATAGGTTTTCTCTAATTTTGGTGCTTATCCTGACCTGAACTAGCTTTATAGACCAGGCTGACCTCAAACTCACAGAGATCCGCCTGCCTCTGTCTCACAAGTTCTGGGATTAATGGCATGTGCCCCACCACCCGGCTGAGTTCTGATTTCTAACTCAGGTCCAACTGATTAACTAATGAAAGTAAATTTACCAGTCCTGGGTATGGGGAATGGCTCAGTGGGTGAAGTGCTGGCTGTGGGAACATAAGGATCTGAGTTTGAACCTAAAAAAAACAGCCTGGGGAGGCTGAGACAGGAGGATCCGTGGAGCCTGCTGGTTGGCCAGTCTAGTCGAGTTGGTGGTCAGTAAAATATCTTGTCTCAAAAAAAAAAAAAGATAGAAGTCAGGTGGTGGTTGTGCACGCCTTTAATCTCAGCACTTAACAGACAGAGGCAAGCGGATCTCTGTGAGTTTGAGGCCAGCCTGGTCTACAGAGTGAGTTCCAGGACAGCCAGGGCTGCATAGAGAAACCCTGTGTTGAAAGAAATGAAACAAAATACAGAGAGAGAGAGAGAGCAATGGAGGAAGACACTTAATGTCAACCTTTGACCTCCATGTATGCATACATGTGCACACAAAAATGCATACACATAATTAATACATATACTAATAAATAAGTAAGTAGCTTAGTAAATGCCAATCAAAACACAAGAGGCTAGCAAAGTATGTCTGGCTAGGAATACACTGAGATGCCGACTGCATGGAGAGTGCGCAGTTCGATGGTGCAAAGTTCACAGGATACAGTGAATTCTGTGGGTCTTGCTAATTCAGCCAGGAGGGGAAGACCCAAGCTTATGTCACTTTGACCTGTGACAAAATAGACCGGATCCTATGTCACCTAAACTTTCCTTTGTTCCACCTAAACTTAAGTCTCCTTCACCTGGTGATCCAGGAGATAATGATCACATATACTGAGGACTAATTTGTGTCTAAAGCCGATAGTTACACTTTACAGTCGTGTGTGTGTGTGTGTGTGTGTGTGTGTGTGTGTGTGTAGTTCTTGCATGCTGGCTCAGTGGTAGTGGCACTTGCAGACAAATCTCCTAGCCTAAATTGGATATCTGGGTGGGAGGGGAGAACTGACACCCGAATGTTGTCTCCTGACCTCCACATCGGTATCGTGGTGAATGCCCACGCTAAATATATAAATGTAATTTTTAAAATGAAGAATTAAAAATAGAAATAGTTCTTGCCAGGACAGAAGCCATGTTGGGAAATCAAAACAATCACTGAGCACTGTTGGGTGGGTGGTCACAGGAAGCAGAAAGGACCCCCAAAGGAGAGGTCAATAGTGTATTAATCTCCCTCCTTTGTCCCTGCTGTGCTGGCCACACAGTCTGCAGGGGCTCAGACAGCCACTACTGCCTTTCTTCCTTGTCCATTCTCCCTTTGCGTAGGGGCATGAATTTTCCCCAGTGGTGCTTTTCTCACTTGTCCCTCTAGCAAGCTCTGCGCAGAAACAAAGGCCGGAACTATCCCCTGTGCTATCTAGTATACAATAGGAACAATAGTGTCTTGTCTCTATTAATCTCATGCTCCTTAATTTAATCGACGACTACAGAAATACGCTGAACATAATGAAGGTGTGAAAATGCGCAAGTGTCTTACTTTTTTTTTCCCCTTTCATTGACACATTTATCAAATGTACTGTGCTAGGTGCTAGGGCCAAAAATGTGACATCTCTGTTCCTTGTGGAGCTTTCTATGTATTCAGTCTTCACCCACATAGATGGTAAAGCTACCACTGTGGTGAGCGCTGCGGGAAGAGGCATATGGTGCTGTGTGCTGTTGGGAGAGGCTGAGAAAAGGCAACTGAACTGAACTTAAAGAAGGCTGGAGTGAATCGGGCAGAAAGAACAGCTCCCGCACAGGCCTGTGGCTGCCCAGGAAGTAGAGTGAGCTCCAGCAACTGCCGGAAGCCTGGGCATAAGTGCAGAGTCAGGACATGGCATCAGGAAGCTGGCAGGGAGGATTGCTGCATGTCATGTATCAAAGGTGACCCCTAGTAGATGCAGCCTAAGCCAAATGCTGAGGTTGGTGACCAGAGCATGGACCTCACGCTATAGCCGTGCTCCCTGTCCCAGGTACCCATTCCTGGTACAACTATGTGTAGTAGTCTGGTCTCCAGAGGCAGCTAGGCCATGGAGAAGGGGTCAAGAGTGCTGGTTCTATAAAGGCCATGAGAAGAAAGCGAAGGGGTATATTCCTAAGTGCCACAAGCCACAGGAAAACCTCAACTTCTCTGAGCAGTGCCCTGTGAGTCACAGCCCCTCTGCTCCTCTTCCCTGTGAGTCATATTCTTCTGGGACTGCTCTTCTTCTTTTTTTTTTTCCTTTTTTTATTACTTAAAAAAAAAATACCAATCCAAATTCTCACTCCCTCCCCTCCTGCCAGTCCCCTCTGTCTCCCTCCACAAACACTCCCCCCACCCCTCCAACCCTAAGGGAGTGCCATGCACCCTGCCCTGTGGAAAGTCCAAGGCCCTCCCTACTACGTTTAGGTTGAGCAAAGTTTACATCCAAAGAGAACAGGATCCCATGAAGCTGGTATATGCAGTAGAGACACATCCCAGTGTCACTATCAGTGGCCCCTCAGTCTGCCCCAGCTGTCAACCCCCTTCAGAGGGGCTTGGTTGTGCCCACGCTCGTTCACTCCCAGTCCAGTTGGAGTTGGTGAGCTCCCATTAGCTCAAGCAAACTGTCTCAGTGGATGAACCCCTCATGGTCTTGAATTCCTTGTTCATATTCTCACTCCCTCCACTCTTCAGCTGGATCTTGGGAGTTCAGTCGAGTGCTCCGATGTGGGTCATTGCCTCTGTTCCCATCTGTTGTTGGATGAAGGTTCATATTCATTTTGGGGGGTCTGGGTTACCTCACTCAAGATGATGTTTTCTAATTCCATCCATTTGCATGCAAAATTCAAGATGTCATTGTTTTTTTACTGCTGAGTAGTACTCTAATGTGTATTTGTGCCACACTTTTTTATCCATTCTTCAGTTGAGGGGCATCTAGGTTGTTTCCAGGTTCTGGCTATTACAAATAATGCTGCTATGAACATAGTTGAACAAATGCTCTTGTAGTATGATTAAGCATCTTTTCGGTATATTCCCGAGTGGAATTGCTGGATCCTGAGGTTGGGTGATTCCCAGTTTTCTGAGAACTGCCACACTGATTTCCAAAGTGGTTGTACAAGTTTGCATTGGGACTGCTCTTCAAAAGCAGCTTCCAAGTTAGAAGTCAGGCGCGAGGCTGTTTCCTCCTTGTGGGTTCTGCTTGGTGTGACAGAATTTACCAAATGTTCCTTATGCTGCTCCGAACCCTCTGCTTTAGTTAATTGCACTGGCAGCTCTGCAGTTGGTGGCCTTGAGCACATTCACATACTGCCTTTAGTCCTTAGTTGGCTTCTTTGTGAACTGTGGGGGTTTTCAAGACCCTCCTAGCCCTGGAACACAGTGATAGGGTGGAAATTTTCCTCTTTCCCGCTGACTCTGCAGAGCCGGTCAGCCCAGTCACAGCAGCAGGTCTGGGGCGTAGTTCCCCACAAACCCACCTTCCTTCAGACCTCTCTCCCTTTCCCCTCCATGTACACACACCAGGCAAGTGCCGACCCACTGAGCTACCCCTCTGCCACCTTCTCTCAGAGAGGAATAGCCTTGTGGAGGGATACCGTAGTTGTTGACTTCAAGTGGAAGCATAAAGCTGCTTAGAGTGGAGGGGTTAAGTCCTTGACTGCATTAAGGTGCTAGCCACAGGATGGTTGTATTGTGGACCCCCCCCCCCCCCCCCGTCCTTCCTCCCTAGATCCCGTGGCTATTCTTTTTCAGTTCTTTGGACCACAGCTTTGTCTCATACTGCAGAGTGGGATCGAATTGATTCAGTCTTCGAGACGGCTTTAGAAAGTCGCAGTGGCTTTCTGAAGGTTTTTACAACCAAGAATAACCCCACTACAGGAGAAGGTTTATTAATTAGTAGAATGGGGTAATTTATATGCATACATTTATCTCAAAATCGCAAGCCTATTTAATATTTTTAACTTGCATAATTAGGTTGTGTTCTACAAAGAACAGTATCTCAAATTTTCTGTCTCCCCTCCTTCACTCCTCCATCACCTTCCAGAACTTTCTCTCTTTTCCTCCCTGCTTCTTGTTATTCATGGCTAACCAGTAATAAGCCCACACCCATCAGAGCCTCGTGAAAGATGAGTATCATGTTTATTGAAACCACTCTTTAAAAAAAGCTCCTGGATTTTTTCTTTACTGGTGTGACTAACAGCCCAACCGCTGGCATCTCAGACAACAACTGCTTCCCAGATTCTTACACTCATCAGAAAATGTAGTTAGTTTGTGTGGTGTCTCTGTGTGTGTGTTTCATGTGTGCCCGTGTGTCATTTTGTTACAAGTATAAGTGGCTACCTGGGCATCTCCATAGCACAAATTTTACTGATTTTCAGAACACAATTGCATGTACTCAGAATATGGAATAAAATCATTTCTTCTCCCAAGAACTTTGTTTTCTTTTTTTCCCCATCAGCTTGGAACTGAGCTGCTTTCTAATTATAGTTTGTGGCTGGGCATGTTGCAAGGTAAAACCAGTTCTATAGGAGTCCTTGCTTCTTTTCCTTTGAGCCAGAGCTACAGGAACAGGTGAAGAGCAAGTGGGGAATTATTTGAATTGGCCCTGGATTTTCCATTCCTTTTCATCCCAGGCTTTATTTACATATTCGGTTTAGAAATCTGCTTTACTTGTCGAAAGTAAAAATAGACAAAAAAAAAACTTTATGGAAATTTTATTTTATGTCCTGTAAATTATTATTTTAATGAGTGTTCTAGAAGAATCTTTGGTACTTTGCTGCAGACTGCCCAGCTCCCCTTTGCAGTTTAGTCTGCGAGAGTTTTCAGTTTCAGCCTTTCATCCTAGTCTCTCTCCCCACCACTCACCTTGTTTTTGAGACAAGGTCTCTCTCTGAGCACTGGGAAGGTCATTGAGTCCCAGGGATCTGCCTGTGTCTACCTCCCCTGTTCTGGTATTACAAGTGCACACCTCCACACCTGGCTTTTTTTTGTGGTTCCTGGGGCCAAGCTCGTTTTCTCAGCTTGTGCATCAAGCATGCCATTTCCTGGCCCTCCATTCTAGGTCTTTCTGTTAGTTTTTGTCTTTGTTTTGCAGCCCAGAAACACTTGAGTGGGTCCTAGATGAAAAGAATGGCTTTATGAGGGTCTATGTTTCCTTTTTTAAAATGTCAGGTATTGTTAGTTCTCTAAGTAGCATAAGGTAATTGAGAAATATAAAATCAAATGGTAGGCTTGGTGGCTCATACCTGTAATCCCAACACTTGGAAGGCTGAGGCTGAAGGATTGCCATGAATTAAAGGCCAGCTAGGCTATGTAGCTAGAGTCTGTCACAAAAATACATACACACAAAAGAAGGAAGAAGGGAAGACGATGAGAGGATGAAGGAAAGAGAAACAACCCAAGATGCCCCTACCCACCATGACTACTGAAGTCCTTTGGTCTAATTTCTCCCAGACTTTCTCTCTTTTGGTATTAGGAATGAGATTTTGTTCATCTGTGAAAGTTCCCAGGCCTCTGATGCAAGGCTTTTTCAAGAGGATATACTTTTTGCATTACCTGATTCTGCCTTTCTTCTGGCCTGTAAAACTATTGACTTTCTCAGGTTAGGAATTGGGCTATTGTATCATGTACTCTTAATCACACCTCTTGGGAGATAGAGGCAGGAGGATCTGGAATTTAAGGTCATCCTCAGCTACACAGTGAGCTTCAGTTAACCTGTGCTATGTGAGACCCTATCTCCAACAGCAAACAAAAATCAAATCTGAGGTTGTATCAGAAGACAATAACCCAAATGAAATTATAAACTCAAATAATAATACAGAGGCTGAGTCACTTTAGGTGACTTGGAACTGGGAGGGAGGGGGGAGAGCAAGCAAGACAGAACCGCCTGTGAGCTGAGTGTTGAGAACTTGGAGGAGGTCAGATGGTACAAACTGGCACACAGAGTGCAGACAGCAGGAAGACAAGGTTGCGGTAAAGAAGGAAAAACCTCAAGGTGGTGTATGAACTCAAGTCCCAGTAACGCTATTAGATGCTAAGAGAGTGCTAAGCCCGAACTGTGGACTGAGAAGCTTCTGATTTTAAATTTTTTTTGTGTGTGTATGTGTAGTTTTTTTTTATTTTTGGCTAGAAAATAATATGCAAGTGATAAAACAGACCTGGTAGTACATATCTGTAATCCCAACTACTGGGGAAGCAAAGGTAGGAAGATAGAGTTCAAGGCTAACCTGGGCAACGTGGTGAGATGGTGAAATCCCCCCCCCCCGCAAAAAAAAAAGAAAACCCAACCAAACAAGATAACAAAAACAACAGTGTGAGGATATAGCTTAATGGCACAACATTTGCCTACCATGCCCTGACTTTAATCCCCAATAGCACACACTTGTACATAGAACGATCTGGGGCCATGGCTCAGTTGGTAAAATCCTTGCTGAACACTTATAAAGCTTGGAGGGTCTCAGTGTTGTCAAGGACTTTGAGTGAAATATGCAACTGTTATTGTCCTACCAGGGATGGCACTGGTGGGAATGGATCCTCTGAAGACAAAAGAGGGAAGAAGCATAGTTCATTAGATACACGCGGTCCATCCACAGAGGGCAAGGCAGTAGAGAGAGTCCATCTGCACACAGCCATTCGGAGGGACTGCTTTTTATGCTGGAAGGGGAATTCCTCTGCGGGCAGTCAGGCAGTGTTTCAATGTCCTGGAATAGTTGGGGTTGGAGCTTATTGTGGCTAGGAACAGCTGGCACTGAGGCAGTATGATCTTGCCCTGAGTCAGAAGGGGCCCAGCATGACCATTTTCCTAAGCTGGCATCCAAATTTTGTACCTAGGGCTTGTTGTGCTTTCCTGAGAAGCTAACAGTCCTGCTTGAAGGCAACAGAGGTTAAAGCAGCTGTGCTCTGAGGTGGGACTGGCCCAGGACAGTAGCTAGTCCCAGGTCAGCATTCACAAGCGTTATAGGCTATGTATAAACTACATCACACACTCTTAGCATTGTTTAATTCTCTTGTTGTTCACTCCCCCACTGCCTCTCTCTTTTGTTTGAAAGGCAGGATCTCACTATGTAGTCCTGGCTAGCCTGGAACTGACATTGTAGACCAGGCTGGTCTTGAACTCATAGAGATACATCTGACTCTGCCTCCTGAGTGCTGGGATTAAAGGTGTGCGCCACCATGCTCAGCAATTGTTTGCTTTTTTTTTCAAAAGCAGTTTCACATTAATTCCAGAACCCTGACAGCAAGGATAAGACATTTTCACTTTCTACTCAAAATAGTGTGTGATTCAGTGGGCAGAATCAGAGCTAACTGTAAAGGGATTTTCAGTTGGAATCAGTGGTGCACATCTGTAATGGCAGGAGGACCATAGGTTTGAGGTCGACCTGGGTGTCTTAGTTGCTTTTCTACAACTGTGATAAAACACCATGATGAAGGCAACTTGCAAAAGAAATTATTTAATTGGATTTATCGTTTCAGAGCAGTAGAGTTCATGGTGGCAAAGCAAAGTCATGGCAGGAAGAACCGCTGAGAGCTCGTATTTGGTTTGGCAAACAGAAAGCAGAGGGGGCACACTAGGAATGGCAGGAGATGTTTGAAATCCCAAATCCCACAACCTACTGACGTACCTCCTCCAACAAGATCATACTTCTGAATCCTTCCCAGTCAATCCCAACAATTAGGAACCAAGTGTTCAAACATATGAGCCTGTGGGAGCCATTCTCACTCAGACCACAATATCAGGCTGCATAGTGAGACTCCGTCTCTAAAACAAAGGACAGAAAGGTAGAAAACTACACGCTGGGTTCTTTTCATTTACAAAATAGCTATGGTAAATTACTTTTTCTCCATAGTGCTCTCTGCATTATCCAGAGTCGGTGACGGCTGTTCCATGACGAAGACCTCTGTCTCATGGACCAGTGAATGTAGAGGCTCTCCATTTGGAATTCGGAGTTGACAACCTATGTCGAGGATACTTGGGGCCTCTGGAACGATCAATTGAGGACGTTTGGTGTCAGAAATCATAGATACCGATGTTTCTGTGGAACAGAATGATTAGATTGTGTCAGGCAGTGATTTGGATCATGTGTTAGAAAAACCAAGGCCAGCGGCAGCTTCTTTAGGCTTCCATGTCAAGGAAGCAGTAGTGGGCAGGCAAGACTGGGCTCCGTAGAAAGTTTTTGTTCAACCTCATGGAAGAAGCCTTCCAGCTGCTGGGTTGGTTGCACAGTGCAAGGTGGGTCCAGGGTCATTGGATTCTGCTTTGTGCATTGTTTTGTTGTTTTATTTGTTTGTTTTTTAAATAAGGATTCAAATAAATACTCTAATAAACTCTGTAGAGTCCCAACAGAAATCTGACTGTAGACAGGGTGCTCGCTCATGGAGGCCATTGTATAACCTCTACTCTACATTTATCTATCGTGAATAGATGAGTTCATTCATCCATTATTCCTATTAAGGCTGAACTACTTACTCCCAGAAAATAAATAGAAACAACAAAACAATTGGTGCGTGGTAGGTAGTACCCAGGATGTATGAAAGCTAAGCACAGCACATCTATAAGAAGATGTGGTCTTCAAATTGTGGGGCACTAGGAAGATACACTAGCAAGTCTGGTAGGCATCAGGCTGCCTGTGGTGATCTTTACATCTTAGCTCCATCCTTTTCTTTGTTGCTGCTGATGATCATCTTTTCTTCCCTCCTCTTTTTTTGCCTTCTGTTTTGGCTTTGGGTTTTATTGTTGTTGTCTTGTTTGTTTTGAGACAGAGTCTTGTTAAGTGGCTGAAGCTAGCCTTGAACTTGCGATCCTCCTGCCTCAGCCTCCCAAGTACTAGGATTGTGTGGGTCAATATACCTGGCTATACGTGTTACCATTTTCTAACCACTAAGGCTGTTTCTCTATTTAGAATCAGTCAGTCCTGTCTACGTCTCTAAGTTAAGGGCTTTCAAGTTCCCGTGTTGACGAAATACTCAGTCAGTACTCATGAGTCTCACTCCTCTCCTCTCCCCATGCTGTACCTGCTGCTGAGTCGATCTCTCTTTGTCCCCACATCCCAGGTTTCTGAGCCCCTTCAACATGATCCTTGGAGGAATCATTGTGGTGCTGGTATTCACAGGGTTTGTGTGGGCAGCGCACAATAAAGACATCCTCCGCCGAATGAAGAAGCAGTACCCCACAACTTTCGTGATGGTGGTCATGTTGGCCAGCTACTTCCTCATATCCATGTTCGGCGGTGTCATGGTCTTTGTGTTTGGCATCACTTTTCCTTTGTTGTGTAAGTAAACCTGTTTTCTTTTTCACACGTCATTAATATAAGTGTAGACATAGTTGGCCAACAGGCATTGCATAACCTCTTGGTATATCTAATACAGTATCAGAATCTTCCAAAAAGCACACGAAAGCCTAGTAGCTGCTTGTTTCCATAAATACATGTGGGCACTTGCAATGTGTCAGCTGTTCTTACAGAGAGACATCAATAACCAAAACAAATGCAAATCCTAATCACATGACAAGAACTGGTACAGCCTGCACGTTATCTGCATGGTGGCTCACAACTATCCATAACTCCAGTTGCAGAGGATCTGAGACCTTCTCCTGATCTCTGCAGGCACTAGGCATTCATGTGGTATGCACACATACCTACAAACACTCACACACACACACACACACACACACACACACTCATACAAAAAATATGTCTGAAAATAAATAACTGGACCACAGTATAAACACTAAATACTATGATTCTGGTGAACTATATATTTTCTAAATAGCTTTATTTTCTAAGACCTCAAACAGTATGAAATGAAATAAAGATCCAATTCAGATCTCAGCAGCACAAATCTGGCTGAAATGCTGGTGTAGTTGGCAATAAGAAAATGTCCCTTTACATTTGAAATGTTTCACCTGTGCATCTATTCTAGCAGATAAAATCATGTGCGATCTTGTCAGATCAAACTAAGACTATTTACAGATGAATCCTAAACTTTGTTACACACACTTGTAGTTGGTTTCTTTTTTCTCTATGGGGGCCTGCCACCTAGATCCCAAATAAATATATGGAGACTTATTCTTGCTTATGAATGCCCAGCCTTAGCTTGACTTGTTTCTAGCCAGCTTTTCTAACTTAATTTATCCTGTTTCCCTTTTACTACATTTTACCTTTGAGCATTTTACCTTTCTTTATTCTATAATCTTTCTTTCCTTCTTAATCTATGGCTGGCTGTGTGTTTGTAGGGCTGGCCCCTTGCATCCTCCTCTCCTCTTTTTCTTGCTCCTCCCCCCCTCTAGATTTCTCCTATTTATTCTCTCTGTATGCCAGCCCCACCTATTTCTCTCTCCTGCCTACCTATTGGCTAATCCACTATTTATTAGGCCAATCAGGTGTTTTAGGCAGGCAAAGTAACCCAGCTTTACAGAGTTTAACAAATGCAACATAAAAGAATGCAACACATCTTTGCATCATTAAACAAATGATCCACAGCATAAATGAATGTAACACATCTTAAACTAATATTTTGCAGCACATACTATTTCAACCAGTAAATTCAAACTTTGGGAAAATTTCCCCAGATTTTCCTTATTATACTGGAAGTTAGTGCTGGAACAGTTCCACTTAAACACACTGCTTGTTAACTATAGTCCCCTTTCTGCCTATGAGCCTGAAACAGCCTGAGTAATGAAATATATCATAAAGTTGGGAGCTTCAGTTTCTCTTTCCAGATTCATAGTGTGGTTAGTTATCCCAAGTAAGCTGCATTCATTTCCAAACTCAGATATATGAGGATCATCTGTCCAGACACATTTTAAAAATACATTTTTCTGAGCCATATCCTTTGGAGAGCCTGGTTCTGTGGGTCACTTGTGTCTCTAAAGGTCAGAACTGGCCAGGAACCTCTAGTCTTCCCCTGAATTGTGCAGAGTGTAGTGTGGGGATTTGCCTAGAGTAGGTTCTTTTTATATCTGTATTTATTATGGAGTGCATGTGTGTATGCATGTGCATCCTTGTGCTTCCCTGTGTGGAAGGATGAGCATGCAGTCCCAGAGCTGACATCAGGAGTCTTCCTCCTTTGCTCTCCACTTTATTTGAGGCAAGGGCCCTTGTGAAACAGTTGGCTACTCTATCGAGCTGTTTTGTCCTGATTCTCTGTTTCTGCCTTCTTAGTGCTGGGGTTGCAGGCTGACTGCCATACCTACCTAGTTTTTATATGGGTCCCAAAGACCCAACTCCAGTGCTCTCACCTTGTCTCTTGAGTTATTTTCCTGGTCTTCTTTTTAATTTTTAAAAATTGCATCTATCTATCTATCTATCTATCTATCTATCTATCTATCTATCTATCTATCTATCCATCTCTATCTTTCTTAAGAAACTGTGAACATAGAGGACAACTCCTTCCACTATGCAATTCATGGGGATCAAACTCAGTTCAGCAGGCTTGGAGGCAGGCACCTCTACCCACTGAGCCACCTCTTCAACTCCCTGGCCCTGTTTAACAGGTTCTTTGGGTGCTTTGTACGTGCATGGAAAAATGACTATCAGATCACATAGTGTGTCTTAAAATAGCGATTCTCTAGTTCGTTCCCTTAAAGTGCTGAGACAAGAGATCCACAAGGAAGGACCATGGCATCCGTTTCATAGTAAACAATGTCAGGTCATCTTGAGGATACTTTACAAAGCATGCCTCTTTGGAGGCACCTTAAAGTGGGGTTCACCTGAATTCCGGCATTGAGGGAATGATGTACAGATAAAACCAGAATGCAAAAAAAAAGTCCTTCGTGGGAAACTTTGGGTAATTGGAATCATGTTTAGGTTGGAATTGTGTCGGTAGACAGTTATGTTGAAAGTTATGTTATTTAAGTAACGTTTGGAAGGTGGGGGTTTCAGTGGGGAGGAAAGACTGTGGCTGCCGGATCAGGGCTCTTCTAAGGGACAACCATGTTTTCTTCCACACACAAAGCAATGCGTGTGGCTTGACAAGGAGCTTTACATAAAGTCTGGGTAACCTCTAAAAGCCTGGATCAGCAAGGCAAGCAGACCAGACAGCTAAAAGAGACAGCTTACTATATGTGTGAGCAGTGAGGAGGGGTCCTGTGTTGGGCGGGAGAAATGGCTCAGTGTCCAGAGTATAGAGGACCTGAGTTTGGTTCTACACACCCATAGGGTGGAAGGAATTGGCCTTTTACTTCCACAGTTTCTTGAGCAATATGATAGATAATAGATAGATAGATAGATAGATAGATAGATAGATAGATAGATAGATGTGATTTTTAAAACCTAAAAAAGTAGGGCCAGAAAAATGATTCAGTTGACAACATGTGCATACTGGTTAACCCACAACCACATATAATTCCAGCTCCATGGAGACTTGATGCCTTTGACCTCTGCAGGCACCTGCACTCATATTCATAAACCCATAGGCACAGACATGTGTACACATAACCACAAAAACAACAGTAGTTTTATTTTTTTTACATAATTAAAAACAAAAAAAATGTAAAGGGAATTCTCTCTTTGATGCTGTCATTTCTTTCAGTGATGTTCATCCACGCATCCCTGAGACTTCGAAACCTCAAGAACAAGCTGGAAAATAAAATGGAGGGAATAGGTTTGAAGAAGACGCCAATGGGCATTATCCTGGATGCCTTGGAACAGCAGGAAGAGAGCATCACCAAATTCGCCGACTACATCAGCAAAGCTAGGGAGTAAACCCTCCAGCCTGGTGATGGGGCTGCAGCAGGAATCCAGTTGCACTTTTCCCTTGCTCAGACCCGTTTTCTGTCTGTGGTTTTGAAACAGAAGGTGCACGTCTTACCATCCAGCTCTCCATGGCATCATGCATGCACACGCCCACCTGCTAAGATCTCCACTATGACCCAAGGAAGGGCCTCGGAAACCACAAAAATACAGACCCACTGTCCCATTATGTCTGAAGCTTCCAGTGGGTTTTTGAAAGATAATTGCCGGCTGGACAGCAGCGGTACTATTCTATTGTAGGGGAACAGCCATAGTAGCATCTGGAGACAATACTGAATAAGTGAAAAGTCAGTCACAGTAGAGGATGCGTGTGTCCGTCTGTTTCTAGCCCTGTCTGACATCCCCTCCAAAATCCCCTATGGCTATGATGTGTTGGGTATGTTAGGGTAGCGGTATTATCTTTCTTGTTTTAGAATCAGAGGTGATCTCTATCCCTTTGGCGCCTGTTTGATGTGCGGTGGAAACTGGATCAGCCAGTTGTTTATATTTTGTTTACAAATATGAAGTTAGCTGTTTAGGACAACGTTTTGTTAAAATTTTGTAAACTTTTTAAAAGGGTAGTAATACGCTTTCACCGGAAGGTATTTCTTGCAAACTAAATGTCATCCTCTTGGGGTGGGGGTGGAGGGGTAGTTACAGCTCTGTAACTTCCATTATTCTTGACTTGTTAAAAAATAAATAAGTAAAACCAAACTTGAGTTGTTTATATGACACGTTTGTTACTACAGTGAATAAAAGGTGTCCAAGATAATGTTTCAATTATTTAGATTTTTTGTTGTTGTTGTTTTTTGGGGGAGGGGGAAGTCGGGTGGTTTTCCCAAACAGGATTTTTCTGTGTAGCCTTGGCTGTCCTGGAACTCACTTTGTAGACCAGGCTGGCCTAGAACTCAGAGATCCACTTGCCTTTTCCTCTTGAGTGTTGGGATTAAAGACATGCACCACAAGCTCTCAGCTTTTGTTTAGATTTTTTGCACATTTGTTTTTATTATTTTAGTTTGTGTGGATGAGTGTGAATGCCACGTGCATACAGGGCCCACAGAGGCCAGAAGAATCCATCGAACCCCTAGCGCTGGACATACCAGGTGGTTGTGAGTTGCTTGATATGGGTTCTGGGAACAGAACTGAGGCACTCTGAAAAGCAGGAAATGCTCTTAACCTCTGAGCCATCTCTCCAGCCCCAGATGTTTGGTTTTTAAATAGATGAGAGTGTGTATCTTATTAATTCGTTATCTTTTGATCCTGCGCATCTTCCCTAGAGGACCATGGCAAGAGTTTAAACAGCTCCTGTCACTCACGAAGTTGCAGACAGCAACTGTGGCGGCCATGCACTTGTAGAAATAGAAGCGTTAGAATGGTGTGAGCATATGAATCTCATCCCACCCATCCCGTCGTCGTTCATCTGTTTAGAAGAGTTAATGAGAAATGGGTGTTTGCCGGTTTAGTGATTTCACAGGTGAAATAGAAAACATTTAGGTTTCCCTCTCATTGAAAAAGGAACTGGTGGTCTTTCCAAAGAGTCCCTCTGTGTGTTTTAAATAATCCGCGACCATTTTGGCTGCTTTGATGTCTTGTGTTTTAGTCTCAGTCAATCTGAAGCCTTATCTTTAGCTCAGAACTTCAGACAGGGTTTGGAATCTGTGGCATTAACCAAATAGGAAGAATAAAATGTATCAAAAGCATTTTAGTGAAACTTTAGTCAATGCATGCCAATGTGTTAAATATCTAAGAAACTTGATGCTAGCCTGGGAAAACTTCTTACAGTATCTCAGGTTCTGTGCATCTAACTAAGAACTGTGGGAACCGGGAAGTGGGGGAAGGATAAGGCTTGGAGATGTCCAGAATGTTTCTGCAGAGGAGATAGAATCTACCACATGGTTGGGAAATTGGACTTCATGGATGGTGGGATGTCTCGGGTTTTCCTATGGAAAAGTTGGAGAGGACCTATACATGGCGTGTGTAGGAGGATGTTCTATCAAGAGGGAAGAGAGTGGACTAGTCCACTAAGTGGAGCATCTTGAAGCAAAGGGTGGGATATTTACTTTTTTTTTTTTTTTTTTTTTGGTTTTTTCGAGACAGGGTTTCTCTGCAGCTTTAGAGCCTGTCCTGGAGCTAACTCTTGTAGACCAGCTGGTCTTGAACTCACAGAGATCTGCCTGCCTCTGCCTCCCGAGTGCTGGGATTAAAGGCATGTGCCACCACCGCCCGGCTAGGGTGGGATATTTAATGCTGTAGATATGCTTCCTTTAGAAGTATACTTCAAGACACCAGTGGAGTCCACAGGGAGAACGCTGAGCCGAGTCAGCAGGCTATGGTAATTAGTTTTCACTGACAGTTTAACTGGATTTAGATTTACCTAGGGTACTCATTTCTGGGCATGTCTTTGGGGGAACCTTCCAGAGAGATTAAACTAGATGTGGATAGTACCATTCATAGCTTTGGGTGCCAGACTGAAGAGGATCACTACTATCACAGGAGGAGATTACTGAATACCGCATCTATCTCCCTCTGCCTCCTGTGACCAGTGTGACCAGCTGCCTCAGACTCCTGCCGCCATGTCTTCCCCTTCATGATGGACTACACCCTCAAACCATGAACCAAAGTGAGCCCTTCCTTCCTTGAGTTGCTTTGGTAGGGTATTTGGTTAGAGCAGCGAGACATGCAACAGTAAGGTGAGACCTGAGGTTTCTCTGGCTCTCCGGAGAACTAGCAAAGGGTCCTTTATTCCGAAGCTGCACAAGGCCCAGGCATTCACTTCACCCCTCACAGTCACGGAGTTTGCAACATGGTTTATTCCATTTAAGATGCCATGCAGTGGATGACAACAGAGAGGATGGAAGGAGAGAAGGGTGGGAGTGGGAGTATAACCAACAGTTATAACACGTCTGTCAGATTTAGTATTTCCCAGAAGAAAGCAATAGCAAAGTGAGAGTTTACCAAACATGTTAACTTCTGCCTCTAGGAGCATCCCTCCGCACTTTTCACCCAACTCAGTCAAACTCGGAGAACTGGAGCATGTTGCCAGTGAACGTAGATACTTTGTATCCTTCCCCTTGAGTTCTGTCAGGGCCCAAACAAACCCCAGCCTGGATGGAACCACATTCCCAGTTCTGCCACCGGAACTCTTAGGGAAACAGCCTCTGGCTCCGATTTTGTTCTTCTAGATGATACTTCTGCTTCTTACGCCAGTTCCTTAGGCAGCTGTACCTGTGGTGTAAGCATTTGAAAAAGAGAAAATGGATCCTGGAAATTTAAGAGTTTTACAGCAAAAATCATAAAACTTATATGTATCTTTGTGGATTCAGATGGTGTTAGAAATGCTGGCAGCAGAACTGTCCAAAAATCATGATAAAGGCAAACCAACCAAAGCCATTATTATTGGGTATTAACCGATGCCATGGCTCGTTCTAAGATCTGTGCTTCAGCCTGTGCTGAAGCAGAACACAGGAAGGACAGGAGCTCAGAGCCTGGTACCAGAGTTTCCTAGCTGGTTGCTAGGTACTGAGCACCATTTTCCTCAGCTGTAAAATGAGAGGAAGAATTCCCAGTCCATGGTGGAAATGATCAAGTTACATAATGGGGGTGAGTGATAAGTGTGGACACTTACTTTCCAAAACATTAGCTCACTGTGTCCTACACCAGCCTTGCAAGGAGGAGAAGGGCCCTGAGGAGACAGTGACTTCCCTGAGGTCACACAGCTCACACTGCTGGAAAGACGGCTCAGCTGCGGAGAAAAGCTCTGGCAGAGGACCAGAATTCACTTCCCAGAACCCATGTAATCAGGCTGCTCACAACCGCCTGTAACTCCAGCTCCAGAGGATCTGATGCCCTCTTTTGGCCTCTGCAGGCATGAACACTCACATGCACAAACCCATACACAAACATATGCATAACTAATATATGTATTCATATAATTAAAAACTTGTGTGTGTGTGTGTGTGTGTGTGTGTGTGTTCTAGGGACTGAGGATATAGCTTCATTACTAAAGTCCTTGTGTGGCAAACAATTTAGATCTCTACAAACCAAAAGCCAAGTGTGATGGCACTTACTCAGTGGCACAACACTGGAGAGGTAGGCAATGATCTCAGGGGCTCCTGGCCAGTTTACACACACACACACACACACACACACACACACACACACAAGTCTATCCTCCTTGAAGCACATTTCTACTATAATGTACAATAAAATTTTAAAATATATTTCTCAAGAAACCAAAAAAGTAACACAATAAAAAGTGTATTTTGGTAAACTTCACCAGGACAAAAAACTGCACACATCAGTCCAACTCTAAAATCTACATTCAGTTTCTGTTGCATAACAACAGTTTAAAGTTCTTATAGGGTCTTAAGTGGTGTTCTGTCTTAGCAGGCGACTTGTCCATCATGTGTGCATTTTCCCAAAGATGCTGATGGCGTTAAGAAAACGCTTGGAATCTGTTAACAGCTGTGCATGTTTCTTCCCCCCTGCTGTGTGCACCTGTCAGTGTGATGAGACCTCGTGGTGTCTGCTGTGTCTCCTCTTGCAGTCATTTCTTTTGTCCATGTTCTTTGGAGAGGAATGTCTCACAGTGCCCTGCCCTCCACAAGGGACACTGGATATCCCCTTCAGTCTAAGGGGAGTCCCCATGTGCCTCTGACCCTCTCCCTATCTGGTGTCAGACTTCAAGAGGAAGGATGTGACCTGTGTCTGGGTTGGCTTTAGCCATGGAAAACAACAATTAAGAGAAATGAGCAGAAAAAAATTACAGGGAATGCTTTAAATAAATAATCTGGAGAAATCACTACATAGATTTTAAGAAAACTTGCAGGCAGACATCCTTTTCCTGTGAATACTAGGGGAGGCTTTGGCCCTTGTCCCCTCTGCTGATCCCATTGATTTTCAAGGAAGTAAAAAGGTTGTCGGAGGTGAGTCCAAGTTTGAACAAGCATGTGTGAGAAGCCAATACACCAAAGGCCACTGTATGAGAAGCAACATGGCAAGGCCTGCACAGAGAAGCCTGGACTGAGAACAGACTGAGGAGGACATTTAGAAAACCCTAATTATCCAAAGGGGAGGGACAGTCAGGGTCTGGCCTTCTGAAACTGACACAGAGAAGGTGGGGAATGGAGGTCTTAAGAGCACAGATGTGGTGGTACTTTTGTTTGTGATGAACAAATACAGCTCACATGAAGATCAGAGTGCAGAGCTAAGCCACTAGTTAGCCAGAGAGGCCAGGCAGTGGGGGCATACACCTTTAATCCCAGCACTGGCGAGGCAGAGGCAGATGAATCTCTATGAGTTCAAGGCTACCATAGACTAACTGAGATTGATGGAGTCTAAAAGAGAAACTGAGCCAGGCGGTGGTGGCTCACACCTTTAATAACTTAGTTTCTTTAAGAAACTGCTTCACAGGCTTGCCCAAAGACCAGTCTGCAAGCGGCATTTTCTCAGTTGAGGGCCCTCTTCTCAAAAGACTGTAGTTTTTTTTTTTTTTTTTGCCAAGTTAATAAACAAACAACAAACAAAACCAGGACAGGGATATTAGTTTTAAAAAAAAAACCCATAAGATATCAAAATTGTTCACTAATTAATTTTTACCAGATTGTTGCACACATGCCCCAAATTCACGAAACCTTCTCATTTCTCCTTTCTAAAATGAACCTGGTTAGGTCTCATTTGACTGACATACATACCTTTGCACTGGCAGTCAGAACATCACCACTGCTAGTGTTTCTGGCATTTCACTGAGTCTAGGATGTAGCTTTGTGGTGCTGCTCTTCCTCGGGTGTGAGGAAGCACCTTGCAGCTGAAGGTGTTCGCAGCACATGCTGCCATTACCGCCAACGAGCCCGTGCCCTGGGATCGCTCGTGTGCAGCTGCATTGCCGTTTAAATAAGGACGGCAAATGGGGAGCAGGTGATGGGTGGGGGTAAGAAGCCTTTGTGCTCATTTTGAGCATCTGTCAATCTAAGATTATCTCAAAGGAGAAAGCTAAAAAAATTAAAGCACTTTGAGAAGATTGCTCTATGATCTGGCTTTAAAGCAGACATTCATCCTGTGGAAAGAAGATGGAACAGAGCAGCGGGAGCAAAGGCAGAATATGGCATTTAAGGTGTTTAATTAAAAAAAAAAGCAAGCTTCATGATAGAGAGACGTGCCAGCTCCTGGCAGCAGCCGTGTCTCCTCCAAAGAAGATGGAAAGGCCCAGAAGAACCTCCACCTGGAGCTTGCTTTAAATGTGGCATTGCCAGTCACTGGGCAAAAAAAAAAAAAAAAAAAAAAAAAAAAAAAAAAAAAAAAACCTGCCTTTCACTTTCAACTGCTGCCAAGACCCTGTCCAGACTGTGAGCAATCAGGACACTGGGGAATCACAGACAAGGCTCCTGCCCCCGAGGTCCTACTCTACAGGAAGGTCTGTCTGACCTTCTGGGCCTGGTGGCTGAAGACTGAAGCTGCCCTGAGACCTTTGCCCCCAACAACCACAGAGGACCCTGGGGTAGCTGTCTAGGTCGCCAGTAAGTCTGTCATTTTTAGTAGATTTGGAAGCTTCCTGGTCTGCATTTTGCTTTCCCGGGTGGAATTTATCCATCTCAGGCCTCTGATGGTATTTGATGTCTAGGCTAGCCGTGGCTTTGTTAGTTTACAGCAGCAGCCAAGGCTTCAGCTGCCTTCCCAGTTCTCTTTGTGCGGAAAATTCAGGCCACAGGCCTCACTCTCCTAGAGTTACTACTAGGTCTAGACACAGTTTCCCTTGCTACCAGACTCAGAAAAGAGATAAACTCAGAGAACAGGTTTCAACGTGTAACTGTTTACTATTCCTTTATTGAAAGGAACTCGCTCTCAGTAATCAACTACCCACGTCTCCTGGTAAATGATTAGCTAGAAAGGAAGTATAAAGCTTATGAGAAGATTTCAAAGCTTAAGTTGTGAGGATCTAGGAAAATGGTTTAGGGTCTAAGGTGTTGTAAGGTATAGATACTAATTATATAGGTCTGGGATTGTGAAAGCAGAGATTGTGATAAGGAAATGATTTAGCTGTGTAAATGTGAGTTACAAAGGTCTGAGGGTGAAAAGCTTAAGTCATGATAAACAAGAGATTTGAGGTGTATTAAAAACTGGAACATAGCCAGGCAGTTGTGGCACATGCCTTTACTCAGGAGAAAGAGACGGGCATCTCTGTGAATTTGAAGCCAGCCTGGTCTACAGAGAAACCCTGTCTCAAAAGAAAAAAAAGAAAAAGAAAGGAAGGAAGGAAGGAAGGAAGAAAGAAAGAAGAAAGGAAAAAAGAATCATGTTTCAGATTATTTCTCTCACTTTTCTCCAAAAGTTCATAGTCTTAACATTAATCAATGGAATTCTTATAATCTACTAATACAGCTCTGTAAAAAGTTCAAGATTTTAAATTCCCTTTGATCATTTTCTACTTAAAAATGCTTCTCATTGTGCTGAAAACATCTGTCTAATCTATATACATCCAGTCTTTTGGATAGAAGAAAGAGTGTTGATGCTTTTAACCAGAATCATTGTTGGGTCCCCTATGACTCAAAGGAGTGATTCTATTGCCTTTTCTGCAATGTGGGTTTCAGTACCGATTACAAATGCTAATGTGTCTAAACTTACCTCTTTTTGTGAACTCAAAACATTCTTGTAAGTTGCAGGAAACCAACTTGGGTCTACCTAGAACAGTTCATCAAATGGATTCCAGATAACTACTGTCAATCAACAGCCTAAGTTTCCTGATGTGGGAGAGTCTTCTGTTTGTGTTGATTTCATTGGTTAATAAAGAAACTGTCTTGGCCCATTTGATTGGCCAGCCCTTAGGTGGGCGGAGTAGATAGAACAGAATGCTGGGAAGGGAAGTTAATAAATTGCCATGCCTCTGCTCTCTGGGACAGACGCGATGAAGTTCTGGCCCAAAATGGACTTAAACTAGAATCTTCCCAGTAAGGCACCACTTCGTGGTGCTACACAGATTATTAGATATCGGTTAATCAAGATGTGAGTAAGAGGCTGAAACTAATGGGCCAGGCAGTGTTTAAATGAATGCAGTTTGTGTGTTGTTATTTCAGGGCATAAGCTAGCCAGGCAGCTGGGAGCCGGGCAGGAATGCAGCCCACTGCTCCTTCTACAGTTTTCCACCTACTGCCTGTTCCTGAGGATGGGATCTCCTCCACCTTTCCCTGGTCTTGGGACTCCCCTCTCTCAATTACCAGGACTTAAGAAAAAATTTTGCCCCTAAACTTCTTAACTTTATCTTCTGTTCTGCCAGCATCATGCCAGGTCCCCTCAAAATCTGCATCCCGGACAGCCTGAAAATGGCTACCCCCAAGTGTTTCCAACCTCACAGACTGCTTCAAGTATGCCTGCACCTTCCTAGCGCTGGAGGTGGCCCCACAGAGCCTTGACAATGAGTGAAACAGTCAGCTGTCCCAGGACTTGGCCAGCATCCCAGCTTTCTCAGGTCCCCCCAAAATGCCCGTATCCCCAGACAACAAGAAACAATCTGGAGAACATGGCACCCCATTCCTAACTCACCTGCTACCCCTTCTTATTTTCTCACCTTTTTTATAACAAACAAAAGAAAGGAACTTTAGTTTCTACCCCAGCAGCAGCTTGCCTCTGCCACCAAAGCAGTTACGTCACCTGTCGCCAGGTGCCTTTCCCCCAGCAGTTTTGCAATATGTGTACCTCTTAAAAGTGCCTCCCAGGCACAGCCTGCTCTCTTGCCTATTCTCTTCCTTTGTATCTTCACCGTCTTTCTGTCTGTCTGTCTGTCTGTCTGCCTGCCTGCCTGCCTGCCTGCCTGCCTGCCTCTGTCATGTCCCCACTCTGGCATGGCTTTTCTTTTACTCTCTCCCTCCCCCAACAAACCTCTTGCACTAACTCTGTTGCTCACGGAGTGTTTGCTTAGAGGAATACCTTGGCAGGGCTCACCAAAAGGTACCCACCTCACCTTTCTTTCTTCATCCTTACAAGTGGACATTAGTAAAACACATCCATCAGTGGAGCCTGTGTTTTCACATTGTCCTCATGGCGTTCTTTATAGGACTAAATAGAAGACGTCATGGGGCATTTTCTAGATAGCCACTGCAGTCCAGGCCAGCAACTGAAGGCAATAGGAACCATCAGCAACCAGAAGGTACAAAGCCAGTTCAAAGCAGAGGTCAATAAGCAGGGCTACAACTCAAAAATTATTTTCCTACTTAGCTTATTTTTAAGAAGAAGGACATTAGGGAGCCAGCTCGGAGTGGAAGCTGACTTACTGTGCAAACATGAAGACCTGAATTCAGATTCCTAGGACCCGCAGAAAATGCTGGGTGTGGTGGGTGTGTTACTTGTAGCCCCAGTGCCGGGGTGGGGGCAGAAAGAGGCAGATCTCAGGGGCTCATTGGTCAGACAGTCTAGTTAAAATGTCAAACTCCACATTCAGTGAAAAAAAAATGAGGTTGAGAGCTTGGAGAGTTGGCTCAGTGGTTAAGAACACAGGCTCTTTCAGAAGACCCAGATTCAGTTCCCAGCACCCACATCAGGTGGTTCACAACTATCTCTAACTTCAGTCACAGGGGATCAGGTGCCCTTTTCTGACCTTTAAGGGCATCATGCTTTGAGTGATGCATAGATAATACATACAGGCAAAACATTCATACACATAAAATAAAAATAAATAAAAGGGTAGAAAGCAATCGAGAAAGACACCTGCTGTTGACTTCTGGCCTACACATGAGCATGAATAGGCAAGATAACCAGTACACACACACACACACACACACATACACACGAAGACCAAGCACATTTAAAACGGATAGTGTTATAGAACAGATGAGCACCTTCCCATTTCATAGGGTGTTTATCCTTACAGTTATCTGCATGAATTTATTTTCATGTCCTTTGCATGATAATTTAACTCTAAAGCTGATATGTCCTCTACCCTGAAAAGCTACTTGGTAAGCTCCACAAGGTCCAGCCTGTACTCAATGCATTCACTGGAATCCCTGTCCGTTCCTACACAACTGACAGGAGCAATGTCAGTGAGTGGATGGAATAGGATCATCAGCCGTTCCTTCCAGAGTCTGGAGATTTGCTCAGGTGGTCACCCGAATTCCTCTCCCTTCAACATGGATTTTAAAACTCTTGCTCCTTTTAGTCTGTTATTTTTCTGGCTGTATAGCACCAAGACAGCTTGAATATTGTCCACCCATGACTTTAAAGTGACCGTTTTCCCAGACAGCACCCTCACCTCCCCCAGTGGAGGTCTGGCTTTCCCAGGAAGAGCAGACCATCTCATGTCATGCCCAAAGCAGGCAGAGGACCTCTGCCTGACCTCATGTGACTTCTAGGACTCTCCCCTGACACCTGCCCCTGAACCAATCCCTTCTCCAAATCACTGATGAAAAGCATCTTTGATGCAGAAAATGGGACAATGACAATATAGTTCTAGGAGACAGGAACTCAAGACATCCCTATACACACATGAATAATTGATGGAGGAGAGTCATCTGTCTATGTGTTACTTTCATTGGTTAATAAAGAAACTGCCTTGGCCCTTTAATAGGACAGAAAATTAGGTAGGCGGAGTACACAGAACAGAATTCTGGGAGAGAGAAGGCAGACGCTTCAGGCAGTCGCCATGCCTCTCCTCTCCCAGACAGACGCAGGTTAAGATCTCTCCTGGTAAGCGACCACCTCATGGTGCTACACAGCTTACTAAATATGGGTTAAAGCCAATAAGAGGCTGAAACTAATGGGCCAGGCAGTGTTTAAATGAATACAGTTTCCATGTAATTATTTTGGGTGTAAAGCTAGTCGGGTGGTGGGAAGCGGCCCTCCGCTTCTACTTCTACAAATAATAACAGTTACCTTAAGATTAGAAAGCTCTCTGTAAAGCAAAGGACATGGTCAACAAGACAAAATGGCATCCTACAGAATGGAAAAAGATCTTTACCAACCTCACATCAGACAGAGGTCTGATCTCCAAAATATACAAAGAACTCAAGAAATTGATCATCAAAAGAACACATAATCCAATAAAAAATGGAGTACAGACCTAAACAGAGAACTCTCAACAGAGGAATCTAAAATGGCTGAAAGACACTTAAGGAAATGTTCAACATCCTTAGCTATCAGAGAAATGCAAATCAAAACAATTCTGAGTTTCCAACTGTAAGAATGGCCAAGATCAAAAACACTGATAACAACTTATGCTGGAGAGGTTGTGGGGAAAAGGGAACATTCCTACATTGCTGGTGGGAGTGCAAGCTGGAGCAGCTCCTTTGGATGTCAGTGTGGCGATTCCTCAGAAAATTAGGAAACAACCCAGCAATACCACTTTGGGGTATATATCCAAAGGATGCTAAATCATACCACAAGGACATATGCTAAACTATGTACATAGCAGCATTGTTTGTCATAGCCAGAACCTGGAAACAACCGAATTGTCCCTCGACCAAAGAATGGATAAGGAAAATGTGGTACATTTACACAATGGAGTACTATACAGCAAAAAAACAAAACGAAACAAAACAAAAATGACATCTTGAAGTTTGCAGGCAAGTGGATGGAGCTGAGACACATCATTTTGAGTGAGGTAACCCAGACCCAGAAAGATAATTATCATATGAACTCACTCATAAATGTTTTTTAAACATAAGCCAAAGAAAATGAGCCTACAAATCAAAATCCCAGAGAACCTAGACAACAATGAGGACTCTAAGAGAGACATACATGGATCTAATCTACATGGAAAGTAGAAAAAGACAAGATCTCCTGAGTAAATTGGGAGCATGGGGGGAACCTTGGGAGAGGGCTGAAGGGGAGGGGAGAAGCAGGGAGGGGAGCAGAGAAAAATGTAGAGCTCAACAAAAATCAATATATACATATAATTAGAAAGCTCAGTAAAGCTGAAAAAGAAAACCCCGGACTCACATGAGTATTTGCTTTCTGCATCTGGAAGAAGTGGGGATCTCTATAATGGAACAATGTATCAACTATGTTTGTCAATACAATCAATTAGCTCAGTTATAGGCAGTATTTTTTAATGACAGCCAAGCATCAATCGATATGGCCTATGGACATCAACCCTAATGACAAAAAAAATTTCATTTATGCAACCTAAGCTCGGGGAATAAAGCCAGGTCTACTAGTCAGCTTTATTACAGACTTCTATAGAGACTCCATGGATATTAAAACTGAAATCATAGCGAGCTAGTTTGTACCCCATTGGCTCATGAAGATCGCAACCTGAGGTTTACCATTTGTCTGGCTGCCTAAAAAGCAAAACAGAAACGTAGATGCAGGTGATCTAGCTTTGTCTGCTGATAAAGAACGGATTCCCTGGAGCCTTTATCCCAGCTACTTGCAAATGGGGCTTAGCTGGGATTTTCCTCATTTGTTCCTTCAAGAAGGCGCCTGGGGTCTCTAATTCTCAGCTCCATGTGCCTAGAATGGTCTGATTTTCACATATGCATATTAAGGATTCAAAATAGCATACAAATAAAAGCTTAACACCCCAAAATGAGTTTTAACCTCAGTGCCATCACTTCCCGGTGGTATCTGCTAGGCATGTTATTAACTCCCCGAAGCATCAGTGTCTCCTACACAGGATGGGGGTGACTATCTGTGCCAACCTTCTAGAATTTGGATGGTTATGTACGTGACTCAGATAGCTTATACAGGTGCTCAACAAACCTTAGCTGCAAGCATTATCATCGCAGGGCATATCGGGGTCTGCCCTTGAGAGTAAGTAGTAATTTAACTCTATTGGGGCTGCGCCTCTGCTTACCAACAATCAGGATTTGGCTGTGTTAAACTAGCAGGCCTGGGGATATAGCTCCTCTGGTAGTGCACTTGCCTAGCATGCCCAAAGCCCTGCGTTCAATCCCCAGGGCTACATAAGTCAGCCATGGTGGGGGACATCACCCTCAGCCACCTAGCAGGTTCAAATCAGTTTGAGCTACACGAGAGTATAACTCGAAAATGAGATATAAGATAAATGAGCAAAGGAGGGTAACTGGGAAATAGCCCTATTTCCCTCTCCTGTTACTTACCGGTTTTAGGTAGGCAACATTGCTGTGTCGGATGTCATTCAAGAGCTGGTCTCTGGGAGTGATTTCCACCAGCGGGGGTGGCCTATTTCTTGGCACCGGCTTGAGCGTTTTGATGACATCTTTGAGGTTGGTTTTCTCCTGTGTCTCTCCGGCTTCCGGCGGCATTCGAGATTTGCGCTGAATTCTCTTCAGCTTCACCACCCTGAAGGAGTCAGGGTCGGTCTTGCTCTGCGGAGGTGGGGGTGGATTCTTCATCATTTCGTTTCTTCCACCAAAAGCGACTTCCTGAGCAGCGAGAGGTCGTCCAGATGAAGGCTGGAAGAACTCCTGCATTCTGGGATCGGGCATGGGTCCCCCCAGTCTCTCCCACATCCCAGGGGGCAGCCCCAACCCATTCTCCAGCATAGCTATCAGCTTTCTCTGCTCTTTAAGTTGCTGCTGTTGTTGCTCCTCTTGTCTTTTCTGCCTCCGTTTATCCTGGTTCCTGGTAAGCAGATTCGTTACCACCATCCTGGGACCTGGAAGCTCAAAATGGTAGCCCATCTTCAGCAGAGTGTTGTTGGCCTTCAAAAGCCTTGAAATTTCCATTTCGGCGTGGTGGCCAAGCATGTGCCTCTGGTTGTGAAAACGAAGTTCTGTGAGAGTCTCATTAAACTGGAGGCACCTCATGATGGCCACGATGCCCTTCCCTGTGATGAAGTTGGACTCGATATTCAGCGTGGTGATGCTCCTGTTTTCACGCAGCATGTTGGCCAAGGCGAATGCTACACTCTCGTCTGCACCGACGTTGGCCAAACTAAAGCTTTTGATGTGTTTGTTCTTCTTCATTGCATTGACAAAGTCCAGTAACATTTCTTTAGGAATATTCTCAATGTTGTTCAGGTTGAGTTCCTTCATGTCAGGGTCGTTCTGTCTCACTCGTCTCAAGCTTCCGTCCAGGTCTGTCTGGTTCCCTGAAGGTCTTGCACTTACTTTCAGAAAACTGGTGTCTAGAGCTAACTTCTTTGGGTCTAATTTGGCTATTTTCTTCTCGGTTTTTTCTTTGGTCTCTGCTCTGTCTTTTTGCTCTTCCAGTGTTTTCGTAGCCAGCTGCTGGCTGGTGCTGGAACTATTTTGGATTTGTTCCTGTGCTTTGCTTTTTTCTCTTTTGGCTTTTTCATCTTCATCCTCTTCATCTTCTTCATCATCCTCTTCATCTTCCTCACCATCCTCTTCATCCTCGTCATCCTCTTCATCATCTTCTGGTTCTTGTATATTGTTGCTCCCGTTGGCTCCCCTTTTATTTGCAACTATTTCACTGTTGAGCTTTTCTTTTAAAAATTGGGGCATGGTTTTAATGCCTCTTACTTCATGTGGGTTTTGAGTGCTTTCCTAAAAGATGGGTATATGACAGTTAGAATACGTAGGACTCAGCAGTTAAGAGTATTTGCTGCTCTTCCAGAGGATCCGAGTTTGCTCCCCTAAACTTATCTGTGTCTGGTTACTTACATCTGCTTGTATCTTCAGCTCTGGAGATTTTATGCCCTCTTCTGGCCTCGTCAGGCACTGTATGCAAAAACACTAACACTAATTTCACACAAACAGGCAGGCGCCTTGAAAGTGTGGGTGCACACACACAATTAAAAATGAAAACAAATCTTCAAAAAAACATTTTTAGCCAGGCTGTGGTGGTACATGTCTTTAATGCCAGCATCTGAGAGGCAGAAGCAGGAGGGTTTCTGTGAGTTCGAGACTTGTCTGGTCTACAGAGCTAATTCCAGAACAGCCAAAGAGACCCTATCAGAAATCCTGTCTCAAAACAAAACAAAATAAGAGCAATTTCTAGGGCTGGGGAGATGGTTTGGTGGGTAACATACTTGCTACACAAATCTGAGTATCTGAGGACCTGCATTCAAATCTCCAGCACCCACATAAAGTAAAATGAAAGATGGGAGACAGAGACTTGAGAATCTCCGGAGGCTCATGGGCCAGCTGGTCTGGCATAAGCAGTGGTAAATAGAGACCCTGGACTTAAACAAGGTGAATGCTGAGGACTGGCACCTGAGGTTGTTTCCCCACCCCCGCACACATATATACATAAAAGATTTTGTAAAAACTTAAATGGTATGGTAGCATATACCTTTAACCTCAGCACTCAGAAGGCAGAGGTAGTCAGATCTCTGGGCTCTGGGCCAGCCTGGTCTAGATAGTGAGTTCCTGACTAGCCAAGCCTACATAGAGAGACCTTATCTCAAAAACAAAGCAAACAAAAACTTAAATGAAAAACATTGTAAATGAAAAAGCTCAAGTTAACAAACCTTGTGTATAATATTATTCCATTTATATATACACAAAATGTATATATGCTGATGAAAAAAAATTCTGGAATTATTACCAAATTCCTGTTTTTTGTTTGCTTACTTTTTTTTCTGAGTCAGAAAGGTGACCCTTGGTACAACTGAAGAAGAAGGGTCTGTTGCTTGCCCAGTGTTAGTGCTATACGGTCTTATGTTTTTGTTTTAAGTTTGCCTTGTCTTTCTGATACAGCAGACCCTCTAATAAGCAAATACAACTAAATAGGGATGGACTTTTGTAGACACACAGTTGGGGCTGTGCTTATCTCCTTCCAGACATACTTGTCTCTGAGGTTCTTTGGGAACTGGTTCTTGGAACACCAAAATTTATGGGTACACACGCACACACTTGTGTGTGTGTGTGCGCGTGTGCATGTGTGCATGAGAGATATACGTACATATATATGTATAGACACACATACACATATATATCCTATACACCTCTCTTCCCATGCAAGCGGTATCTTACATTGTCTCTAGACCACCTAATACCTACTATGCCAATAATGTAAACAGAGATACTGTATTGTTGAAAAAATGAAAAGAAAAAAATCTCTATATATCCAGTGCACATGGCAAAACAGCAAACAAACAAACAAAAACCTTTTTTTTAGTGTTTTCGGTTCACAAGTCGTTGAATTCAAGGGTACAGTCCCTGGGGATACACAAAGCCAAGCGCGTTAATAAGACCTAGTTAATTTTGCTTTCAGAGTCTTTATTTTTAAAACATGGTGTTAAAACTTATTCGGGAACTCAGTGATACAAATTGTAGAGTTTGTGTGTCAACGTGTTTATGTGTAGTTGAGCGGGAGGGTTGGCACTCAGCAGCGCTGTGTTAAGAAATAATGTCCCTATACCCTACGGTTAAGTAGCCTTCCTAAAGTATCCACTGCTTTCGTCGACACGCACTTTCCTGAGATTATGCCGGGAAATGGGAGTAGCCTGATAAGCTAGAGTGTGTTTTTAAAACCTTGGTTTGGGTCCTGGCTCTGAGGAAAACACCATTGTTTTCTAGTCTCACTAGTCTATGAAGCAAACCACCTTGAAGGAAGAGCCAGTCTCAAAATGGAACAGGATTAGGGTGAGATTTACAGCTCTTTGCTGTGTCTGGGAGGGGAAGCGGCAGTCTTTCAGGTCAGTGTTTACTAGATTCTCGTGCATCGGTGGCTACACTTTAGATCCACCTGTGTTTTTTTTGCCAAGTGTAACTCTAAAAAAAGCTTGGAGAAGTCTGACACTCAGTAGTCTGAGCAAGAACTTAGTGATGATGATGCTTTGCAGAAGTTGACTTCCTCCTAAAACCTGCACCATCGCATTCCCCATCTGTCCCAGCAGGGGGAGCCCAATCATCAAGCTGTTTAATGTACACCAGGGAAGAAACAAAGACCCTGGTCTCGTAGCTCACCTAAAATGGGTATTCGGGAGCAACTGATTGTCGTCGAACCCACGGAACCTGCACTTGTAAGAAGTCTGCAAATGACATGGTAAGCTCTAGCCTGACCAAGCCAGAGATTTATGTCCTGAAGTTCAGATTGTGTTTATGTCCACTGCTTCCTTCCATCACACCCGTGTGACAGTGTGATAAGATTCGCCTGGATCTAGCAGGCAGGGCTGAAGAAACTGTACTTTGGGAATTTGTCTTCTTTTTTTCTCAGTCATTTTTAAGTGCAACGTTAACATTTGTGCTTCAGAGCTATCAAGATGGCTCAGCAGGTAAAGGCACCTGCCACCAAGCCTGACCCCCCCCCCCTATGCACAACTAATAGCAAAATGTAATTAGGAATTTTAATTGTGCTTTATATGTAGTTGGCTTGTAAAGATCATGGCAGTGCTAGCTTTTACGTTAAAATGTCTCAAGAAAGGACTCTCTTGAAAACTGCTAATAGCCATCCATTTCCAAGTGTCATGTCTGATGCCCAGTGCACAGTGTGCCCACATTCTCAGTCATGGGTTTGGTTTAGTGTGTACGACCAAATTTCCTCAGAACTGGGGAGTCTTTGACATTATATGTAAGCTATTGTATGTGCAGAAGTAGGATGGAGATGGGGGCGGGGGGAGGGCAAAAGTTTTGATGAGATTCTCAAAGGGAGAAGCCAAAAAGTCAGAACAGCTTCTTCTGGGTTGTGAGTTAAAGCATTATGTATCCTGGCCACAGACCACGGACTCCACAGAGAGACCCCAGTGTCAGTGTTGGAAGAGACACTGACGTGAAGCCATCAACTTCCCCCTTGCAATTATACCGTTGTTCAGAAAGTTACGTCCGGGATCGGACTAATATTATGATTTAATTTAGATGTGGCCAAATTCAAAACAACCACATACTGTGCTCTTGAGAAATCACAATTGCAAAACAGACCCTGCCAGCCCAGACCCAGCAGCCCTTTGTGTCCCTCATAGATCCCTGGTTACCTCAGACTGCACGAAACTGACAGGAACACGTTCATCCTCCACCATGCGTCTAGACGCCTTTTGCAAATACATGTAATCGACGAGAGATTTATGGTCAAAGTTTCCTGTAGGTGCTTTGTTGGTTTGATCTTTTTGGATCATCCCCACAGGAAGGTGGGGGTCAGGGGCCATGACTTCCATCTCCGACTGCAGCTCCTTCAGCTCTTCGGGGGACAAGTTGGCTAAGAGCTCATCCTCGTTAAGCTCCTCGCTGAGGGCGTCTTCTTGGTCTGAATTTCTGCTGTGCTCCGACATTGCTTACTTTTGCTATTTGTTTCTAGATCACCAGAAAAGAAGAAATCATCTAAGATGATTTTAAAAAAATAATAAAGAATCAGTACACGTCAGTGTCTTCCAGTCAACAAATAACCCAGGTCGACCCACCCTTGAGCCCGGTTCTCCCTCAATGATGTTTGTTGGGCTGTTGGGAGTAACTACGGCTTAGCTCATGTGGGATCTATATTAAGCAAGATTTTCTGGGCAGAGTCAAGTTGTGGAGCTACTACACGACTCCCTTTTCGGCAACTTGAGTCAGCTGTACAAATCCACCTGACATTTCCGAACAGCTGCCGCCTCGGACGGGAGGAGCCAGTCCACAGAATCTGTGCAGGGGTAAACCGCATTCTTTTCTAATGCCCTCCCCATGGCCGGGTCCAACTCCATGCAGCCCACACCTACGTGCTCTAGGGCTTCAGGGGGAGCCTGCTGTGGCTTATCTAACCACACATCAGAATGGAAATCCAGCCAGCAAATGCAGTTTCTCCTGGTATAAAAAAAAGGTCCCTTGAAGGTGGAAGGTGAGCTCCTGAGCTTCACCGCTTCACCTCTTCTCAGCAGGCTCTGAAAGCTGCAGCCCTGAAGGGAACAGCTCAGCTCTTGCTCTGGTATTCACCCCTGTGTAAGCGAAACTGTGCAAGCTGCCCTTATCTGCATCTAGATCCTGTGACCTGACAGACGGGGATAACAGGCCCCTGAATTTCCACGTCAGGGAGGGGGCTGAGCATTTTAAGCCATTTTATGTCCTTAGTAAGCATCCATCCAACCTAAATAAATTAAGATGAATCTGCAGGGAATGTTTTTTTAATCAGACCATTAAAGTACTGGGGGGAAAACTGTGAAAATATTTTTTTTTTTGTAAATGGGAGCAATAGTTTTTTTCAAATTACAAATATACGTTTATGTTGCAGAGCTAGGGAGAAAATGAACTTTTCACCTTATTTCCCTGTTGAGAGCAACTGCAGGCAATACTCTACCTTAGTTCAGTCATTTCTTTAGAAATAGGAACTCCATGCTACCGTGTCACCTTCATGGTATTTTTGGCAGTTTGGACACGAAAGGCAGGGGTTTGGCCATGGAAGTCAGCAGTCTGCCCTGGCTGTATCCTAGCCCTGTGTCCTTTGGTTTATTGTTTGTTTCTGATATAAAGTAACTTTAGAACTCACTATGTGGGATGGCTGTCCTTGAACTTGCAGCTGTCTCCTGCCTCCAGCGCCCAAGTGTCGTGATTACAGACACTCATCACGCCTTCAGTCTGCTCTCTGTGTTCTCCAGTTGATAAAATCAGGTTACTTTTGAGGCAATTATATATTCTAGCACCACACAATTTTTAAGTTCTTCCTGTCAGGAACTCTAGCTGACAAATTTCATAGTTCATGTAACCCACCCTTAATTGTTACATATCTAAACTCTTTTCATTTCTTTTTTTTCCCCCTTGAGACAGAGTTTCCCTGTAGCTCTGAAACTTGTCCTGGAGCTAGCTCTTGTAGGCCAGGCTGGCCTTGAACTCACAGAGATCCGCCTGCTTCTGCCTTCCAAGTGCTGGGATTAAAGGCATGTACCACCACCGCCTGGCATGTTTTCATTTCTTACAAGTACAAACAGTTCTTCAGCAAACATCTTACTAGCTCCGTATTTGTATATATCCAAGTTTATTTGCTTAGGGTAATTGGATAAATTCTATGAAATCAAACTGCAGGATCAAACAATATGGAAAAACTAAATAATTTTCATGTGAATGCCTAAGTGATCCCCTTAGTGTTTTTGCAATATTTTTATGGCATGGGTAAATTATAAATTATATACATATGTTACTATTCCTCATATGTGTGTGTACAAACATACATACATAATACATACATGTGTGTTTATGTATATACATACACATATTCCTCCATGCTCCAGAGTTCTGCATCCAGAGTTAACAAATCAATAAACAAAGCACTTAAAAATAATTGCCTCTGAACATGTATGTGCTTTTTCCCCAGAGTAATTATTGTCACACAGCACAATCTGTCATATTTCAGGGACAGCCACAGAAACAGTTAAGAAAAAAACAAAATAAGGTTTAAAAAAAAAAAAACAGAACATTAAAAAAAAAACTCTTCCACGAGAGAAATCGTTATATTGACAGCCACGAACAAAAGAGGCTTTAAAATTTTTGACAGTTTTACAGAAAGCAGCCAAATGCCTGTTAGATGGCATTGCCTGTATAGGACAGCAAAGCCTAGCTTTGAAATGTAAATAAGAAATCCTCCCTAGAAAAAGGATCTGAATTCTTTCAGATGCTCATTTGGTCCTGATGAATGCCACTTGTTCCCACATGTCCAAACGCCTGCGATGACAAAGCTGATTGAAGTTTGCTGCTCCTCTGACAGCATCTTCCAGGGGCAGGAAGTGGGTAAATCTCTGCCGGCTGCTTCCCAGGGCACCTGACCCCGCCTGCAAAGAGAGGGTTTTGTAGGTCTAATTAGCCTCCTTTGGCCCTCAGATGAGTTAGCCGTGTTCGCTCTTCATGATGCCTTTACTGTGGCCACCTCTGCACCTTCCCACATCAGCACCCAACATGAGGGCCAAAGCAAGTAGCTACCTGTAGGGATGCCACCTGCGTGACCCAACAGGTCACAGGTCAACCGACTCTGGATCAGGTCTAGTGGAAGAAATGGAACCGGTTCCCTTCTAGAAGCTCCTGAATCTGCATTCTGAAAGTTGGGTCTTGGAATCCATGCCTTTTTGAACATTTGCTGGTGATTCTAATGTGTAAATCCAGAACATTCCAAGATGTTTACCTGCCTCCAAGACTTCACACATGCGGTGCCCACTGCTTTTCTCTGGGCTGTGCTCATCTCTCAGATTTTAATGCTACCAGAAATGTCGGACACAACCCTGGGCGTGACAGGCCAGGCTCGAATAGTTTGTCAAGGTGTTTGCTGAGGGCCTGCTTTGCGCCCTGTACGATGTTAGGTACCTAGGAATGTGGGCGTGATCAAGACAGAGAAAGTCATGTTCTGTTGAAGGAGACAAGGTCCATCATTTCTGGTTGCAGCAAATGCTAAGGAAGATGGATGCCGTATGTTAGGGAACAGCACTGCAGAATGACTATGCCCGGGAGGGAAGTCTGAGAGACGAGCGCAGCCCCGTGAGAGCAGCGGGAATGGTATGAACACTGTTTTTCTGGCAAGTAAAATCTTGAAATGTTCCAGGTCCTAGAATCTAGAAAGTTACCTCAACCTCACACGACGGACAAGTTAGGCACGGAGAATTTGGAGGCAGGGAGGAAGACAGGGCCAGGCAAGATCGTTGATTGACAGAGATTCCCCATCACATGAGTATGTGACTATGCGTGTGGCGGGGTTGGGGGGAGGCTTGTAGTTTAGAAGAGTCCCCTGCCACTCTCCTGCTCAAGTTCCCATAGTGATTTCTGTAGTCCTAGGATCCTTCATGATCTGGACCCTGCTGCTCTATTCCTGTGTGATATCAATTAATCCCTGCAACACACTATCTGTTCCAATGCCAGCCAACTTGAGAATTCCAGGATTGGCAGAGCCCTTTGCTGTGTCATAGTTTGGAACTCCTGCCCACACCCCCACCCCCACCCCCAGGCCTTCTGGGTGGAGCAACCTTTAATCTATCTATCTATCTATCTATCTATCTATCTATCTATCTATCTATCTATCTATCTATCTATCTCTCCATCATTTATTGACGTCATCTCTTTCCCAAATTCATTTCTCTCACACCCTGTCTAGAACTGGGCACCTGCCTCACAGAGCTGCCGTTGGCAGCCACTGGTCCATCCTTTCCATCCAGGCATGTCTAGTCGGCAGCTCCACTGTCTACCTACCCACAGGATAGCAATGAAAGGGGGCCAAAGCAAAAGGTAGCATTCCCTAAAACATTATGAATCTTTCTGTTGCTGGTTGCTTGTACTCTTTACTCTTTGGGAGGGACCTGCCATCCACTTCCCAGAATAATACACGGAGGCTTATTCTTTCTTAACGTCTAGCCTTAGCCTGACTAATTTCTAGTTAGCTTTTCTTAACAAATTATCCTGTCTTCATTTTGCCTCTGGGCTTTTCTCCTTCTCTATTCTATGTACCTTTCTTTACTTCTTACTCCATGACTCGCTGTGCAGCTGGGTAGTTGACCCTGATATGTAGTGAGGAGCTGCGGGCAGGCCTGCTTTTCATCCCGCCACCGGCTAGCTTTATACCCAAAATAACAACATACAAATTGTATTCTTTTAAACACTGCCTGGCCCATTAGTTTCAGCCTCTTTTTAGCTAATTCTCACATCTTGGTTAACCCATTTCTAATAATCTGTGTAGCACCACCCGGGAAAGATTCAGTATGTCTGACCTGGCGGCTGGATCATGGCGACTGTCCCAGAGAGGAGAGGCATGGCGATTGTCTGACTAACTTGCCCGCATTTTGTTCTGTCTACTCCACCCACCTAAGGGCTGGCCTATCAAATGGGCCAAGGAAGTTTCTTTATTAACCAGTGGAATCAACAGATAGATAGAAGATACACCTACATCACTGATATCCTCCTCACCTTCTTTTCTCACTCTGTCCATCTTCTCGTCCCAGATTTCTCTTCCTAGCGATTCTCTCTGTCTGCCAGTTCCACCTAGCCTTGCTCCTGCCTAGTTATTGGCCATTCAGCTCTTTCTTAGACCAATCGGGTGTTTTAGACAGGCAAAGTAACACAGCTTTACAGAGTTAACCAAATGTAACATAAAAAATGCATTATATCTTTGCATCATTAAACAAATGTTCCACAGCATAAACAGACATAGCACATCTTCAACTAATATTCCACGGCATCTTTCTGTGATTTTTTTTTCCTTACTCAATTATGCAGTTTCCAAGTATAAACTATACATGACAACATAGGGTCTCAATGTCAAAAAGTTCACACACACACACACACACACACACACACACACACAGCATACTTTGTAGGACGTTTGGGAAAAACCTAAATGACACAATGCAGAGTAATTTAATGAACATTAGCCATTAGGTGTGCCCAGTATCTAGCAAATACTGTTCAAAAGTGGAAAAAGGAAGGCTTTTCCATGTTAGTCTCTCTAAAACACACATGTAACACATGCACAAAGATGTATGAGTATTAGTAACATATGGGAAGTGCAGACAGTCAGAGAATGCCACGCATCTTTCTTCGGTCTGTTTACTTTTTTAACTTTTTCATTCTGCACTGATCCTGGTTGTGAGGATGGTAGATAAACCATCTCTTGCTTCAGTTACATCCCCTGGTTAAAAATGGACACAACTTTCGAATGGCTTCCAAGCAGTAGTAAATAAATCAGTTCTAGCCTATTTGCGGCATGTTATTCCCTTGTGCAATTCTGTTTGGATCTCTAAGGCTCTGCCCGTTGGCTACACGTTCCCTGAAGAGTTCATCAGTGTCATACAAGTGCCTGGATCTCTGCTCAGATGTCCCTGACTCTTGGTGCAATTCCTCAGAATGGGCTTAGAAATGGATGAGGCAAAAGTTTCTCTAAGACCCAACACCCGGTCTGTCTTTCCTTCACTAAATCCAACTCAGTTACAAGGGGGCACACTCATCTTTTTACCTTAATTGTTTTATAAACAAGTTAACCTTTTAAAAATTAAGTTGGAGCTGGAGGGATGGCTCAACAATAAAGAGAACTTATTGCTTTTGCAGAGGACCCAGGCTTGGTTCTCAGCACCTACATGGTGGCTTTACAGCCATTCATATATTCCAGTTCCAGGAGATTCTATGGTCTATCTCAACTGTCTCTGGCACCAGCTATGCACATCGTACACATCCAGACAGGCAGGCAAAACGCTCATACATATAGAACAAAAATAAATAGAAAATTAAAAGACTTGTATTAAGTTGATCTTTATTAAATTGATTTAGTTTTATTTCAAAGGTGAATGAGGGTGCTATGGCGATCCTATTAAGGCAGCTAACATAGACTGACTGCTCAGCCCAGCCGTGGTGATCTCTGCTGTAGCTCTGACTGCACGGCTTCTGTGTCTGTCAATACCGTTGTCACTATTATTGTAAAAGGTCCGGCTGCTGTGGCTGCTGCTGATCTTGCTATTCTGCTAAACTTATCAAGTACTTGCCACTATGAAGCACATGACAGGGGCTTTTTATATGTGATGGGGAAGTTCAGCCAATCACATTTGGCTAGGGTGTGGCCGTCTGGGGCCAGGGAAGAAAGACCTGGGAATCCAAGTGCACTCCCTCTCTTCTCTACAGCGGTGTTCACTGGACCCCGGTCATGTGAGTTTCCCTGTTTTCCAATTATTAAACTAGATCTGTTGTATTGAGCTGGTCTGGTTAATTCTAGCTTGCTGGTTGACTACGCCCATCACATATGTGTCAAATTTCCCCCCACAACCTTGAAAGAACCATAGACATTTGTCAGAACGGACACAAATATTGGGTATTGACTGGAGGGAAAAAATGGGGGAGGGAATCTCATTATGTAGCCTGGATTGCCCTCTAGATTGTAATCCTCCTGCTTCAGTACTCAGAGTGCTGGGATTATAGGTATGTGTCAGAAGTCATGACTCCTAGTCTTCTGTTGCTTATCATTTGTCCAGTTCAAACGTGTTTGGTATTCAGTGCTGAAATTACACAGCACCAAACTGGCAACTCTGCTATTCCATGCGTGCCTGAGCATGTGTGTGTCCATGTGTACTGGGGACAGAGGTAAACGTCTGCTGTCATTCCTCAGATACCATCCACCTTGGGGTGTTTCTATTTTTGTTTTGATCTCATAGTCCCAATTTACTCAGGAGATCTTGTCTTTTTCTACTTCTCACATAGATTAGATCCATGTATGTCTCTCTTAGGGTTCTATTTGTTGTCTAGGTTCTCTGGGATTATGAATTGTAGGCTGGTTGCTCTTTGCTTATGAGTGAGTACATATTATACTTGTCTTTCTGGCTCTGGGTTACCTCACTCAATATGATGTTTTCTAGATCCATTTGTTTGGTTGCAAATTTCAAGATGTTGTTATTTTTTTCTGCTGTGTAGTAGTCCATTGTGTAAATGTACGGCATTTTCCTTATCCATTCTTTGGTAGAGAGGTTGTTTCCAGGTTCTGGCTATGATAAATAATACTGCTATGAACATAGTTGAGCACATGTCCTTGTGGCACGATTGAGCATCCTTTGGATATATACCCCAAAGTGGTATAGCTGGGTCTGGAAGTAGGTTGTTTCCTAATTTTCTGAGAAATCACCATACTGATATCTTATAAAGGAAACACTTAATAGGGGCTGGATTACAGTTTCAGAGGTTTAGTCCATTATCATCATGGTGAGAAACATGGTGGCATACAGGAAGGGCATGGTGCTGGAGAAGGAGCTGAGAGTTCTACATCTTGATCCACGGGGAACAGGAAGTGAACCGTTTACCACATTGAGTATTGCTTGAGCAAAGAAGATCACTTCCTCCTAAAAGGACACCCCTACTCCAACAAAGCCACACCACCCAATAATGCCTCTCCCTTTGGAGGTTATTTCTTTCAAACCACCACACATAGTGAGGCCTTATCTAAGAAAAAAGGAACCAAGCAGGCTGGCAAATGCGTAAATTTGCTATTCATTAATGCCTGCTGCATAACATTCAGTCTATCTGTGTTTATCATGTGAACTTCTCTTTTCTGGATAATGTCACAGAATAAAAACTCATTAAAAATACAGGAATTAGGAAAATGGCTTCAGGGGGAAAAGCACTTTAAAAAAAATGAAAATTCATAGTATGAAGTCCACATAGAGTGAAGTAGAATAAGATAGCAAAGACCAACTATTAGATAATGATGTGTTGATTTATTTAGTGGTTTACACAAAGCACTGCTTGTGCTTTCTGTTTGCCAGACCTCACTTGCTAGCTGAAACAGAATGACCTTGAGCAATTGCTGAGACAATGGGCCATTGCCCTTAACAACCATCTGACTGCTAGGGACCCTCCTGTGAAGTCTCACTTGCTTTCCTGCCCCACCTAGTAGTTTTAGAGTATAAAATGAGAATACAAATTGGATCAGGTATGGAAGCCTTTCAGGAGCTGTCCTGGCTGTTGTCCAGCAGTGACATCTCTTCCCTTCGACTCTCATGGGTGTGGATGCTTATTCCGGAAAGACTCCAGTGTAAAGGACTACGGATGTAACCTTGTTGGTAGAGTATTTGCCTAGCCTGCCAAAGCCTTAAAGGTCAATTCCTTGGAAGACAGAAACAGGAGGATCCCAAGTTCAAGGTCTTCCTTGTCTGCATCTGATATTTGAGACCAGCCTGGGATTCATGAAACCTTGCTTTGTTTTGTATTTTGAAGTCCACCAACAGAAATATGCATAAAGACGTTTTGCTCTAGGAACATGAAGGAAGACTGTTCAATAATGCAAACATGTCCAATGTTCACAGAACGCCTCCATAATCCAAGAGCATCACGTTGAATGGAAAAAGCCAGATAGGAAGAACACATGTAGAAGGATTGTTTATATGAGGGTCAAGTGCAAGGTCACTTGCAGAGATTGAACCAAGGGTACCTGTTTACAGGGGGTGGGATTGACGGGAAAGCAGGCAGCAGGAAAGTTCTGGGGAGACTGCTGTATCTCAGTTGGGGTGTTGGTTGCTTAAGTGAATGCATTTGCCAAAACAGATCTGTGAGGGTGCTTAAGACATGGGTATTTTGCTCAGTGCAAAATACATACCCATATGTCAGTGAAGTTTTAAATAAAATACGAAGGTTAAAAAAAAGCAGACTGTGTGTATACCTACACAAGCTATGAGCACTTCAGTTAATTGAAATGCAAGGAGAATTTAGATCGCACAGGTCGTTACTCAAGAAGCAATAGTGACATTGGAGAGAAGGCCAGAGTAACCAGAAACCTCAGAAGAGCAACCGGGAACTGTGTGCAGTGTCTCAAGAATGTTATCAAACTTTACTAAGTACAACAGGCCTTTCCTTTGGTCCTTTTCCAAAGATGTGACTGAAAAATATGATCACTAGAAACAAGCCTGTTTGCTCTTTGTCTTTAAGATAACTTTGTTTTAAGTATAGCCATGCATATTCATTATTAAACAACAAAAGATGAAATATGTGAACAGGAAAAAACGTGAACTAACAAGTTCCCAGATGATCTCCCTCAGTGTGGGCTGGGATTCCTCCAGGCTCCCTTTTAAAGGCTATTTGAAATCTTCTTTCTTTCTTTTTTCTTCCTTCCTTCCTTCCTTCCTTCCTTCCTTCCTTCCTTCCTTCCTTCCTTCCTTTCTTTTCAGGAGCTGAAGACTGAACCCAGGGCCTAGCACTTGCCTACCACTGAGCTAAATCCCTAACCTCAAGGTTTTTCTTTTAAGATTGTTTCCAGTCCTTTCCTTCGAAGATGCGGTTCATTCTCACTGTGCAGAAACTATGACTGTCTTTGTTGGGGACGATCCAACTTTTGATGATACAGTTAATCACCCTTCCTCAGTACCCCCCCCCCCATGATGTCATCTGGAAATCAAAGGATTTTCTCTTCCTCTCCTCTTCCTTTTTCTTTTCTTTTTGTTTTCTGAGGTAGTGTCTCAGGATGTAGCCCCAACTGCCCATGAAATGGCTACTGTGTTGGTTTCAGACCTGCAGAGATCCTCCTACCCCAGCCTCCCGAGCACTTCATTTCAG